>NC_136261.1:141176193-141213693 GCF_964187855.1 Myxine glutinosa
GTCCCAGAAGCAACATTATTACACTACTGGCATGCTACCGGTACTGAGCTATCAAGGTGATGAACAAAGGTGTTCGTAGGGAGAGCCCAAAGTGCTAATCTCCACTGGATATCTGCTAGGAACCCGTAAATAGGTAGTTTGTACATATTAGGCCACAGTGGCGTGGCAGGAGACCCTGGCCCTAACCTTTCTGACCACAAGGCCACTTGTGCCACTCCGGAGAAGGGTGATGCTTGGTTTTCTCGAAGGAGCTTGTGAATACCCGCCTTTGTTACCAAATGAAAAGGAGATACAAGTTTACCATTCGACTGGAGAGCTGGGAGCACCTTAATTTCAGTAAAGGACAGCCGAAAATCCTCGACATTATTTATATCTTCCCAGCCAATATTTAACTCCTTAAACTTCCTCTTGACGATGCGTATAATTTGGCTGACAACACGCACAGATCTTAAACCAAGAATGGTCGCCACCCTGCCAGCAGACATCCATTTTGTCCCAGATGTATCCCTCAGGTCACAAACTTTGCCAATTCCTCCTTGAGTAAATTTCCTAATCAAAGTCGGACTATTTTATTTTATTTTATTTTATTTTATTTTTTATTTTTATTTTTTGTGTATACAAGATCGAGGCTCGTGAAAGAGCGAACATTAATCACACAGAAAGACAAACCGACACATAAAACATATAACATAGGGAGCGGTAGACAAGATGGGGAGAGAGGGGGAAGGACACAAACACAACATTTGAGAGCAGGGACCGAGAGACATGGAGACATCGAGAGATCTGAGAGAGGGCGAGGGTTTTGGGGGGGGGGGGGGCGTGGGAAGGGGGCAGTGGGAGAGGTATAAAACATATGGACACTGCCAGGACTTCCAGGAAAGAAGTTGGAATTTCAAACAAGGTGGATCTGGGGTGAATTAGCGGGGGTAGAAAAGATCAAGGTTTTGGATGGGGGAAGATAAGAGATGGTGGTGAACAGCTGTTTTAAAGACCTGGAGGGATGAGTGGGATTGAAGGGAGTGAGGGAGTTTGTTCCAGAGGCGGGAGAAAAGAGGAATGAAAGAGTGAAGGTGAGCGGAGAGCCGAGATTTCGGCAGTTTAACCATCAGAGGGTTGCTGGCAGATCTTGTGCGACCTGTAGGAATATTTGGGGGACAGAGCACAGAGAGAGCTGGGGGTGCAAGGCCGGAGAGGAGTCGGTAGAAGACAGAAAGACCACCTACCTGCCTGCGGTGAGTGAGTGAAAGGCCCTCAGAGATAGCTTCATCGCGGGAGATTCCAATAATTCTGAAAGCTTTGGTTTCAACAGCGTGAAGCCGAGCTAGGTGTGAGGCAGGAGCACCGGCCCATAGGGGAGAACAGTATTCCATTGAGCTGCGGATGAAAGCCTTGTATGTGGTGAGGAGCTCAGGTGTGCCGAGGAAGGACTTCGCACGACGGAGGATGCCCAGTCGGCGACTGGCTTTGGAGGCCAGCTTGGAAATGTGGTTTTCCCAAGAAAGATCATGGCAGATAGTGAGACCCAAAATCTTGAGCGACAGAACTTCTTGGAGAGGATTATTGAGAAAGTAGATGGGAGGGTTGTCCAGTCGATCTTTTCGGAGAGACATAGTAAGAGTGTGAGATTTGTCAGGATTGAAAGACATGTTCCACTTGTTTGACCAGTCTGTGATTTTGTCCAGGTCTTCAGAGAGTGAGGAGGCAGCAGACTGCCGATCTGAGGGAAGAGGAATGGAGCGGCAGAGAGTGGAGTCATCAGCAAAGAGATAGAGACGATTTTCGAGAGAGTCAGAGAGATCATTGATGAAGACCAGAAAAAGCACGGGGCCCAGAACACTGCCTTGGGGAACTCCAGCCTGAACAGGAAGAGGAGATGAGAGAAACCCATTCAGGGCCACACGTTGACGACGACTAGAGAGGAAGTCCGCCAGCCATGCGTGGAGATTTCCATGGATACCAAAGGAGGAGAGTTTGGTGAGCAGAGCGGGGTGCCAGACCGTGTCGAAGGCACGTGATATGTCGAGGGAGACAGCTCTAATTTCCTGTTTGGCATTGAGGACCTCCATCCATTGTTGAGACAGCAGAAGCAGCATGTCCAGAGTAGAGTGACCTGGTCTGAAACCAAATTGATGATCAGAGATCAAGCCATTGGAGAAGAGGAAAGATTTCATATCAGAAGCAATGATGGATTCCATGACTTTGCTGATAATTGGGAGAAGGCTGATTGGTCTGTAGTTGCTAGGATCTGTTTTTGCACCTTTTTTGTGCAAAGCGGTGATGTTGGCTGATTTCCAAGCAGATGGCAGTTGACCTTGAGCAAAAGAGGGTGAAGAGAACAGAGAGAGGGTGAGATAGAGCAGCAGAGCAGGATTTTAAGACCCGTGGGCTGATGCCGTCGGGTCCAGTTGCAGAATCAGAGTCGAGGGTTGACAGAAACTTTTCCACCTTGTCAGGAGGAAAGGACACGGAGTCCAGGAGCAGCAGGGTACGACTGGGTATGGTGGGTACAGAGAGGGATGGGTTTGGGACACAAGATTTAGAGGCAAACACAGAGTTGAGGCATTCAGCTTTTTCACGTGCGGAGTCAGCTGTGTAGCCGTTTGAGGTAAGGGAGGGGATGGAGGGGGAACAAACACCAGAAACGGATTTGACCAGACGCCACCAGGATTTGGAAGAGGGAGACAGATAAGAGAGTTCGGTCTTGAGAACGGAGAGATATTGTTTCCTGGCTCTCCTGAGGGTGGACACACACTTGTTTCGGGCTTTGTGAAAGGAAATGAGATTTCCTTCCGTTGGATTTGCTTTCCAGGAGACGAAGGCAAGTTGTTTCTGGGCAACAGCCTCACCACAAGATTCCGTGTACCATGGACGGGAGGAAGGGTATGACAACTGAAGACGAGATGGGATAAATCTGTGCATGAGAGAGAGCAATTTACTTTGGAAGAATTCCCAGGATGAGTTGATGTCAGAGGTGGTAGAGATGGGAGACCAGTCCAGATGATTGATGGCTGCTTGAAGACCGTGCCAGTTGGCCTGAGTGAAATGCCAGACTCGTCGACGCTGAGCAGGCTCCCTGAGGATGGTCAGAGAGATGTCCACTTTAACAAGGACATGATCAGATGATCCGATCGGAGCAGAAGAAGAGCAGCAGACATTTTCAGGGAAGTTAGTCATAACCAAGTCCAGAAGAGAAGATGCTCCGTTGACTGAGATCCGGGTCGGGAAATTGACAGATTGTGTCAGTCCCAGTGAGTCGCAGAAGTCCTTTGCTGAGGAGCAATGGCTGGTGAGAGAGGTACCCACACCCAGCCAACTGGCATGATGACAGTTGAAATCACCACATATGAGGAAGAGAGAGTTGGGATGAGTAGATAGAAGTTGGTCCATATCATCAGACAGCGAGATGTAGATGGAGTCATCACTGTTTGGTGGACGGTACAACACACATATGAACAAGAGGTGGGAGCGAAGGGGAAGCCGTAGCCAGAGGTATTCCTGGGGGTGAGGTGGAGAGAGTGCAGTGCAGGGCGAGTGAGGAAGAGAGTTTTTGATAAAGATAGCAACCCCGCCTCCAGGACGAGGCTCAGGTCTATCATACCGGAGGAGGGAGTAGCCCGGGAGAGATACTATGGAATCAGAGACATCATAAAGGAGGAAAGTTTCTGTTAAGCAGATCACGTCTGGTTTGACAGAAGCAACCTGTATGGAGAGATCAGTTAAGTTTGAACGAAGGCCCCGGATGTTTGAGGTCCATACCGTTAATGAAGAGGAAGGGGGAGCATCAGATACAGAACAGGGGGGAGGAGGGGTAGGGTAAGATGTGGAAGAGGTGGAAGAGGTAGGGAGAGCTGTTGAAGGTGTGTCAGAGATTTCAGAATAGCTCGGAGAAAGGGAAGGATGGGGCGGACAAAAGGTTTGATGGTGATTGGGTGAGCCACAATGAGGTGTTATTTGAGGAGGGGGAAGAGCGAGGCAGAAGGTTGGGGGAGATGGAGGTGAGAGTTTGAAGGGGGAAGAAGCGGGGAGGACGCTTTGAGGAGGGGGAGTGAGCGGGGGGAAATTGAGAAGCAATGAGGGTGGGGAGATTTGAAGGGGAGGGGTGAGGGGGGAGTTTGGGAGGGAAGGGACAAGGGGAGGGATTTGAAAGGGATGGGATATGGGGGAGATTTGGAGGGGAGGGGTGAGGCAGGAGTCTAGGAGGGGAGGGGCGAGGGGGCGTCTTGGCGGGGAGGGGTGAGGGGGTAGTTTAGGAGGGAGGGGGCAAGGGGGGAGATTTGAAAGGGATGGGTGATGGGGAAGATTTGGAGGGGAGGGGTGATGGGGAAGATTTGGAGGGGAGGGGTTATGGGGAAGATTTGGAGGGGAGGGGTGAGATTGGATTTTTGAAAGTGTACGATTTATGGGAAACGAACATTTATTGCAAAATGAGTTTCTTGTGACCTTCGAGTTAAAAATACGTTTAAGGACGCTGGATGGAGGATGGAGTGCAGGAGAGTTTAGGGAATGTAGAAAAAAGGCACTATAGGAGATGGATATTTTTTTTGGGATGAATTGATTTGGTGAGCAAGTCGAAAGCAGCCTTTTAAAGAAGAAGAAGAAAAAGGTGTTATAAAATATGACGGAATACATAACTTGAGGGGAAAGTGTAAACATTGAAGGTTAATGAGTGAAAACTATCTGGGGAAATGGGGGAGAAACACGTGGTCGAAGAACGAAACAACGAATAAGAATGAATAAACGAATGAGAACAGAGAAGGAAATTTTTTTTTTTTTTTTTTTTTGAGTTGAGATTTACACAAGGAAGTAGGCTATGGGTGAAAAGCCTGGGAATACAGAGAACGAAAGTTATTGGATCACAAACGACGGACCACTGAGAGAAAAACAAAGCCTCAAGGTTGTACAGTGCACACTGTACAAGGCCTTGCTCGCGACACGGCAAACAGACGATCAATTTATGAAAGATAAACACCGAGAAACAACCAAAGTTGCACACAATAACTTCACACACCGAAAGATAAATACAGTTTCGACAAAATACAATTGTGAACAGACTTAACTTCGAAAAACGTGGAGACCGTGTGGAGCTTCGAAAATCCCTGCCGCCGTCTCCAAGATCTCGCGAGATCTCGCGAGATCTATGAGGAATGCATGGAAAAAAACCCGTTATAGAAAATAGGTTCTTGGATAAACATCCGGCAATTATAAGCCTCAAGGCAACGATGAACCCCAAAATCTTTCCAAACTTTCAGCAAACCCTGATAAAAAAAATTGGGATTGAAACTAAGCTGACACAGTCATGGTTCACCAGGAACAGGTGCCTATGGCATAACAGGTGCCTATAAAAAGTTTTGACTTTTTCAACATATTTCAATATACAGCTATTTCATCTTCATTTCAACAATATTGATAGATAAAGGTGATATAATATAACAAATATCATGAAACATTTAGATTTTGTAGTCCATTGTATAATTTTAATAAACATAAATGCAAATTTCACATGTGGAAAAAGTAAGTACACCCTTGGCTCTCATAGGTGGTATTGCTCCCTTTGGCAGAAACAACCTCAAGTAGGCGTTTATTATAACTGTCTACCAGTCTCTGACATCGACTGGGAGAAATTTTTGCCCACTCGTCCATGCAGAATTCTTTCAGCTGTGCGATGTTTGAGGGATTTCTTGCATCCACAGCTTGTTTCAAATCTCCCCACAACATCTCGATGTGATTTAGATCCGGGCTTTGAATTGGCCATTCCAGAACCCTGCATTTCTTTCTTTTCAGCCATTCCTTGGTGGATTTACTGGTATGTTTAGGGTCATTGTCATGTTGCAAGGTCCACCTTCGGTTGAGCTTCAACTTTCTGACAGATGGCCTCACATTATCCTGAAGCACCCTCTGGTACAATGAAGAATTCATAGTGGATTCTATGACGGTGAGCTGCCCAGGCCCTGATGCAGCAAAGCTGCCCCAAACCATAATATTTCCACCACCATGCTTTACAGTTGGTATCAGGTTCTTGTAGTCAAATGCTATCTTTGGTTTTCACCAAACATGTCTTCTGGTACTGTGGCCAAATAGCTCTACCTTTGACTCATCTGTCCAGAGCACATTGTTCCAGAAGTGCTGTTCTTTCCCTAGGTGTTCATTGGCAAACTTTAGTCTTGCCCTGATGTTCTTTCTGGACAGCAAAGGTTTCCTCCTGGCACACCTCCCATGTAGATCAAATTTGTGCAACCTCTTTCTAATGGTAGACTCGTGCACTTTGACATCAACAGTGGCAAGAGCAACGTGTAGGTCCCATGCTGACAGGGTCAGCTAAGGTGGGCCAGCAGGGGCACATCCACATGCAGCAACTACACCTGGATGCGTACATACCCCCACCCCCAGCCAGTGCGAACGCAGACTACGACAGCAACACCTCCACATCCAGAATCCACAGCACAAAACAAACATGGTGGAACACTCAAACACCAACCTTTATACCCTTCACCACTCACCAACAAAACACACGAGGTCATTCATACACACACACACACACACACACATCCACACACAACACCAACCAACCACCTACACTTACAACATACACCACTCAACATACAAAAACACACACACTCATGCAAAAACACACACCCTCACCCACTCACTCACTGACATACTACTCTAGTAGCTCATGGTGGTTGAGTATGCACTTTATTGTACAGACCTAAACTCTTCAGGAATCCACTAATTGAAGGTCCAGGAACAATATTTGGTTGGTAACACATTTGCCACTGACGGCGAAATAGCTGAAATGGCCATACCCCTTTTTGGGCCACGCCCCCTTTTTTGCCGTGACTGTATCTACAGAACCGTTGGACCTAGGAGGTTGCCCGACCACTCAAAATTTGCGCAATGGCCACATTATGGGGGGTCAGTAATACATTTTCATATCCAAAAGTCAATGGTTTTTAAGATAATTGCCAAAAACCGATTTCAACATGTTACGAACTACAATTGTATGATACCACCAAGGCCACAACATTATATGACACTTATACCTTTTGCATCATCCTATTTTGGAATTTACTTATTTGGATTTCTACACTTTTCGCCTTTACTACAGCCACAAAACGTGACACATTTAATGTTCCTGTCTCTGCAAGTGCACGTTTTGGTACTCATACATGCTCTTGGGCATTTGCATGGAGGAGGCAGGTCATCGGGCCTGCACGATACTGGCAGTATCACTGGTGTTATGCCAACGTCCATTGCTTCATACCCATACTGGAGTGGATCTGGTTTGGTGACGGCAGGAGTTGGGGCTTGCAACCACATCTTACACTGAAGAAATGCTCGCTTTATGTGTTCTCGTAGCGTTGATGAACAGCACACAAGCTGGTTGAAGTCCAGTTCTTTCTTGGAGTTGTGGTACTGCTCCCATCGATATTCATCGAAAGTGGAACAGTCGGTCTTCTTTAATCCAGACACAAGGAACTTTTCAGCATTGCTTGTTATCTGTGGTGACAGTTCTTCTACACCAAACCCTTCCAGTAGGGAGAGATCGATGGATGCTTTCAGGCCAGACAGCTTTGGACCCACCTTGCTGGTACTGTCGCAACCGCTGAGAGCATGAATGGCTGGGAGACACGACACCAAACCGTTGTCCAGTTGATCAACCAACATGTGGACTGGTACAGTTTTCTTTGTTTTCCGGTTACCAAGCTTCACGTACAGCTTTTGTAGTTGCCAGGTTGTGTTGAAGTGGAAGATGAGGTTGACAAAGACATCTGTGTCAGGCGAGTCGACCAAGACTGATTGAACCCCGTGTTTCACAACACCATCATTAATATGGAACATGATTCTGTCGTCGGCTTCTTCTTGGTTGCTTGAGAGCTCTGCGATCTGTGTTTCAGTGCCAGCTAACAGTTTCCTGCATTCACCCCCATATACTCCTCCAAAGAATATTTCCTTGTCCGACTCGACATTCTGCAGCATCCACTTGAAGACATACTCCTGCAACCGAACTTTGTTCAACATTGAGCTCCAGAACATATCAAGATCGACAGGGAGTTTCTGATTGTCAGACCCAATGGTGATTGTGATTTGTTCTGAGGAACTTCGCTGTGCCCGTTCCATTTGCTTGATTGATGATTTTTGATAAACATCAAAAATAATGTCTATTCTTGTGGACACGGAGCCTGTAGCAAGAATCCTGTTGGAAAGACTCTCAGCCAATTCCCCGAATGTGTGAAGGCCCATCTTTTTCATCGGTAGTTTACGCACAAGTGCCATGAAGTCCACTATTGTCATCTGAGCGTCACTCTTTACATTCCTCGTCTCCTGTGGAAGGCGACTGACAAGTTCCCTGGCTAAGGAGGCTTTATCGGGCTTCTTCAATTTGATGCCATCTTTACATTCAGTGGTGAGGAACTGGGATGTGCTGGTCAATTCATACTTCAGGAGTTCTAGCATGCTGTACCCTCTTTCTCTAGCATAGTCAATGTACCTAACCGTTTCCGCTGCATCCTTTTTCGCCATCGATTTCTTCGCTGTGAACGGAGTAGAAGTACGTTTCACGAAAACAGTCTTGCGGTTGGTAGGGATTGTATCATGTAGGTGCTTCTCCTTATCCTGAAATCTGGTCTCAACAAACTCTTCATAACTCTTCTCACCAATTTCCAGGCATTCAAGTAATCCGTCGACAACCTCCTGGGGAATGTCAGCTCCAGTAGAGATGTTCTGAAGTCTGATTCCAGCGTCGAACGGATTGTTGATGGATTTTATGTAATCCAGAAGGGCCTTTGCACGAACATGGCCAATCTTCGTAGAACTTGGATTGAACTCATGGTGTCGGCTCAGCTCACTGTCATCTTTGTCTCCCAAGTTGCACCATTCCAGCAGCTGTGCCACATGAAGATCTTTCTCATGCTTTAGGAGATTCCATAAGGCTACTGCTTCTTTCTGTCTGGTCATCCCAATGATACCTCCAGCAACCTTGGCGGGCTTATTGTAACACTTCTCGAGTGCCATGTCAAATCCTACTGCACTGCCTTGTCGGGTAGTGTGGTACATCACCCATCCACCATCTGTAAAGCATCTGTAGATACCCGGGAACTTCCTTTGTAGGTCCAGGCAATCTTCAAGGAACAGCGTACCCCATCTGCTATAGTTTGTCCGGCCAAACCCGAAGAACAAAGGCATGCACCTCCGCACAGCTGAAACGACAAAACACCCATGACCGGAATTTCTAGCCATGTCTAGACTCTAGTCTAGACTCTAGACTAAATTCTAGTCTAGACTCTAGTCTAGACTAGACTCTAGTCTTGACTCTAGTCTAGACTCTAGTCTAGTCTAGACTCTTCAGGAATCAAGTAATTGAACAATAGGAACAGGAACAGGAACAATTACGAATAATATTGTAGTTCGTAACATGTTGAAATCGGTTTTTGGCAATTATCTTAAAAACCATTGACTTTTGGATATGAAAATGTATTACTGACCCCCCATAATGTGGCCATTGCGCAAATTTTGAGTGGTCGGGCAACCTCCTAGGTCCAACGGTTCTGTAGATACAGTCACGGCAAAAAAGGGGGCGTGGCCCAAAAAGGGGTGTGGCCATTTCAGCTATTTCGCCGTCAGTGGCAAATGTGTTACCAACCAAATATTGTTCCTGGACCTTCAATTAGTGGATTCCTGAAGAGTTTAGGTCTGTACAATAAAGTGCATACTCAACCACCATGAGCTACTCTAGTATACACAAAATATGAAATAATAATGGTAACAAAGAAATAAAAATAATAAAATAAAAACCACACAACCAACCACCTACCCTTACCAACATGCACCACTCATGCAAACATGCAAAACCACACCCACTCATGACCCACTCCTGCAACACACACACACACACACACACACACACACACACACACACACACACACACACACACACACACACACACACACACACACACACACACACACACACCTCCATTTCTATTCCGTAACCTGAATCTACACCATTCGACGTGCCTCCATATCCAAAATGAGCCTTTCAAGGCAACCTGGGCCACCTTGTCACACATCCTCCTTCTTTCTGTCCCACACTCCAAGCCGAGCAAGAAATGCAGAAAAGGAATTGCCAATATACCCTCTACACCCACGCCACTTATATTGGCCTACGTATATCTTTAAATACCCTCTACACCCTATATATATATATATATATATATATATATATATATATATATATATATATATATATATATATATATATATATATATACATATATACACCTCCAAATTACTCACCCATTCCTTCCCACACCCATTGTTTGTCTAAGTTTGCCTCTATCTTGGCCTCTTCAACTCTGCTGTTGGTATTTTCCCCCCTCTCTACTGTTCAATTTGTCCTGTTGTATCCTGATGCATACAAAGTACTCTCACCTGCAAACCATAACTCCATTCAAAGGAAGCATGGGGAGGTTTCAAACTCATTGCCAACCTCCCATTATTGCGCTTGCAAAAAGGATTATTTTTCACATTATTACTGTTTTATGTGGAAACAAAATGTAATGTTGTAGTATTTTAAACTTAACATATTTAATTCTCTTCCACACGACTGTACTCATTTGCAATCACTGGCTGTACTCATTGCTAAAACGTAGCCATCGTAGCTTGGAGGTGCTACTTTAGAACAGCCCAGACTGTGTTTTCGATCCCATGCTTAAATGTGCTGGTCTTGGCAGGCTACCCCTGCTGCACCATTGTTTTAAGGTAGCTCCGAAGAAGAAAGTCTGGAAGTGTGGACGTCTTCAGTAATTATTGCAAAGTCACAATTCAATTTCTAGCACCGCAATCATTCTTCAACAAGATGTTGAACTCCATATTGCTTTTTGTATAGATAATTATACAACTGTGGAATGCACACAGCCATTCCTGTTGTCATCTTTTATCTCGAGTAGAATCACTGGAACCCATTTCTGTGGGTTTGTCATGTTTTTGCCACTTGGGCCAATCTCAAGTAGCAATTATAGCCTCGATATAGTGTGACAAAACTGCATGGGGAAAAGGTCAAAACAGAAATTCCATTATCTCCAAGCTTTGATCAGTGCAAATACATTGCGAGTGGAATCTCGTCGTATTCAGAGAAGGGTAGGCTAAGGGCCAGATCAGGTTTGGCAAAAAGTAAAATTAAAACAGATGACTGTGCCATGCTTTTGACAATGCCATAGCATAGCTAAAGTAGATGATAGCGCCAAAGTACTATTTTGATTCAATTCCATTGTCATACTGGACAAATGCGTTGCTACTTTGCTTGTAGTCAATGTTTATACGGGCATTGTATGAGTACTCTATCATGATGCCCAGGTGATTAGTATAATGTACTCTGGACTGTTGGTTACATTAAATACGTTAAGCATTAAAGTTTTCCAGTGGAAATCAATCAAGACCGGGAATTGCTTTGCAATGCATGTCCCCTACCAGTGTTACCATATTTACAAGATTTTCAAACAAGAGGACACGGAGGACAAAAAAAAAGAAGAAAAAGAGTAGGGGTGGTATCTGCATCAGTACTATCAGTATCTACCAACTCAAGTTGTATTGATGTGTTGTATACACCGTGTACTACATGTCATCTACAATGAATATCGATAAATAAGAAAAGTGTTATGGGCTCAAAACTCAATGTTATAATAATTCAAATTTCAATGCACCTCTTTACATATAATGTGTCCTTTCCTTTCACCAGTCCTTCAATTTTGCAAATGAGGATGCTGAGCTGTCTCTCCTCAAACTTCTTGCTTGTGCTGGGCTGATTCCACATAAGATTGTAAATCAATAGCACCTGTATTTGTCACAGAGACATACTACCAGCTCTACATACCAATCACTCGGCTTCCCATTCTTCTCGACCACTTCAAAAACACCGGAATTTTGTCTTTAGTTCTGCAGCAAATTTACACATTCGTTTTGGCATTGCAAAGAAGAAAATCAAATGAAAATAAATGTACGATTGTACATATATGGCATAACAACGGTATGGACTCAGAAAAGACAATGACTGAGCATGCCACTGGACTCTCACTGCAAGGTTGGACAGGAACTGGGTGCATGATGTTCGAACACGTCCAATATGACATGACGGAAATAGTACAGACTTGTACCAAGTTGTCCTAGTCCATACATCACAGAACCACATTTTATCACAGTAACAAAATGTACAAAAATGGTTTACCTGTTTAAATAAGGTAAAAAGTATCCCAAATCTTTAAATGTATCCCTTTGAAAATGCAAAAGCAAAAAACAGCAAAATCCATATATTTGTATATATTGTTAAGTTTGTAGAGGGTAGGGATACCATAGGCCGTGCTCCGACTGTCGCAAAGAATAAGAACCACCTCAATGTACTATAAGTAAGGATCCGGTAGACTGTGTTCGGATTAAGTGTATCTTCGTCCCCATTACGAGGAGTGGGGTATGTTAATTAGCTCAGGGATTATGGGTAATGTATCCCTTGTATGTCGATACCTCTGTAATTTATTTCCTATGTCCCTTTTAGCACCACACCATAGACACTAGTCAAAATCGCCCATTAAACAGCTCACTATTAATAAAAACCGACTGGAAGTCATGCATTGAGCCCTACTGCTGACAACCCTGACTTGGGAGGCGCACAGAGCAGGCAGGTCCGTGGGGTCATGCCCCCAACAGCAGTGAGTGGTTGAGGGTGTGCGAGGCACTCGGGGATTGGTGGAAGGATGACGTCAGCAAGAACATTGTGGAGCGGGCAAGTTGGCACGGACTGGTTAGAGGAGGATGAGGATGACATCAGAGGCTGGGTGATAAAAGAACGTGCTAGTGGACATTTTGACTCTTCGCTCTTCGCTCTTCTTGGCTTTACGCGCTAGCGGACATTCTCTGTTCTCTTCTCCTCGCTCTGACCGATTTCCTCGTGCGCCTGCTCGTTTTGAATTTTGTTGGTGAACTATTGCATTTTTATCTCTCTCCGCATCAACACCCTTCTGGTTCTTCTCTGATTTTGGATCTCATCGCGGGCGGCTGTGCGCCGATATCTTGCTGGTGGTCGTGAGGAGGAAGAGCCGCGGCTTTCCAAGCAAGAGCGACGGTGGATGAGCGCTGCTGGCTCGCTGCAGTGCGACACACAGCGAGGCCTGGGTTCCCACCAAAGAGGGAGCGCATTTTACCGCGAAGGCCTGGACGAATTCTGACGAGACGCACCGGTCGAGTCGAGCTAAGTGCAATAAATAATATGTTTTGCTTTTACCGTTCTATTTCCCATTGTCCGTATTTGATTCTGTTTGTGGGAGCGCTCGATATAGAAATTTTAGTGCTACCGTGTTTTATTTTTTTCCAGCAATTTCCTAATAAATCCAATATTTATTTTTGTATATTTTAAATCCGTTTCGTTGGAGTATTTTATTTCAGGTGAAGACTGCATCGGGGAAGCCGTTCAGGTAAGGCTCTGGTTTCCTCTCTCCCTCTTGCTCCCCCACGCGTATTATCCACCATTTGACAGCTCGTTTGGTCATCCATGCTACCCTATGGTGTTCACCACACAAGGTAGTCACGCGACAATATTTTAGAAATCCCGGCCGGATGGACAATTAAAGACCAAAAATAACATGTCCGGGGAAAACGATGTATGCGAAACATACCTACAAATTTTCAGTTCAACATCTGTCAACAGATCCCTTTATTTGGGCGATGTATAATGCCGCAATTGGCACCAAAATAATAATAATAAAAAACCCCAATGTACAAACATGAAGCACAAACATGGGTACGGCATATGTGCATATACAATATATTGTGGTTGTACACCTGGGGCCATTGCAATTGTTGTATACCTGGGACTAACACCCAGGCCAAAGACCTGAGGCCAGCCAATCTGTGCTGCTTCATGGAATGGTGGCACATGATTGTAATTGGGGTGTAGTCTGGCCAGCTGCCCAGCCAATGGGTGTGGGGTGGGGGTGGGGCAGCTGGAAGCAGTGGGGTGGGGGTGGGGCAGCTGAAAACTGAGCCATGTATAATGTGTGATGTTTTCCAAGTTCAAAAAGGGCATACCTCAGTGGAAAATTGGGGAAACACCCCAAGACTCAAACTTGTTCTGTACCTTATCATAATAAAGCCATGTGCCAAGTTTCAGATGAATATGTTAAAAGTTCAATGGGAAAAAAGTGCAGAAAACCACAGGTGGAACGGACGGACAGACAGATGGAGAGCAAATCTATTGTCCCCACCGGGTAGGTAGGGGATTGATAAAACGAACACCATCTGCCAAATAGTGATTTTATATACACATCCCTCCATAAGTATTGGAACAGTGGTCAAGTTTGTTATTATTGCGATATGCTCAATAAATTTGGATTTGAGATCAAAAGATTAATGAGGAAAAAGTACAGAAGGTCAACTTTTATTTATTGGTATTTCTGTGCATATGTTTTACCATTTCAGAACAAGAGCACTTTTTTATGTTCAGTCACCACATTTTAGGTAAGCATAGGTATTGGAACAGATGTTTGACAGGTGTTTCTTTTTGCATTGATCGTGCATACATAAAATAGCTGTGAATGTCTAGTCTTTGTCTTTACCTTGGGAGTCTGCCTTTGGAGTCAGTAGGCATAAACCAACATTAAGACCAGAGAACTGCCTATGGAAAAAAAAAAAATCAAGCAATTTGGAAGCTGAAAGAACAGAACAATTAAATTAGAACCACAGCACAAAAACTGGACACAGGAAATACAACAATTTGGAATATCTTGAAAAAGAAAAACCATTAGTGTGCTTATAGCAATGGACAATGGCTAGGAGTCACCGTTGGTAAAACTCCACTGACATATACCATTATTATTACCTACACAAGAGCAGCACACATCCCTATCAATTAACATCTTGAATTGTTTTTCCTAAAAAAAAAAAATCAAAGCTTTTGTCATTCCTATATTATTTTACTCTCGATCTATAAACTTTCACTGCCTTTTAAGTCTGCAGTGACTTGTGAAAAGTAAACGATTATGTCAGATGTCGGTATCAAAGTCGGAGACTATCGACATTCATTATGAAGAATACAACTGTAATGTTGCAAATTAACAGCTGTCTGCAGGACTCACCCCCTCCAGGTTGGCTGCCCTGCCTCACATCTTGCTCTGTTTGATGTTGTGGAAACCAAGACCATCAATATTATTGGAATCTCCCATGATGAAGCTATGGGCCTATCGCTTCACCAATGCAGACAGGTCTGTGGTCTCTCTGGGTTCTACCGCCTTCTTCCTGATCTTGCACCCTTTGCTCTTTCCGTGCTTTGTCCGCTCCACCCTTCCACCCCCCAGGTTTTTCCAGGGCACACACGGCCCACCATCAACCCCCTTCTGATAAAACTACCTAAATCCAGAATCACTGCTCACCTCCACTCATTTGTTCCTTTTTTTCCCACCTGTGGAACCAACATCCACATTCTCTTCAATGTAATTTTCCCCTCCACGTCTTCAAGACAGTTTTTCAACAAACATCTCAGATCGTCACCAATCCAAAACAATGATCTTTGCTAACCTTGTTAACCCCTTCCCCACAACACCCAAATCCCTTCTCCTTCCAAATTTCCATCCTGAGTTTCCTTGTGTATCCATCTTGTCCACACCATGCATCCTCTCCTGCCCACCATTCCTCCTCACACCCATTGTTTGTCCAAGTCTGCCTCTATCTTGGCCTTCAACTCTGTTAGTGTGTCTCCCCCTTTTTTTTGTTCTTTTTTTTTTGTATACAAGATCGAGGCTCGTGAAAGAGCTAACATTAATCGCACAAAAAGTCAAACTGACACACAAAACATAAAAAATAAGGGGAGCAGCAGACAAGATGGGGAGAGAGGGGGAAGGACACAAACACAACATTTGAGAGCAGGGACAATGGGAGAAATGTGGGAGGGGGAGGGCTTTGGGGGAGGTGGGAGAGGTATAAAACATATGAACACTGCAAGGACTTCCAGGAAAGAAGTTGGAATTTCCAAAAAAAAAAAAAAAAAAAAAAAATGGCCCCTGAAACTTCTCTCTACTTTTTCTTTTTTCCTGTTGTGACCTGATCCATTCAGTTTTAATACCAGCTAACGTAATAAATAAAGAGATGATAGTCCGATTTTTATTTCATTTGAAAATGGTGATGTTACTTGAAGTGAGACCTTTATAGTAAGCACAGACTGCAAAAAACACTTTTGGGTGACATTCCATGAAAACCCTTGTGAAATTTTCGTCCATGCACACCCTACACGACTTGATCCCCTGAGGTCTGAATCCATCCACCCCCACGCCTTGCATTAGTGCTTCGACTCCACAACTTAGCAATTTCCAAATATTTTAAAATTGAAAAATATTGGAAATAAAACTAGATATCTCCGGTCTCCCACGACTTACCCTTGGCCCCTGATCCAATGACGGCCATATTTTGTTCGGACCACCATATGACCTTGACCTTAAACATCTAGTAACAACCACCTTTAGAGGCCATTTTTCTCCGCAAAGCGGGGGTTGGCCTTTTTCGGGAACCGTGGTTGTTGTTGTTTTTTGGTCCCCTTTTTGAAGCAATGTTTTACGGCCGGATGCCCTTCCTGACGCCAACCCTTTTTGCCGCCTTTGCCGACTTTAGTGCCGACTTTAGTTTGCCGACTCTAGTGATAGAGTGTAAATAAAGAAAAGGTGTCCCCATGAACAATCTATCCATAAAACTCTGCAATCCATGGATTGCGATCCATGTGTATGCCACGTCAAAGATTATCCCTTCCCCTCCGTTTACACACCTTGTACACATAGAGGAGAACCTCCCTCTCCCACTTGTGTATATGTTGAGAAAAGATGGCTCTTTATACAAGCTTTTGTGAATACCAACCTTGAGCAGCAATTAAGGCACACACTTTTTTTTATTTATTAATTTGTCACCAAAAAACAAAAACATTTGTTTCTTAATCTTTGTCACCAAAGAACAAAGTCAAATTCAGCTTCTTGGCTATGTGGTGTGTTTCCAGAGGTCCGGATCTTTCACTGTGCCAAACCATGAGGAAGGATGCCAAGAAATTTACTTTACCTTGCAGTCACTATCACCAATGTTAATTTATAGCATTGCAAAAAGGAACTTGTACATAAATTTACAAACATTCCTTACACAGCATGGTATCTGATTCAAATATCAATTGGCCAACCCATGTGTGCACTGATTTTGTAATCTACTCTAGTATAGCATGCATATCCCTTGAGCCCGAGATTTTTATGGCGTTGCCCATCGGGCGAAGCCGTCTAGAACAGTGTTTGTCCGTCCACATGTATGTATGCATGTGTGCATGTATGTATGTCCCGACAAACGTATACCAATCAGAGCTGAGGATATGGTCACATGACAGGGTGATGTGATTACGTCTGATGTCATTACGGCGTATGGCGGCTGACTCGCCACACTCCATCATTTTGATTTATATGCCGTTCATGCCGAACATATCGTCGAACCTGTCATATATCACAATCGCCATGCTCTACCTTTACGTTTTTCATTCAGTGTGAAGCACAAACAAACCGATTGTTAAAATTACCATCAAATATCGACAGCATAGACGTTATGGCTCTTCCAACAATACGGCACGGTATGTATAGGCATTAAGCGTTATGACTAATCATCGGACCGCTTCAGACAAATTAAGCCCAGGTCATGGCAGAGTGAGAGAGAGGTAGAGAGACAGAGAGAGAAGGAGATAGAGAGAGAGAAGGAGAGGGAGACTTTGACTTTTATTACAAAAAAAGTATAAAATAAAGATTGCTTACAGTCAAAACAAAATAAACAAGTTACATACAATTTTACCATCGGGGAAATCAAAACCAACAAAACGTTAAGCTACCACATTTTACCAGGGGAGAACCTACAGACAACAAAACGTTAAGCTACCAAAAACGCACAAAGGATATTTAGTAAAGGTTCAATCTGGGTATAGGCCCAATCTGGATACTGGGTATAGGCCCAATCCTAAAACTGCAGTTCTGTTTGATAGGGAACTGGGTATAGGCCCAATCCTAAAACTGGTGTTGGGCTAGCGGCTAGGGTGCCGGCTTAGGATCCTAGGATCCTGGGTTCGAATCCCGGTCGATCGCTGAATTAACGCCAGGGGGGTTGACTCAGCCTGTCATACCATCCGAGGTCGGCTAATTGAGTACCAGTTCACTGGTAATTCCCTGTTTGTCGTAAAAGGCGACAAAAAACGGGTTGGCGTCAGGAAGGGCATCCGGCCGTAAAACATTGCTTCAAAAAGGGGACCAAAAAACAACAACCACGGTCCCCGAAAAAGGCCAACCCCCGCTTTGCGGGGGAAAATGGCCTCTAAAGGTGGTTATTTTTATATATATACTAGAGAGAAAGCACCAAGCGGCCATCAGATATTTTACAAAAATCATTTACACACCACATTCTTTCAAAGAGTTCAAGTTGGCTGGACATCGAGTAACAGTGAAAATGAAGTTTTATCCGGCTATCACAAAATGCTCTGAACATTGCTACAGTGTCTGTACTGTACAAATCATTCTTTATCTTTGATTTCATAGTTTTGTAAATTGCCAATTTTGCTTGGGAAATGAAAAAGTTTGCAAGAATTGTTGCTTGGATGTTAAAGGGGCCACTTGGACCAAAAATGAAAATTTGAAAACTGAAACCAAGAGAAGGACGCGCAAATAGCACTTTCAAGAAAATATAAAGATGAGTTAAACGATCGCATCGAATATATTTCATTCTGTCCACAAAAGGGACACTGATCACTTATCGCTTGTGAAAAGCGGTGAATGAGAGAATTTGTGGGTATTATCCAATGTGTGATTCTCCATTGGAGATCGCCAGCACGTTTTGGCACAGGATTTTTATAATACCATCCCAAGTTTGGGGAGAAAGGAGGAGTGTGTGGCAGGACTGCAGACCACTTACAAGGTGCTGGGGTAGACAAGGAGGGAAAAGAGCTTTTAAACATTGGAGATAAAAAGTTTTACGGTTATCACTGGAAGAGGTAAAGGAGCGGCCAAAATTTAATGGCTCAAAGTTTTCAGAGGCAGACAAAAGAAGGTTGGGGAAAGGAGAGAGGCTCGGCTCAGAGGGAGGTACAGGACGAACCAACCAAGGTTGGGAGGTACCGTAGGCACGAAGCACCACCCTTAAACATCTGTCTATTTGGCACGGCCAATCGGGTTTGTAGGTTCGCCTTTCGCTGCCACCATGTAATAAGATGACTCCAAGTCTCAATTTAGGAGATGACCAGTTTAATGAACAGCACAGCAAGCCACGTCACTCGGCCTCGTATCCCCACATCCGGACTCCCAGCCCCCGTGCTCCTTCACATTGGCCACGCCCTCCGCTCACATATACATATGACAGAAAGATCAAAGGTCGGAGCAGATCGTGCCACACCACACGTGCACAGCCGCCATCTTGCCACGCCCAACACACAGTAAATGTCTGCTCGTTCACAGTGACTAATGATCATAACGGTTCGTTCGAGGGTTTATCAACGTCTTCAGCGTTGGCACTTATTTCACCCATATAGCAATTTATATCCACAGAGTTCGTACACAAACTTTCGGACATATTATCCTCAATTGCAGCACCGGATTCACTATCCTTTTTTCCAAACCCGATGGAAGCATGAGGAACACATTGAGATGCGTGTTCAGCTACACTGGCCTTCTCCAATACCACCTTTTTTGGATTACTGGTAGAAAAATTAGCAACCGACACCCTTCGTTTTTTAGAACTAATAATAGGATCCTCCTCCATTCCTTCACCACATGAGGAAATGGCAGCAAAAGTTGTACAAGTTGGAGTCACTTCTGTTTCTGTAACAGGAAGTGAGGTACGATCGTTTTCAAGACTAGGAACATGAACAGGGACGCTGCGATCATTCGTCTCACTGCAGGAGGGAACAGCAGGAACAGGTAAACTCTCAGGATTAATTTCAGTCGGTTTAATAGGAACACGAGTATTCTTATCCTTTTTACAATCGGTGTCCACGTGACCATTTTCCCCACACTTTGAACACGAAACCTTGGGACAGAAACGTTTAACGTGACCAAAGGCTCCACAGTGAAAGCACGTTAGTGAGGCTGAGGAGGCGTACATTTGATACTCCCGATTGTCGGATTTTACTTTAAGTGAGATATTTAACCCTGTGTCGTCGCCACGATCTGGAAGTACCATGTAAACTTGGCAATGGAAACTCATAACGTGTTTTATCCTCTCGTCTCGGCTCTTCAGGGGGATCATGGACATTCTCGACACAACTGTTCCATACTGAGACAGGACTGACATCAGTTTGTCGCTTGATATAAATGGTGGTACATTTGATACTCCCGATCGTCGGATTTTACTTTAAATTAAATATTTAACCCTGTGTCGTCGCCACGATCAGGAAGTACCATGTAAACTTGGCGCCGGAAACTCATAACAGGTTTTATCCTCTCATCTCGGCTCTTCAGGGGGATCATGGACATTCTCGACACAACTGTTCCATACTGAGACAGGACTGACATCAGTTTGTCGCTTGATATAAACGGTGGTACATTTGATACGACGATTTTCATCACTGGAGTATCCAAGGGGGACACTAACATAAAAACACCACCTTCTGTGGTTAAACCTGCACTCAAGACGTCGTGAACAACATTTTCTTCAGACACCAAAACAATAACTTTTTGATTCATAAAGACCAGCTTTATAAAACAGCTAGTGGGTATAAATAAATCATCTTTCACTTTTTAAAAGTTCACTTTGCTGTCTTTGTAATAATTTTGAGTATGCTTCAACAATAATTAATTTCTGATTTCAGAATTACTGCATTAAAAACAAAATGATATTTCAAGCTGTAAAGCAATTAAACATCATATATATTTGTCTCAAATATCTCTGGGGGCTGTGATTTAAATTCCACGTTTTTCCAAATTTTCCAAATTCCAAATTCCACGTGTGATTTAAATAGCTGGGGCTGTGATTCAGATATATCTTTGCTATCATTTCTTCTTTCTTTATTATATCCTTATATTCTTCTGTCTCTGCGTTTTATAACTTTCACTCTCAATTTCTACTTTTTGCTTCTATGTATTTTCGAAAGCAGAGATTATCATGCTTTTATTACCCTTCCCTTCACGTTGTCCTTCAATTTAATGACATTTTGCTTCAGCTTTATGTTAATCTATTTGGGGGCTCATGGAAGAGCGAGATAGAACTAACAGTGAGACAAACATCAAGGGGATGAAAAAACAGGAAAATTGGAGAGGGAGGAGGGTTGGAAACACTGAAACTACTGTAGAATTCAAAGGACATGACACCCCGCACAGTGTTCAAGTATATACACTATACAGGGTGGGCCATTTATCTATTCCCGGTTTTGAACCCCTGTAATTCTGTTGCCAAGAAACAAAATCGAACAAAATATTTACAGGATATAGGTAAATGGACAGATATTAACAGTAAATGGTAAATATATAGGTAAAGATATAGGTAAATGGACAGTAAATGTACTACAGAACGTTAAAAATACACTAAAAGAAATACGACATAATAAAAATAAACCGAAGCCATTTTCTTTTCCATGGACCCTATATTGTGTCATCAAAAGGAATTTGTACATTCTCTCATTCTATTTCAACCTGGAAAGATGAAAGGCGTTGCCCCGACCCCTGTCTATGGTATGTCAGCAAATTAATGGTGAGTCCTCAGCTTTGGGGGAACCCCATCCCCCCTTCCTCCACGGTGTTGGTGCATATGTTGAGTCATCACTCTCAACTCCACTCCAGCCAATCGGAGCCAGAGATAGTGGTGACCATGAGCCAACCAACGGGTGATCAGAATACCAATTACGTCATGACTGATGAACCAATCAATGTTGATCTTACATAGACATGCTTATACATGCACGCTCTTTCACTTCCTTCTTTCTCTTGCTGCGATTTACCTTGAGGAGTACAGCATGAAAAGCTTTGGCTAATCTTATGTTGTGTTTTTTTTGGTGTATTTTAAAGGATATAGGTACATTTTTCAAGTTTTTGTGGTAAAAAGTTTTATTGAATTCAGAAGTGTACAAAATTAGTTATGAATTTAGACATGATTTCTGTCATTTTCAAGCAGCGTGTGCATAGTTTGCGATACTCCAAGTCCGTTTTCTTTCGCATTCCGACCATAATTTCTCCAATAGCTGTTTGAATCTCCTCTTTCAGGTCTTGAATGTTCATTGGTTGAGTTGTGTAACCCTTACCCATAAGAAATCCCCACAATAATCAATCAAATGGGATGAGGTCTGGTGAACGAGGAGCACAGGGCATATTGGGCACTCATTCGCCAGACCTCGCCCACCTTGGAAGCTTTCACATCCCCCCTTTTTTTTTTTTTTTTTTTGTATACAGATTCGAGGCTCGTGAAAGAGCGAACATTTATCAAACAAACAAATCAAACAAACAAGCAAACAAAGTATATAAAAAGGGGAGCGGTCGACAAGATGGGGAGAGAAGGGGAGGAAGCACACAAACACAACATTTGAGAGCAGGGACATCGGGAGATGTGTGGGAGGGAAAGGGCCTGAGGGGAGGCAGGATAGGTATCAAACGCAAGGACACCAAGGACTTTCAGGAAAGAAGTCAAAAGTCACCTCAAAAAAGTGGATTTGGGGTGAAATTAGCAGGGGTAGAAAAGATCAAGGTTTTGGATTGGGGAAGATAAGAGATGGTGGTGAACAGCCGTTTTAAAGACCTGGAGGGAGGAGTGGGATTGAAGAGAGTGAGGGAGTTTGTTCCAGAGGTGGGAGAAAAGAGGAATGAAGGAGTGAAGGTGAGCAGAGAGTCTTGATTTTGGCAGTTTAACCATAAGAGGGTTGCAGGCAGATCTTGTGCGACCTGCAGGAATATTTGGGGGACAGAGCCCAGAGAGAGCTGGGGGAGCAAGGCCGGAGAGGAGTCGGTAAAAGACGGAAAGACCACCAACCTGCCTGCGATGATTAAGTGAAAGGCCCTCGGAGATAGCGTCATCGCAGGAGATTCCAATGATTCTGAAAAGATTCCAACCGCGGGAGATTCGCGGGAGATTCCAACCCCTAGGAGGTTGCTCAGACCTGTCAGTGGAGAAATCTGTGGACCCTTCACTCCCATCTTCAATCATATGCTTAAAGGTCTGGCGTTCAGGGCTGGGCCCTAAAGCTCTCCTCTCTGGACACCGAACACGCTAGTCCGAACAAACATCAGACTTTGGGCAAGTTTTGGAGGAGACACTGTCTTTGCTCCTGTTGTCAAGTTCTGTTGCAATGCCAAACACTTGCTGGTCAGACTTCTTATGTGAGAAAACAGTTGCAACATCTGCATTGAGAAAAGGTATGACCAAGCAACTCAATCATATAATAAACCATAAAGAGCAATCGGAGATTGCAGACCCTCGCCAGGACGTGTTTTCAGTGGGTTTTAAAGCTTTTGTGTTAAAACAAATATGGCGGCCGAACCACGTAACCGATGACGTTATCAAAAAAAAATTCTCCACCAATTTATCTCTAGATAATGCTGAAGAAATTTCATCTTGATCGGATGAAGTTTTGTACTTGTCGAATTATGACGTCAAAATGGAGGCACTAACATCACAAAATATCATCACTAACATATTTTATTCCCCATGGAGAGTTCTTTACAACGAGCCATGTTTCAATGTTTTCTATTCAGTGCATTCGGAGATATAGAGGTGCAAAGTTTTTCGGGTTTTCCAAGATGACGCCTGTACCAAGTGTCCCATGACTTCATAATTGTCATTTAAAAAAAATTCTGCAGGTGGAGGTGCACCTATGGTGAAGATTTCCTGTCAATCGGACCAACGGTTGCAGAGAAAATCATATTTATTCTGTGTGGACAAACAAACAGACAAACAAACGGATTCAAATGCAATACCATCTCCTCTGGCGAGGGTAATTAATGCACGGGTAATCTCGGTGATGGAAGACTTCTCGCAAAACTCAGTTGTGGAGACGTTGTGGCACAGGAGCTGAAGTACCATCCTGCTTAACTGGCAGGATTGTACAATAGAGAAAGAGCTCATCTTAAGAGCTGGAGCTATGAGCAGAAAATTCAACTCTTGCCTGGCAAAGAAATCTACCCACTTCCATTTTCAGAGCTTGTCACTCATATTACAGAGACAAAACATATTAGTGATGATGCCACTCCTGCCATATTCAGACTTGTGGGTCTGGTCAAAATATACAAACAGCGACTTGAAAAATTGGAAGTCGAGTCACCAGATGTCAATTCAACTCGGCTAAAGGACCAGCTTATGGCACAAATGCCTGAATTAGCTCACCAAAAAGGACAGGATGTATTTTTTGCCTTCCGTAAAGATGTAGGCTTGGTGATTTCTGAAGCATCAGACTACACCAAAGCTATTCTTCTTGCAAAAGCTGCCAAGATCTTGTACAACCACAAGTCCAAATTTGATGAAAACGTCTATGAAGGATGTGTTAAAGAAGCCATTCCACCAGCACTTCTTCAGTTTGCTTTGGAGCCGACATTAAAGTACACTTATCATTTGGTGCATCAAAAACGGATTTAGCTATGGTACAATTGCTGCAGTACAAATACTATGCAAAGTCCAAAGAAGGAGCCGTAACTTTACAGGCTTTCCTGGAATCGTGAGACCCATTCCCTGTATACATGGGTTTATCCATCTTTGCAAAAAGCAGAGACATCTTGTAGAAATGCTGAATGACGATTGGTGTTAGCATTTCCTATGACAGATTTCTAGAAATTTCTGTGCAGTTAGGAGATGCCGTGATCACCAAGTATGTAGAAGATGGAGTGGTATACGCACCAACTTTGAGAAAAGGGTTGATAATGACATCTGCAATGGACAACATTGCCCACAACCCAAAAGCAACAACAGCCAACATATAATTTCATGGCACCAGCATTTCCTGTCCATATTCCAGCACCCAGGCTATGACAATGAAGGTGAAATTTCCTTGTTGATAAAATAGTCGAGATACATTCAGAAAGAACCATCATCGTGAAAAGGGAAGAAGACGCTCTCAGCAATCAAGTCATCAGCTTCAACGGCGTGACCGGTAGCGGATTAACGCACGGGCACACTGGGCACATGCCCAGCATGCAATCAATGCAACCCGAGATCACGAGAGATAACGAGAGACTGATCGAGGTTCACAATCTTTCAAGATGAGACCGAGGGTGGGTCTCACTTTGCCCACAAAACATATCACCTTGTGAGTAGTGATAAACACAGCGTGAAGGGAATGCCCCATCTGCAACAATAATCACATTAAAATTGTATAATTCCTAATGTTAATACATATCGATATTGTTTAGCAAATAGACACTAAAATATATTGTACAAAGACAAAACAAACCCTCTTCAGTAAATTGACTAACCCGTGCGCACAAAACATTGCAGTTTTTTAAATCAGATCACATGTCTCGAGGATGATGATGATGATGATGATGATGCAACAAAATTACCCCAGTGATGTTGAAAAGCGAACCCTGAGGTACCTCAACTAGAACAGCACTCGGTAGAGAGCATACCTCCATCATGTGTGCCCAGGGTCCCAAAAAATGTTTGTCCGCCTCTGGGTGTGACTCCCTGTACTAGGCTTGGGCAAAAAAAGACCGATTCCCTCCATCAGAACCGGGAATCGAACCGTAAATTATAGAGCCGATTTTACCTGAAAACGTTCCCAAGTCTCTGAAGTCAAGTCCTACTAAACCGTATCTCACTTTGCCCATCGAGAATCGGTTCGTTGGTTCATCAAAATATATTAAAAGCTTCTCCTGTCAAACTTTTCAAAACAAATAAATACTAGAGCGTTTTTCTACGTCTTATTTGTTTTAGTTGTGAAGAAAAAGAACAGCCATGTACTCACGAACTGTCCGCATGTGGGTCGGACTTCTTCCTGGATCCGACAGACAGCATTCGCCTATTATTATTATTATTATTAATATTATATCTGTAAAGAGTATTGTGAAATTCCAAAATCATCTTGTTTATTAGCAGCAAATGTATCGCAGCATATTTATTAACAGCAAATGCAAAAAATCCAGAGAAATTGAGGAGCGGTTTGTTTATTTATACACCGCCCAGGTAAACCGGGTACAATTTTTTAAAATCTAATTGGAAAAAATTATAATTTTCCCGGAGGTTTGGATTAATTTGAGGCAACATTTACTTCATATTTTCTTTCCGAGGAGCATTTCTGTGTTTCAGGGTGGGACAGACACAGACACAGACACACACAGACGATGTTTTTTTTTTTTTTTTTTGTATACTGAATCGAGGCTCGTGAAAGAGCTAACATTTATTTCACAAACAAATCAACCAGACAAACAAAATATATAACAAGAGGGAGCGGAAGACAAGATGGGGAGAGAAGGGGAAGCACACAAACACAACATTTGAGAGCAGGGAGATGTGTGGGAGGGAGAGGGCTTGGGGGGAGGAGGCATGGGAAGGGGGGGGGGGGGGGGGTGGGAGAAGTACAAAACACAAGGACACCAAGGACTTCCAGGACAGAAGTTGGTATTTCAAAAAAGTGGATTTGGGGTGAAATTAGCAGGGGTAGAAAAGATCAAGGTTTTGGATGGGGGAAGATAAGAGATGGTGGTGAACAGCTGTTTTAAAGACCTGGAGGGTGGAGTGGGATTGAAGAGAGTGAGGGAGTTTGTTCCAGAGGTGGGAGAAAAGAGGAATGAAGGAGTGAAGGTGAGCAGAGAGTCTTGATTTTGGCAGTTTAACCATAAGAGGGTTGCAGGCAGATCTTGTGCGACCTGTAGGAATATTTGGGGGACAGAGCCCAGAGAGAGCTGGGGGGGGGGGGGGCAAGGCCAGAGAGGAGTCGGTAGAAGACGGAAAGACCACCAACCTGCCTGCGTTGAGTGAGTGAAAGGCCCTTGGAGTTAGCTTCATCGCGGGAGATTCCAATGATTCTGAACGCTTTGGTTTCAACAGCGTGAAGACGAGCTAGGTGTGAGGCAGGAGCACCAGCCCAGAGGGGAGAGCAGTATTCCATTGAGCTGCGGATGAAAGCCTTGTATGTGGTGAGGAGCTCATGTGTACCAAGGAAGGACTTCGCACGACGGAGGATGCCCAGTCGGCGACTGGCTTTGGAGGCCAGATTTGAAATGTGGTTTTCCCAGGAAATGTGGTTTTCCCGCTATATGAGCGTATGTTATCAGCTTTTCTCTGTGTGGCAAAAGTCAGAATGGACGTCGACGTGGAGGACCTCCTCGGAAAGAAAGATCTGTTTTGAAAATCAGGTACGTCATTGAGCATTATCTGGAGCTTCTTTGGATTTGAAAATAATCCAGAAAAACCGAGCAAGATTTAAAATCTGAAGTAAATTCGATGCGTGCTCTGCAGCAAGACGTTGTGACTGACGGTTGTCTTTTATGTCGAGTATCTATCTCTGTGATACATAAACATCTGAAGCCATTCCATCCAAGGGCAGCTCGTAGTCGTGGAATGGAAAGTCATGCCAAACGTGACCAAAAAAAAATGGTGGCATTCTTGGATTTTCAAGTGGCGAAACCGTTTTTCTTAACCAGTAACCCAAGGGGACTATTCATGCTAGTTACCTCTGCCACCAAAGGTGGATGGAGGTTGTTTTCACCCCTGTCTGTCCGTTTGTGAACAAAATATCTCAAAAAGTTGTGGACGGATTTGGACGAAATTTGGCAGAGATGTAGCGTATGTGACAAGAACGAAATGATTAGATTTTGGTGAAGATCCGGATCCGGATCCAGCTACTAGAATTTTTAAAGTGATTCTTCACCATCGGGAGATAGGGCCAAAAACTATACATAGCAGGATATCTCCCAATTGGAGGGATTGGATCCCCATTGGAGAGGGATTGAAGCCCTCTCCCACCCACAGATCTCCCAATGTCCCTGCTCTCCATCTTGTTCTCCTGCTCCCTTTGTCATACGTTTTATGTGTAAGTTTGTCTTTTTTGTGATCAATGTTAGCTCTTACACGAGCCTCGACCTTGTATACAAAAAAAAAAAAAAAAAAAAAATCTCAAAATGTTGTGGACGGATTTGGACGAAACTTGGTGGACCGGTTGTGTGTCTGAAAAGGACGATTCGATTCGATTTTGGTGAAGATCTGAATATGGATTCGGATATGAGAATTTTTTTTTTTTTTTAATGATTCTTCACCATTGGGAGATTGGTCCAAAAACGATACATAGCAGGATATCTCAAAAGGTTATGGACGGATTTGGACGAAATTTGGCACAGAGGTGTAGTGTATGTGACAAGGAAGAAATTATTATATTTTGGTGAAGATCCGGATTCGGATCCGGCTAGTACAAATTTATAAGTGATTCTTCACCATTGGGAGATCGGGCCAAAAATGATACATAGCAGGATATCTCAAAAAGTTATGGACGGTTTTGGACGAAATTTGGCACAGAGGTGTAGTGTATGTGACAAAGAAGAAATTATTATATTTTGGTGAAGATCCGGATTCGGATCCGGCTAGTAGAAATTTATAAGTGATTCTTCACCATTGGGAGATCGGGCCCAAAATGATACATAGCAGGATATCTCAAAAAGTTATGGATTGGTTTGGACGAAACTTGTTGGAGAGGTTGTGCTTGTGGAGAGGTTGTGCTTGTGTGACAAGAAAGAATCGATTCAATTTTGGTGAAGATCCGGATCCAGCTAGTATAATTTTTTTAATTATTCTTCACCATTGAGTGATATGGCCAACCAGGTGGAGGTAAGCTCTCTGCTGAGTGCCGTAATAGTTTTGTTGCTTTTATCACAATTTGAATAATGATTCACTTATCTGTCCCGCTATATGAGTATATGGTTAGAAAATAGACAAACACAGTTTATATGCGATTTGAATGTGCATTCTGAGCATCATGACCCATTGGTGAGATGAAAATGCTATCCAGGAGGCCATCCAATATAAACGTATGCAAATGCAGGTGTTTTTTACTGTTGCTTATGCAGAAAATGTGCAATAAGATGATCGACAAGATTAGGGTTACAGATGCAGTTATTGATGTAAACGGATGTCTTATGGTGACTCCGAAAGCCCTGCAGAAAAACATTCTGCAAATAGCACCTGCCATTTTATGCTACACTAGCTTTAGGCCAAAACCTTTAGGCTGCAATGCACTGATCCCACTCACTAATCTTTACAACTAATTTAAAGGCCAAAATCACACATCAGCAAATATTGCAAGGAGGAGGGAGGGGAGGGAGGGGGAGGAGGCATGGACCACTGGAAAGTAGCATTCCATTGTATAATGTTGCCAAGCTACAACGGAGGAAATATTTTCAAATTACATTATCAATTGCTGTTTGACAGCATCGGTCAGTGGAGACATCATAGCCACAACTAGAGGAAATGGACATGAACCCACTTATGAGGCAATGGACATGATCCCACTTATGAGGGAATGGACATTATCCCACTTATGCATTACAAATTTCGCAAGTCACCATTTGTACTTGTATAATCAAATTATCTTTCTTTTTAGGAAACAGAAAATTATAATTGTCAAAATTCCAGAATAAACCTTTGATGGATACTGGATTGTTACATAGGATGTGCCTTTCCTGTGATTTATGCTTCACAACCCGAAACTTTGACGTCCCAATTATTCCCACCTTCATGAGGGGGTGGCCAGCAATGGTTTTTGAACCACGTCTTCTGCAAACCTTTAACATCCACCAATAACCAGTGCTGGCAGACATGTCCTCCAGTTTAACGTCCTTCTGATGGACGGCACACACATGAATGCATCACCCTGCATGCGAAACAACAGGGTAACAGTTTATAGCTCGATCGATACTTGAACCCAGGCTGGACACCTCTAAGCAGCTCAAAGACAAGTGCGCATACCTCAAAGCAACCTTCCTACCCATCCATGTGCCCAAGAGGAACACTAATAAAAAGGAAATTTTAAACTAGCAATAGGCGTTCACAACCATACTTGACCATGTTGTGGAACATCGGCTGAGGCCATCTTTTTCAATCTGTTCTCACCTTTTCACCGTTATTCACTTTTAAATTCGTTTTTTTCTGCAACCGCTTGAGCGATTGACACTAAACTTTCACCATTGGAGCGCATTCCCATGGAGAATATTTCAACAAAGTTACATGATTATTGGATGGAAAATGTGGCCGGCATTCCAAAAATTACGTTTTCGGTCAGAATGGGTTGCAAGGTGTTTCACGTATCAGGTACTAGCAGGGGTATCCGGCATTGCCCAGTGTTGCCCGGTCTATTGTTTTTGGGGGCGGAAAGCACTTCCCTACACCCACTAAGGAATACGGTCGGGGATCATTTAATATTACCTTTCACAAAGTTGTAAAGGCTTAGGCACGAGAGAGCAATTTAAAAAGATATATGCTTAAAAAAAAAAATTTTGCCTAAAAAAAACTCGATGAACCTCTGACAGTTTGACAAAGATCCGTTCGGCCATCTTTGATTAAAAAAAATTGGTGACACACACACACACACACACACACACACACACACACACACACACACACACACACACACACACACACACAGCTCTCCTATAGTAGCCATGAACTGTGTGACTGTTTGGATAAACTGTGTGACTCTCGATCTCGTTTCGCTGGCTCGGATAAATTCATAAATAACCATTGCACAATACAGGATAAGAGAGACATTTGGAAAGACGAATGATCCGCAGAAAGTGTGCATATGCATACGTCTACTGTCTACGTATGAAATACCTTCGACATAATTTACAAGATTATACACCATGGTAGATTCTTCCAAGATAATTGATTTCATCCATACTTATTAATATATAAAGGGTTTCCATTAGTCAATAGATATGTCAATGATACATCAATCAAGATGATGACATAAACATCTATAATTGAAGGATCCTTCATTTACAGTTACTAGTGAGATACCCGTGCGTAGCACGGGTGGGAGGCCGGAAACAAACAGGCAATGCAGATATTGCGAATGCTAAAGCATGAAACCAATAAATTCCGCATTCCTGTAGCACCCTCAGTCGCACGTCAGACATGAACAGCAAGTTCGTGAAGGACTTCCATGAAAAATGTACCCGTTCGCAAACAAATGGGTACGTTCACGTATAAAAACATCGATCGTGGGTCCGTGGCAAATCTGCATATGGCGATCCACGAAGTTCACGTTTAGAAGGTAGAAACCATCACGGCATGTCTTCATTCACTTGATCTCGGTATCTCTTTTTTCATTCCAAACAACATATCTCCAATCACAAATTAATCACAAAATAAACTTTTAACAACATTGTTAATGTTTCCTTCATTGTAAAAACTACCAAGTCAACAGTTAAAAGGATTCTGAGACGATAGGTGTTATGGCCTTGGCAAGATCGATGGAGACAGCGATCTGTTGGCTTATACACCGCCCAAATAGCTATGTGGAATTCTCTCCTGTAGAGATTAAACTCACGTCGTTTGAACTTTGGCCGAGGTAATTATTTACTTTTAATGATGTTTATATACGAATCAAAAAGAAGATAATTGGTTTTGGGTCGTCCTTTCCGCATATCTCGTGGGATTTTGAGTTGGAGAGACGACAGTGATGGCAGGGAGGGGGTTGGCATTCTCTCAAGCAGGGATTCAACCCATGTACTTATAAAAGGTCTTTGTCCGAGGTCACCGAGTCCGATTGGTGCAGCCGATTGGTGCAGCTGTGCAGCGATCGGTGCAGCCGTTTGTGCGGCACCCGGGGAAATAACGTTATGCGGGAGTCCAAACCTGAAAATGCTGGAGGCCAAAGCTGAAATTGGAAAAAGAATATGCCATATTTTACTCCAGGAGATCCCAGGATACCCACCCAAAATATCGTTGCGATCGGTTCAGCCGTTTTTGCGGTACCTTCGAACAGACGGACAGACCACAGATGGACGGACATTTGGTGAATTATAGTAAGATTCATAGTGAAGGATTGAAGCATGTGGTTAAAGGCTTACTGTATGTCTGAGAAGTCGTTAGTCTGAATCCCAGCTGGCGGCTATCTTACCAAAAACTTTAACAATGGTGCATGCTGCTTCCTTTCCTGATGCTTAGCATTTCAAAAAGGGTAGAGCACGGATGAACAACCATATGTTTGCAACTATTGCACAGGCTTGATGGGTCGAATGGAATCAGGCACATCCTAATGGAGTGGCATGAGGAAAAATGGCCTCCTCCTGCCACTCCATGAGTTATTTGTAAGGGAACTCGAATTGTAGTGCAGTTCCCGAGTGAAAATATTCACTCTGCTTGCACTGGATAAATCAGACCGTGAGATGTGCTGGCAAGCTCGCACAACCGATTGTCCAGCAAAAACAAAGGAATCCTCGAGGAACTCATACATATTAAATTGCATTCATTTTAACATCTTATTCCAATGCAACTGCAGGCCTAACCACAGTGCACAACCCTCGTGTTATTAAAAAAAACAATCACTTGCTCAGTGGAAATTTCATTGCTTTTGTTGCGCACAGCCAACAAACTACAGCGGGAAGCGCCAAATCATCCAAATGCACAACTGTCTGAGCTGAATCCTCTTCATTAGAGAGTTTAATCTGACCAATTCCGGCACACTTGCAGATGCCCACAGCCTGGCACAGGAGCAAGATGGATGCGACTCAAGAGAGATGATTGAAAGTAGACATGGGCAATTACCGCCCATGCTTTCATTCCCAAGTTTTGGTACATGTTGCATTTACTGCAATTACCATTTTATCAGTTGCGTCTGGCACCATTCTGGAAACATAATCGATATGCCTCAACATATGTATGTGTGTTTCAAGTTTAAATGGCCAATTTTCACAGTCAGTCTGAACATCACATCGATGCAAAGCAATTTGTTCCCTGAATTATTATAGAGAAAGGCAGCTGTAACGAGAACGACACTGGGTATAACACGTCCCTCTGCTAGGCTGAGTTTACGTTTTGTATCCCACTGATAGGTCAGATCTATATCCGGACCTGAACCAAAATCGAATTGGATTTTTCTTGTCACCTAACCAACTCATCCACCAAGTTTTGTCATAATCCGACCACAACTTTTTGAAATACCATGCCATACAGCATACTGTTTTATGCCCTATCACTCAATGGGGAAGAATCACTTAAAAAATTAAAAAAATGATCATGTCCCAATCCGTATTCGGATCTTCCCCAAACTTGAATCATTACCTTCGCAAAAGCGGAAGGTTATGTTTTGATCGCTGTGTATTTATTTGTATGTCTGTGTGTGTGTGTGTGTATGTTATTCGCATAACTCAAAAAGTATTCAACCGATTCGCATGAAATTTGGTGGGATGATTGGTTATTATCCGGGAACCATTTGATTAGATTTTGGAATCGATCGGGTCAAAGGTCAAAGTCAAGGTCATGAAAAGGTCAAAATCGTCTTTTTACCATAACGCGGTCAATTTGTGTCCAATTTGTATGAAACTAATGCCAAAATGCTTTGCTACACAGATCTTGTAGTCTTTTATTTTGGCAACAAAAGTAGCTGCGGCGAAGGTATGCGCTCTACCGAGTGCCCGTTCTAGTTTATTCCTTGTTACACACCCAACCTGTCCGCTAGGTTTCGTCTGCACCCGTCCATAACCTTTTGGGATATCCTGTTCACATACAGACACAAACAAACAGACAGGGGTGAAAACAAAACCTCCACCAACCTTCAGTGGCAGAGGTAACTATAACGGCACTCAGTATAGAGCAAACCTCCGCCAGGCTGAACAGTTTATGTTTTGTATCTTACTGATAGGCCAGATCAGGATTCAGACCTAAACCAAAATCTAATCGGCTTGTTCTTGTCAGCTAACCAACTCGCCCACCAAGTTTAGTCATAACTCGTCCATAACCTTTTAAAATATCATGTTATATATCGCTTTTCGCTGGATGTCTCAATGATGAAGAATTACTTAAAAATTAAATAATTATCGTATCCGAATCTATTTTCAGATAGATCTTCATCAAAATCGAATCGATTTGTCCTTGTCACACACCAAACCTCTCCACCAAGTTCAGTCCAAATCCATCCATAACTTTTTGAGATATCTTGTTCACAGACAGACAGACAAACAGACTAACAAACAGATAGAGATGAAAACATAACCTCCATCCACCTTCGGTGGTGGAGGTAATAACTTCACTGAATACCTCCACAAACATGCTGATAACATTTGGAGATGAACAAAAAGAATACGATTGCTTACTACCTTCAACACTCCGTTTTAGTTTGTTGTCCTCTTCTAAATATTTAATCCCCTTGCGAGTGGAAATCTCATTTGGAATTGGCATTTAAGTGCTAACTGAAGCTTTCCAATTAATTGTGTAGTCAAGCCAGCAAGGCCGGTGCTGTGAGCCTCACTGGGATACATGTAGTTGTGGAATTTGAATCCAAGAAACTTGCCTCCATTTTTGTTGAGCCCTGCAAACAAACAAGCATAGTTTTTAAATGACTGAATACTCTATTATCCAATAATTACATCCCAAGCCGAATTATAACTTTAACCTGCAAATGACATGATGGAGCTTTGAGCTATCACCGGATAAAATGACTTTTGTGCAGTTTGTACCTCCCGATAATAACCTACATTTATTAAACACCAGTATTTACACCATTCCAAAGCTCTCATAATTATTTACATCTCCCGTGATGAGGCCAAAGCACAACGTATTTTTGCTTTCACATTGCAGGCAGGTTGGTGATCTCTCTGGTTATTTTTTTAACCATCTATTCTCCAATATTGCCCCCTCTGCTTTCCTAGTCCTCTGACCTTCCCAAACAATTCCAGGACACATTCCTCCATTAATGTACTCCTGGTTAAATTTCTAAAATCCAGGCTGAGTGCACACCCCAACTCCTTTATTCCTCACTTCTCCCGTCTATAGAATAACCTTTCAGAGTGCGCTATCTCATTATTCCCTTCAGTGATTCAAGCAGACAGTGCACCACCACCTCATGTTGTTTAGTCCAAATCCATCCATGGAGTGCACCTGCAAACGCATCCTGACCCATGATCTTTATTACCCCCATTAGCCTTTCCTATCCCAACCATCTTCCTAACCCAACCATCTTTGATTTGAAAGCATCATGTAGCATCAAAATGTGAAAACTTTGGAGGGGATGAATAATCTTTCAGGCATTAAATAAATATTTCAGTAAATATTTTCAATAAATAGTTATTTCATAGCAGAACCTTATCTTCTTTACCCTTATGTGGGTTAGTATGTCGTAATGCATTGGAGATGGGAATAGAGGCCCCCCACTCATAAGGGGATAATTAGCGGGCAGTGCATGCAGGCTCAAAAGCACACCAGCCAAGTGCGTGCTCAAATTTACCTGTCACGCTGTAGTCCGCGACATGAGGCAGCTATATGTCCCATAGGAGCGAAAGAGCATCAAAATAAAAGTCCTTTCTCCAATCAGGAGCCTGAACAATCTCAAACAGCCCCCACCCTCGGCAGGGGCCTGACAGAAAGGCATTGGACTTTTTGGATGCTCTGCACGTGTTCATTGCTCTCTGTGCACGTGGTCTGCCGGCCGGTTTCGCTCTCTGCACGTGCTCATCAGACTCTCTGCACTCTGCACATGGTCATCGGACTTTCTCTGCCAAGTTCATGACACTGTCTCTCCACGTGTTCATGATGCTCTCTCATGGCCTGCCGACATGATTTCCCTCGTGGCCTATCTTCATGATTTTCTCTATTGGCCTGCCTACCTGACTTTGCGCCTTTGCCTACTCGTGCTTGTGCCGGGGATCATTTTTGCCTGCTTGTGCTGGGGATCGCCTCTGCCTGCTCGTGCTGGGGATCGCCTTTGCTTGCTTGTGCTCATGCTGGGGATCGCCTTTGCCTGCTCATGCTCATGCTGGGGATCGCCTTTGCTTGCTCATGCTCATGCTGGGGATCGCCTTTGCCTGCTCATGCTCATGCTGGGGATCGCCTTTGCTTGCTCGTGCTCATGCTGGGGATCGCCTTTGCCTGCTCATGCTCATGCTGGTTATCGCCTTTGCCCGCTCGTGCTCGTGCTGGGGATTGCCTTTGCCTGCTCGTGTTCATGCTGGGGATCGCCTTTGCCTACTCGTGCTCTTGTTGGGGACTGCCATTTACCAGCCTGGTGCTCGTTGGTGAGGTCAATCAAAGGTCGTCACGAGGAGAAGCATCTGGTAACATTGTAACCATTTTGGCAGGAGGATCCCGACGTTTGTTTCCCCTTCCCCCCTATTCCTCCCCCCCCCCCCCATGAATGTGTGATGGGCGCCTTGGTCGTGTTTATTCGTAGTGATCGTCATAAGGCGTAGGTTAAGCTAAGTTTCTGCTTCTTGTCCCTTTTTCTTCCCTATCGCAAGTTACACTGCAGATACTTGTGAATAAATGAAATTGCTAAACGTTTCTTTTCCAGCTGTCCGTGAATGTCCTTTCTTTCATTGGTCTGCCATTTTGCGCAGTTCACACCTAGAGTAGCGATCGACCGTAACAAAATTAGCATCAGCCCGGTGGGTACGGGTACCAACAGTTGCTCGGCCTTCCAAATTTCCATTAGGAAAAAGAGTGGTACCCCGCTGGAGGGGTACATTCCCCGATTGGAACCGTCACATGGTACAGGCAAATGGTATCAGATGGTAAGGACCCTGTTATGGCGCGACGGACCAATTGGCGTTCGTAGTTGCTCGTTCGCAACCTGCCGAAGTACGAAGTTATTCGTGCGCGGCAGCCTCATGTCTGGAAAGTTCGGGAGGGAACGGAGGCTAATCCCCTCATAGTAGACCCGAACCCCGTGGCCGTAACAATATATATACTTTATATATATATATACCGTTTATACGTTTTTGAGATGATTTTCATGGCCTAAAATTTGGGGGTCGTCTTATGCACTAGTAATGTTTTGTGGGATGATTCTGCAGGTCATAAACAAGGAAAAAAAAGTCGAAGGAAACAGTCTGGGTAGGTCAAAAATGGCAAATTAACATGATGGATGACCGCACTCATCATGTTCATGCCTGGTAGCTGCCATTTTTAATCCACACAGACATGATAGAGAGAAACACAAGACCATAAATTACCTAAATTATATTTATAAAATGTATTTACAACTTTGTTGCAACTTTATTTTCTCAGTCTCACATGATAAAATATATGATAAAATATACAAAAGGATAATGATTGAGACCATATAAGATTGAGATAAATAACTCAGACACCACTTCCTGGTTCGTGATTCCTAGAAATGCCGAGTCCTGCACACATTAGCGGTACACAGATCGCTAATCAGTAATGCAATATGATCTAAACAAACGACCAGACAAAAACATGGATGATGGTGGCATGCATAGGCTACTCATTGAAAATTGCCATAGTTTCTCAATGTTTCTCGTCTTGCTTGTTGGTTGGCACACATGCAAAGCATGCGTCTGCGAAAATATGTTCGGTAAAAAACAGGGGCTGTCTTATACACGG
>NC_136261.1:141218693-141591193 GCF_964187855.1 Myxine glutinosa
GCCTTGCTCCCCCTGCTCTCTCTGTGCTCTGTCCTCCAAATATTCCTACAGGTCGCACAAGATCTGCCAGCAACCCTCTTCTGGTTAAACTGCCAAAGTCTAGGCTCTCTGTTCACCTTCACTCTTTTATTCCCCTTTTTTCCCACCTCTGGAACAAACTCCCCCACTCCTTTCAATCCCACTCCTCCCTCCAGGTCTTTAAAACAGCTGTTCTCCACCATCTCTTATCTTCCCCCATCCAAAACCTTGATCTTTTCTACCCCCGCTAATTCACCCCAGATACACTTTTTCGAAATTCCAAATTCTTTCCTGGAAGTCCTTGCAGTGAGTATCCATATGTTTTATTCCCCTCCCACCTCCCCCCAATTCCTCTCCCTCCCACAGTTCTCTCGATGTCCCTGCTCTCAAATGTTGTGTTTGTGTCCTTCGCCCTCTCTCCCCATCTTGTCTCCCGCTCCCATTATTTTGTGTTTTATGTGTTGGTTTGTGTTGGTTTGACTTTTTGTGTGATTAATGTTAGCTCTTTCATGAGCCTCGATCTTGTATACAAAAAAAAAAAAAAAAAGTGTTTTGAATCACATGGTTGTGAGGTTTTTTGAATCACATGGTGGTGAGGTGTTTTGAATCACATGGTGGTGAGTTGTTTTGAATTACGTGGTCATGAGGTGTTTTGAATCAAATGGTGTTGAGGTGTTTTGAATCGCGAGGTGGTGAGGTCTTTTGAATTACGTGGTGGTGAGGTGTTTTGAATTACGTGGTCGTGAGGTGTTTTTAATTACGTGGTGGTGAGGTGTTTTGAATTATGTGGTGGTGAGGTGTTTTGAATTACATGGTGGTGAGGTGTTTTAAGTTACGTGGTGGTGAGGTGTTTTGAATTGCATGGTCGTGAGATGTTTTTAATTATGTGGTGGTGAGTTGTTTTTAATTATGTGGTGATGAAGTGTTTTGAATTACGTGGTGGTGAGTTGTTTTAAGTTATGTGTGGATGAGCTGTTTTGAATTACATGGTGATGAGTTGTTTTAAGTTAGGTGGTGGTGAGGTGTTTTGAATTACATGGTGGTGAGGTGTTTTGAATTTCGTGGTGGTGAGGTGTTTTGAATTATGTGGTGGTGAGGTGTTTTGAATTACGTGGTGGTCAGTGTTTTTAATTACGTGGTGATAAGGTGTATTCGTCCCAAACTTCCACTCTGCACCTACCACTCCCGTGTGTATGTGCTGAGGGGTTCTTTTTTGATTTTTTTTTGATTTTTTCAACCTAAATCTTCAACCTAAATTGCTTATAAAAATGTAATATCACAAACAGTACAAATAAATTTGTACAAAATAATTGTTTGTATTATGATTGGTGTAAATCATGACAACTCAGCAACTCAAGTACGGTCATTATTCTCAACTAAAACAAGCCCGTTCCTTTGTAACGATGCGTGGTGAGGCGAGTATTGCGAGCCCATCCAAGCTAGTACATATATATATATATATATATATATATATATATATATATATATATATATATATATATATATATATATATATATATATATATATATATATATATTACATCCTATAATAATGCCCAATCACTCCTCGTCAAAATCACTGTCATTTCACAAGCAGCTGTTTCGACAATTCTTTCTTGAAAACTGTTACAGAAATATAACGCAAACACATGAAAGTATCGAATCAAATAACATTGATCATCTATCTATAATTCCAGTAATCTCTGTGTGTATGTTTGTATGTTTGTATGTTTGTATGTTTGTATGTTTGTATGTTTGTCTGTGACCGCTGTTTCTCGACAACCACGGGTCCGATATACTTGAAACTTGCCAGGTATATTGCTGGGGACCTGAGGATGTGCCTTTTCAAGGTTTCATATTAATCGGACAAGTAGTTACCGAGCTATGGCGATTTCTTTACCAAACTCCGCAAGCCGTTCGCTTTGGACCAAACCATTTCATGTAAATAGAGGGGGGGGATTGTCACCGTACTCGCAAGCCGTTCGCTTTGGACCAAACCATTTCATGTAAATAGAGGGGGGGGATTGTCACCGTACTCGCAAGCCGTTCGCTTTGGACCAAACCATTTCATGTAAATAGAGGGGGGGGGGATATAATTTTAGATATATATATAGTACGGGCATGCCCTAGTAATGTAGATATCAGGATTGGCCACAACAATAGCTTCCACCTGTCCATTCCTCCCTGTCATTGCCTCTGTTACAATTTAAATTCAAACGTTGTTCACAAATTTTGACAAAAAGGGAATTTTTCATTGACGTTTTAAGAGTAGCTAAGTAATTAATTATGAATCGCATTACTGAAGGAATGAAATACTTTATAAAGTGTTAATATTCTAAAACAATTAGTCTAATGCAGGTGATAGTTGAAGTTTTTTTTTTTAAACATACACGCAAGTTTTTCTGTTGGTGGAATTGCCTGTTTCTGCACAAGCAAACTTAAGCCACACACATGAAGTTTATAAAACTTCTCTCCCTGCACTCCATTATTTTAAAGCATCAAATTCACTTGCAAAATAAATAAACATTGTTTTTGCACCAATGGAAGCATATTTTCCTTAAAAATTACGGAAATGCTTGCACAAAGATGTACCGGTAACTCAATTCACAAGTTGGTGTGGATAAACTTCATCATTTCAACAAAAACAGGACTCAAAAGAAACACGGTTAAAGGAATATGAAATGATTTGAGGAGAAAAAATGAGAACTGTTGAAAAGTGAAACTCACTTGTTTGCGTTTTCGACTCAAAGTCGATTCGTTTGAGCTGAGCACGTACAGCAGGATTCTTCTGAGCAAAGTAAGGATCAAAACTAAAACAGCCCGAAACGAGTTCAAGCTGGTTGTTGCCCCGCCTAGATCCTATTGTGGTGGTGTGCAGTCAGAGATTAGCCCCTCCCGTGCTGGTCTGCACTGAACCTTAAATGAGGGTATGGGATGTGGGAGCGGAGAGAACGAGGAGGGAAAAGGACGAGTGAGTGGGAAATATTTTGCATCAAGTTTATGCGTTTTTCTTTCTATTATGTCAGCAATTGCTGCAACTCATTCACGAGGGATCTGTATTCGATGTGTGGTCGAGCTGGCACATGATCCAAGTTACTTAAGTATTTGTCAGATTTAGTAATCCATAGACCTTTGTGCACCATAGGAATAACGTTCTCGGTTGATGCCATCTGAGCATTACAATGGAAAGATGAAAACCTACCATGAACTTATGAGAAGACCAGAATCGGAACCTAACATACCTGGACAATTGAATAAATATCAAACATTGGTGCCTTCATGGATTTGTCAATTTGTACGTAATTATTTTTCACCACAATCAATTCCTCACTCCGATGATTTAATGCATCATTGTAAACATAATGTTAGTTGTTCATTTATTTTCTCGCTGTAAATGTAAACATGATAAAGATGATCAGATTCCAAAATTTAAATTCCCAACTAACTTTACAAAAGTCCAAAGCAATGATGCACGAGGGATGTTCAAAATGTTGATGTAAGAGATACAACAGTCGAAGAAATACCAACTTATAAAAACATTGTCAATATACAAATGTTGCAACTTATAAACAACTAGCAGAAGTACCCGGCGTTGCTGGGTGGGGGAGGGGAGGGGACGGGAACGGGGGGGGGGGGGGAGGGGAGGGGAGGGAAGGGAGGAGGGGAAGGGGAGGGGAGGGAAGGGTGGGGGGGAAGGGGAGGGGAGGGGGGGAAAGGGAGCATTCAGAAGTGGAGGCTCTTTTACGGAGAAGTTATATCTTAAAGGGGAGGGGAAATGGGAGGGAGAGGGGAGCAGAGGGGATGGGAGGGGATGGAGGGAAGGGGAGGGGAGGCAGGAGAGGAAGGGGAGTGGCTCACGTTTCTGAGTGAATGTGGCTCACGTTTCTGAGTTAAGTGTGATGCCGATCAGGAAGAAGAAGAAGCCATACTACCAAATTCATACACTTCCAGAATTGTTTGATTTATTTGTATTCAAATGTCTGGTAATTGTTTTGTATTTATTTATGCGAATGTGTACTTGTATATAACTGTCATTCATTTAAAAAGGCTTCGGCACTATCGAGCGATTTTTTTTTTTAATTTTCTTTTTTTACTCCAAAAAAACGAACTTTTTTTTTTCAATATATATATTATATTAGCCTAAAACACTCCCAGGCACTCACTGATGAACCTCTGAAAGTTTTATGAAGATCCGTTCAGCCATGTCTGAATAAAACGCGGACACACACACAGGCAACTCGCGTTTATATATATATATATATTGTTGCGGAGATGAGGACTGTATTTTTTTGATTGTGTGCTGTATTATTATTATTATTGTTTATTCTGCGCCCCCCTACCTCCGGAGCTGTGTAAAGGTGAAAGGGCATCCCATAATTAGTCCACAAGCATACACATCAGCCAAATAATAGAATACCCCTGTTTGATAGTTATCTCTTATTCTGTGTTTTAGAGTAAGGCTGTGTCTCCCATTAATTGAAGTACTCCATTGCACCAGTGAAAGAGAATAGATCCCCTTTCATTCCCATCCCCAAAATCTCCATTCCCTTTTACATCCCCTCTGGTGATTGCCAAGCCTCGATTCTCAATTACCTCCCCTCCAATAACCGCCATTGAACATGTGCTCGAATCGGAGAAGAAAGGCGTGCCCGCCCGTCGTCATCAAGGGCGGAGCCAGAGGGTTGCGCGACCAACCAGGGCCGAGGTGAGCACCCTGATGGGCGTGTCCAAAAGGCCGGCGGCTTAATCGCCGGAGGCGCTATAAAAGGCGCGCACGCAAGAAGCAAGAGAGAGAGTCGTGAGTTGGTCGTCAGTGGAGGAGTCAGTCAGTGGAGTCGGTGGTCAGCTGGTTGCGTTGGTTGCGGTGAGGAGTCGGTGGTGGTGGTCCGTTGGTTGCGTTGGTTGCGGTGAGGAGTCGGTGGTAAAGAGTGAACGAACGCACAAGAAAGAGTTGAGGGTTTGGACCAGACGAGTTGGACAAGGCCTGGCAAAGCACGCGACGTCCACAGCAGCCACAACAGCAGCTTGGGGGCCGTGAAGGAACGGCGGCTGCTAAACGCGCCGGTTGTGCTGCGGGACCCCCTTGGACCTTCCTCTCCCTCCAGCCATCCACCTCCTGCCTTTCCACCCTTCTTGTGTACGTGAGTTTGTTTTGTTTGTTCTGTCCCTGGGTTAATTAAGTCTGTATAAGCTAATAATTGCACTGTGTCTCTGATTCTTCTGTATATTATTTTATTATCTTTCCTTCTCCTTGGTTACTTTGAGCATGTAAATAGTAGGAATAAATTTAGTAGTATTTCCAACCTTTTTGTTTTCTTCTTCTTCTTCTTCACATCCGTGTCGCCTTTGTCTTTTCCCTATTGAATAGCTGCGGTGCGATCCGGCCAACGTTTGGGTGGAATCGGGTGAGTCGGGGATCCTGTAACGGTCGCGGTTGGACCATCCGCTCGGCCCATCATAACATCTAAACCGCGATCTGTAACAATTGGTGTCAGGAGTGGGATTCGGGGCCCGAACCAAATTTTTAAAACATCTAAAAAAAAAAAAAAAATTTGGTCAAAATTAGGAGCGGCCGAAATTTGTTTTGTTTTACAAAACCTGAACTTTGAAATCGCGCCATGGCTGGTCAAGGCGACGGGATGCTGGTGGGTGAGCTAGAAGAGGGGTTAGGAGTAACCCAGGATCAAATGGAGGGGAGCAATGAGGAGGCGGTTGAGGGAGTATCAGGCGCGCAAAATGGCGTGCTCGCGCACGTGGTTGAAGAGTCCCAAAATAGCGGCGCAGTGGAGGGCGAGCCCGCGGTGGCGGCTGGGGACGCTGGGCAAACCGGGTTTGACCTCAGATTATTCTTGACCCAACTGAATGCAAAAATGGATAGGATGGGGGGCCAAATGGGGGTAATGAGGGACGAAGCGAGGAGTACCGGTGAGGGATTAAAACATGGGTTAACGGGGGTGGAAAATAGAATGGCTGCGCAGGAGAATCAGTTAGAGGGGGTGAAAAATGGGTTAATGGGGTTAGAAAATAGGATGGAGGACAAATTGCGGGAAATAGGGGAACAATCTGCCCGGGAAATCAAACGAATGGGGAACCAGATAGAGGAGGTGCAAATCGGGTTAGAAAGTAAACTGGATGCTCAGAGGGATGAATTGGGACAGATGAGGGTGGCATCTACAAAAGAAATGGGGGAGATGAAAGAGGGGATACGACGAGGTGTGAGTGAGGAGGTCTCGGGGCTACGCGAGGAGGTAAAGCGAGGTGAGAAGCATATGGAGAAAGAGGTGAGAAATAATACGGCTAGGTTACAGGGGGGAATAGAGGGTCTGACGAAGGGAGTAGAACAGCTGACAGTCGGACAAAGGGAACTAGCGGACCAAGTGGAAAAGAACACTGCAATCATCGGGGGTTTAAAAGCGACACAAAAGGACATTAAAAACGAATTAATAGCAACACAAAAGGAATGTCAGATGGTACATGAGGGGTTGACGAAGAAGTTGGAGGAGGTGACAGAAGTAATGGAGACGAAGGACCGAGAGGTGAGGACGCACATAGAAACGATTAAGGTGGTGTTAGAGGAAGAGATAGAGAGGGCGCACCGGGAGATGAAGGAGGTAAAGGAAAAATTAGAGGAGGTGGAAGAGGGGGTGAGTGAAATTAAGAAGAGACAGAGGGAAACTAAGAGGGAGATAAAGGAGGAAGTCATGGAATATGTACAAGGTCTGTGTTCAAATCATGATGAGGTTCTCACTAACCAAATAAAAAGTTTGCAGGTGGCAGAGGAGGTGCGACGACGAGGTACGGAGGTGAGTGGCAATGTATATGATGTGAGGGGAGAGTCAGTCGGCTTGGGGGGTGGTGTAGACCCGGGTGTTCGTGAGAGGCCGTTGGTGAAGTGTGCGACAGGTCTGGTGTGCGAAAAAAGAGGTGTGCGAGAATGTCCGACCATGGGGTGTGTGAGGAAAAAGGGCACGCCGAGGAGTGAGTGTGCCGTCAAGAGTGAGTTGGTCGAAGCGTGTGTGCGAGGGGGTACATGGAAGCGCGGTGTGGTAAGTGTTACGGAGGAAGTAACGAAAGAGGGTGCGCAAGAGTGTGCGCGAGAAAGGTGTGTAACGGACGGGTGCATGAGGAAAGAGTGTGCTGTCGAGAGTAAGGGTGAGTGCGCGACCGAGAGTGGAGGTGAGAGTAGTGAGAGTGACACGGAGCGTGAGTTGGTTATGACAGGTGAGCGAGGATGTACACCTGGAATGGAAGGATGCACACCTGGAATGGTAGAGCGTGTGTGGGAATGCACACTTGAGTTGGTCGTGAGGCACGTGGTTGGGTGTGCGAGTAAGAGCACACCTGCGATTGTCACAGAGGAGGTGACCGAGGAAGGGGCGCGAAGAGGTGTGTTGGTGAGGTGTGCGAGCGACGAATGTGTGCCAAGGTGTTCGGTGGTCAGGTGTGTGACCAAGTCTGGGAGCGGAATGAGTGTACCGAGGTGTGTAAGGAAAGGTACGAGGAGCATGGGAACAGCTGGAGGTATGAGCAAGAAAGGGGTAGCGTATGCATGTAAGCATGCAGGTGAAGCATCGACGGTAACCGGGTTAGAGGTTAGAACGACTTATAGCCGAATCGGGCCCTCGGTGCGCGTCGGGCAGCATCGCGTGCCGCGAGGACCAGCGGGGATCCGAACCACGGCGGTTTCGAAAGAACCGCCGTACGCGATCCACGCTGTGCCTCGCTTGGAACGGCCGTGTCCGGGCTCCACTAGGCGGAGCGGGCAGCCCGATAGGAAGGGTCGTCATGGCGACCACTTTCTATTGAGACGTGCCGGCAGGTCGAGATCGGGACATTGGATGGCTCCACGCCGAGGTGGTGCGTGGGATCTCGGCCCGGGTAAGCCCCCGTCCCTGCCACGAATGCGGGACGTATCCAGCCGCCGGCACCAAAGAACCCGCGTTCATTGCTCGGCTGTACGAAGCCGAGCTTTAGAAGGGAATTGGCGCACCGAGAGGATCTAATAAGTAGACGGGTGATGAGGATAGTGTTTTGGCCCGAAATTAGAAAAAAGCAAAAATTGATGATGGTACGGTGATTAGCGGTAAATGGCAAATTTTTGATTTGTTGGATTTGGACGAGCGAAATTGATAGGACCTCCCCGATGTGGTGGGATGGCAAATCCACCATCCCTCACAGAGTGTGGGGGCAAATGCGCTATAGTTTATGGGGTTGATGGCAGTGAAAACTAGCCCGGGTGGGTTAGGATATCGTGTGTAGGGACCTAGAAGATGACATTAGGTGACGTTAAGGTTAGTTAGTGACAAGGATACCTGTAGTGGGGACGCAGGTAGATTAGCGTGGATGATAATGACGTGGGAGCGCAATAGTTTAAAGGGACGACTGGGAAGCGCAAGTTTCAGAGGGGAGTAGTTAGCTGAGATGATGCCGTGTGTTTGAGGATTGAACAGGTGTGATTGAACAGGTGTGATTGCACAGGTGTGCAACTGAACACGTGTGTGGAGCAGTGTATGAGGGAGTAGTGGTGATTGCGTGTTGTGTTGACCAAATGGTCCAGGAAGAGGAGGAGGGTGCAGGTGGCACCAGGTGTGAGTGCACAGGTGTGCAACAACAGGTATGGAGAATGGTTGTGTGGAATAAATGGTATGGGATATATGGCGTATTGGGATGGATGGTCGTGGAGTGAGTATGGTGGAAACTATGGAGTGGAGTGGATGGTGCGAAGGGGTGAATGGGGGAAGAGTGGACCCCCATCATGAATACCCGGGGCGGGTAGTGTAAGTGTTAGGTAGAGGGTATAGGTAAATTGTGGTTGGATATTGGCATCTGTGGTGCGGGTGAAAGAATGGTCTTTGGATGGGTGCATTAGTGTTGTGGAAATGGCTGGGCGTGTAGCCTGTTAGTGTGTGTAGTTGGTTTGGGCACTCCACCACTGTGAGGATGTCGGCCAGGTGAGGCCGCAGGTGGGCTCTGGGAGCCGGTAGTTGTGGATGGGGCCCGAGGATCCGGAGGACGGACCCGGGTAGCCCAGTGCCAGAGGGCACCAAGGGGTGACAGAGCCAGGAGAGGGCCTTCCCCAGTTAGTTAGGTTAGGGTGAGGAGCTAGGTAAGCTCGGGTGGCAACTGCAGTGGTGGAGGTGTGCAGGTGGGTAGACCTGCTGGGGAGAGCTACACGTCGCAGCCCAGAAATTGTGCGAGGGCACCGGGAGATGAATCGGGGGAGTGAGACCCCAAATTGAGAAGCACCACAGTTTGGTCAATGGGAATTGGTTTTTAGAACCCATAGTGTAAGTGGCCAATGGATTGGCAGGGAAAGACCCCGGGTAGTGTAAAGTGTGTTAAAATCATTTAGAGGATAGTTAGGATGAAGGATCTCCTCGCACCATCTGCATCCACTCACCTGAGGTGACAGGTACTCCACACCATGCCATGTTTTGATTATTTTTTTATGATGCAAATGTTTTGGATTGTGAGACGCATCATGACGTGGGTGTGACATTGTGCGTAATTCCATCTCTTCCTCCTTATGAGGATTGATGATGAATTGGGAGATGGCAAATTTTGAATAGAGGGATTGTGGTGACGAATTTGGTATAGAGGAAATATGGGGAGACGTGACAGTAGCGACGAATTGGTAATGTGTAGATTTTGTACATATGGGGTAAGGGCAAGGGTAGTGTAGGTGACAGGGGGGTGACGTATGGTAGGGACGAGCTTTCTCATTTCGCTCTCCGTACGCATTTCGCCTTGCATTGCCTTATTGACGTGTACCCTTGTGACCTTACCCCTCGCTCATTTCTCTTGTCCCTCTTTTGTCTCCCACATGACCTGTACGCCATTGGGTGCCGAGGGGAGCGTGCGTGAGTCCTCCATTGTGCGCCCGGAATTCCCAGAACCAGCTGTCTGCATCGATGCACCACATTATGGACCACAGGTCTGTGGCCGAGCACCACTTATGGACCCCATGGGTTGGGGCATGGCCCCTCTGCTGGAACCGGCCATGAGGGCCCGAAATCTTGCTGGCGGACCTTGGCCACAGGGCACCGATGCCCCACAGGTGAACCACACGTAGTCGGCCCTGTGGGCCATAAATAAAGAAAATAAAAAGGACACATTGGGCACACTTTATTGCAAATAGGCCGCCAGTAAGAAAATGAAAGAATGACAACATCTGGAAGAACAAATAATGATAACCAGCAGAGGGAGCCGAAGAGCAAGAGATCACCTGCAGGGTTAGGGGTTGTTTGGTTATTTTTTATTGTTGAACATTCTTGAACAATGGTGACTGCACCGATTGGTGCTTGGGTGCGTTTTTGGGTGCTTTCATGGTGCGTCGATGCAGAGCAGACTGTCTCCCCCCCAGAAAGAACAATTACAGGTCCTGGGTTAGTTTTGTAAATAAACATAGCGTCATTGTAAATAATGCTTCCCACCGTCAGTGTATAGTTTGAAGACCATTCCGCAATTCGGTTAACTGTGGGCGTAAGTCTGTTAGGCAGGGTGCAATGGAGCAGCGGGACACATTTATTTATGTTTTAAAACTGTCGCACTCAGGGTCAGGTTAAAAGTAGAGGGAACTACACCTACGTGTCACATTAAATAAAAGTTGTAGGCCCGGGACGTGCCTAAGAGGAGGAGGGTGCAGTGTTGCGGAGATGAGGACTGTATTTTTTTGATTGTGTGCTGTATTATTATTATTATTGTTTATTCTGCGCCCCCCTACCTCCGGAGCTGTGTAAAGGTGAAAGGGCATCCCATAATTAGTCCACAAGCATACACATCAGCCAAATAATAGAATACCCCTGTTTGATAGTTATCTCTTATTCTGTGTTTTAGAGTAAGGCTGTGTCTCCCATTAATTGAAGTACTCCATTGCACCAGTGAAAGAGAATAGATCCCCTTTCATTCCCATCCCCAAAATCTCCATTCCCTTTTACATCCCCTCTGGTGATTGCCAAGCCTCGATTCCCAATTACCTCCCCTCCAATAACCGCCATTGAACATGTGCTCGAATCGGAGAAGAAAGGCGTGCCCGCCCGTCGTCATCAAGGGCGGAGCCAGAGGGTTGCGCGACCAACCAGGGCCGAGGTGAGCACCCCGATGGGCGTGTCCAAAAGGCCGGCGGCTTAATCGCCGGAGGCGCTATAAAAGGCGCGCACGCAAGAAGCAAGAGAGAGAGTCGTGAGTTGGTCGTCAGTGGAGGAGTCAGTCAGTGGAGTCGGTGGTCAGCTGGTTGCGTTGGTTGCGGTGAGGAGTCGGTGGTGGTGGTCCGTTGGTTGCGTTGGTTGCGGTGAGGAGTCGGTGGTAAAGAGTGAACGAACGCACAAGAAAGAGTTGAGGGTTTGGACCAGACGAGTCGGACAAGGCCTGGCAAAGCACGCGACGTCCACAGCAGCCACAACAGCAGCTTGGGGGCCGTGAAGGAACGGCGGCTGCTAAACGCGCCGGTTGTGCTGCGGGACCCCCTTGGACCTTCCTCTCCCTCCAGCCATCCACCTCCTGCCTTTCCACCCTTCTTGTGTACGTGAGTTTGTTTTGTTTGTTCTGTCCCTGGGTTAATTAAGTCTGTATAAGCTAATAATTGCACTGTGTCTCTGATTCTTCTGTATATTATTTTATTATCTTTCCTTCTCCTTGGTTACTTTGAGCATGTAAATAGTAGGAATAAATTTAGTCGTATTTCCAACCTTTTTGTCTTCTTCTTCTTCTTCACATCCGTGTCGCCTTTGTCTTTTCCCTATTGAATAGCTGCGGTGCGATCCGGCCAACGTTTGGGTGGAATCGGGTGAGTCGGGGATCCTGTAATGGTCGCGGTTGGACCATCCGCTCGGCCCATCATAACATCTAAACCGCGATCTGTAACTATATATATATAAATCGGGATTTAAATTTAATTCAAAAATTGATCCAGACGTCTATTCTCTTTAAAACATTCAAACCGACAGAGGTAGTTATTTATCACAGCATCTGTAGAATTTTCACCCTTTTACTCAACTCCATTTCGCTGCTATTTGGTGGAGCAAAAAGTCAACTGAGCTTTATAGATATTTAGATAGCAATACCAACAATGTTGCAAAAATACCAACTTATAAAAACATTTTCAATATGCAAGTGTTCCAACTTATAAACAATACCAATGCCAACAATGTTGCAAAAATACCAACTTATAAAAACATTTTCAATATACAAGTGTTGCAACTTATAAACAATACCAATGCCAACATTGTTGCAAAAATACCAACTTATAAAAACATTTTCAATATACAAGTGTTGCAACTTATAAACATTACAAATGCCAACAATGTTGCAACAATACCAACTTATAAAAACATTTTCAATATACAAGTGTTGCTCTTTATAAACAATACCAATACCAACAATGTTGCAACAATACCAACTTATAAAAACATTTTCAATATTCAAGTGTTGCAACGTATAAACAATACCAATGCCAACAATGTTGCAAAAATACCAACTTATAAAAACATTTTCAATATACAAGTGTTGCAACTTATAAACAATACCAATACCAAGAATGTTGCAACAATACCAACTTATAAAAACATTTTCAATATTCAAGTGTTGCAACTTATAAACAATACCAAAAATCACCAACGACCTTCTCCTCTCCTCTGACGCTGGCAACCTCAACATTCTCGTCCTCCTCGACCTCAGCGCTGCCTTTGACACCATCGATCACACCATCCTCCTCACCCGACTTGAATCCACCTTTAACGTTACCGGCACTGCCCTCTCTTGGATTAAATCATACCTCTCTGACAGACGCTAGTTCATCTCCATCAATAACTGCAAATCCCCCACTGCTCCCCTCCCCCAAGGTGTCCCCCAAGGTTCAGTTCTTGGCCCCCTCCTCTTCATCCTTTACCTGTCCCCCCTCGGTCACTTAATCCGCCGTCATGGTCTCCAATTCCACTGCTTCGCCGATGACATCCAGCTTTTCATCTCCACCAAGTCCGTCTCCACCGACACCCACTCTATCCTGACAAACTGCATCTCTGAAATAAAATCCTGGCTTCAAATCAACTTCCTCAAACTTAACTGTGATAAATCTGAAATAATCATCATTGGCCCAAAAACGCTCACAAAATCCACCCATAACTTTGCCCTCAACATCGACGGTATCCCAGTATCCACCTCCCCTCACATCCGGAATCTTGGCGTCATCTTTGACCAAACCCTCTCCTTCGACAAATACACTAAACAGATCACAAAGACAGCCTTCTTTCACCTGAAAAACATCGCCCGTCTCCGCTCATCCCTCTCCTCCACGGCTGCAGAAACCCTCATCCACGCCTTCATCACCTCCCATCTGGACTACTGCAATCGCCTCCTCTATGGTTCACCCTCAACAATCACCAATAAACTCCAATACATTCAGAACTCTGCTGCCCGTCTACTCACCCATTCCCGGACCCGTGACCACATCACCCCCGTCCTTTACAAGCTTCACTGGCTCCCCATCTCCCAGAGAATCCAGTACAAAATCCTCCTCTTGACCTACAAAGCCCTCCATAACCTGGCCCCATCCTACCTGGCTGACCTCCTCTCCAGACACACTCCCACCCGCAGCCTCCGCTCTGCTGGTACCAACCTCCTGACCCCCCCCCCCATCCGGACCAAATTCAGATCCTGGGGGGACAGGGCCTTCTCCATCGCTGCTCCCACCCTCTGGAACTCACTACCTCACACCATCAGAGACTCCTCCTCACTCACCACATTCAAAACCTCACTCAAGACCCACCTGTTCAGCACTGCATTCAACATTCAACCCACAGCATTTAACCCCTGACTATCACTTCTCCTTCTCCCTCCTTTTGCTTTAAATATTTCCCTATTGATTCTTGTCTTTTTGCAATTGTTGTTTTCATGTTTTGTTATGCATTATGTTTTGCACTCTGTCAAAGCGCCTTTGGGCTTCATGAAAAGCGCTATACAAAATAAATGAATTATTATTATTATTAATACCAACAATGTTGCAACAATACCAACTTATAAAAACATTTTCAATATACAAGTGTTGCAACTTATAAACAATACCAATGCCAACAATGTTGCAAAAATACCAACTTATAAAAACGTTTTCATTATACAAGTGTTGCAACTTATAAACAATACCAATACCAACAATGTTGCAACAATACCAACTTATAAAAACGTTTTCATTATACAAGTGTTGCAACTTATAAACAATACCAATACCAACAATGTTGCAACAATACCAACTTATAAAAACATTTTCAATATACAAGTATACACAATTAGCAAGAAAATATTTTCTTTCCACTTATATACAATAGTGTAATGAAAAATTATAAAAATATGTTTGTGTTTCTTGGATTATTCTGAGTATCTCTTACATAATTTTTTTTTTTTATGTATTGCTTTCGTTTTGTATATCTGACTTGGAATTAAAGATTGGTTCTTCTGGTTACATTATAAATGAGGATGCAATGAAGCTTCATTGATCAAAAGGCTTCTTTTACCTTGGGCACTTAAACGTTCATGGGCGAGTTCTTGCACAAATGATAGCCACCTGTCCCCTCCAAAGGGGACAGGTGGCTCACTACAACAACGATGTAGTGATTCTTGTTGGCACTTCATCAAGTGGAGGTTTATAGGTAAAACGTCACATGGGTTATAACCTAGTAGGAAGCTGAGGCAAGCAAGCTTCAACTTGAGCAACATTTGGACTTTAAAACGATTTAGTTTATCAATACCTTCTTGAACTACGTATTTATAATACCCCTTTTGCTTAAATATTTTCTGTAACTTTGTTTAAAATTCGTTGGATTTCCTTGAAATGTCCCACATGGCCTAAGATGCAACTGAGGGAAAGATGGGAAAGTTGCATCATATTCGGCTATTGTGGATGTCCTCTTTGACACTGGCATTGGTTGAACACAGGTGAGATAACAAAAACAAACTAGAAGGTTAGTCGGTTGAGCACATACATCGGCCAGGCTGAACAGTTTACGTTTTGTATACCACTGATAGTCCATTGGGTGCTTGGGAACTTTTTGATATTTTTGGTCTTCAGAGCCATTTGGTCTCTGGATGTTGTGGGCCCTCTGTGTCTTTTGGGTTGTCAGGGATTTTTGGGTCTTCTGGGTTTTTTGGGGTCTTCTGGGTTTTTTGAATCTTTGGGGTATTTTGGATATTTGGGGTCTTTTGGGTCCTCGGGGATTTTTGGGTCATCTGGGTCTTTTGGGTCCTCGGGACTTTTGGATCATCTGGGTCTTTTAGGTCCTTGGGGACTTTTGTTCTTCTGGGTATTTTGGGCAATTCCACAGGTTGATGGACATAGCTTTGAAAATTAAAATGTGAAATTTGATAAGTTTCAATATACTTTTTAACTGGTTATACATGCAAGTCAGTGAAACAAACAATGAATTGTCATTTCCGTTCGAATTTTTTGAGAAATTAGCGAGTGAAGTGAGAGCAATTTGTTATGGCAAAAAAAGTAAAAAATCTGAAAAAGTAGGACTTGCATTAGAAGAAGGTAGATAAGAAATATTCCAAACTCATTTGTGTGTCCAGACTGTGTGGTGATCACATTTTCTGAATTACATATCAGTTTGATGATACCTTGTCATTTTGAATGTAAAAAAGTGTCATGGTATGCCTCTTTGTATGATGTAACATGAGTAACCGAAAAAGCACATCTGTTTTCTGAGATCAACTTCTTTATTGAGTACAAATCTGGTAGTTCAAATTTTCTTAGTTCCAATGTCTCTTGATTAAAAAGTTAATGTTTTATTAATATTCATGTGCACATTTATAATAAACAGCAAGCAAATGTGGTAACATGAGTAACCGTGTAACGTGAGTAACCGATGGTGTAACGTGAGTAACCATGTTTCCTTTGGAACTAAATGTAAAATTACAGCCTGTGACTACATGAAAGTGCTGTGGTGTATGTGAAATGAATTTATTGATGTGTGTTACCCGAAAACAATAGAGGGCAGTGTACAAAGGAGTCTACCCATCATGCAATTCACTTTCTCCTGACCACATGTTCTCATGTTGCACATGTATACACTCAACTCTCTGATAAACTGTACATCACAAGGGAAAATTGCCTTTCCTCAGGGTGAGTTACAAGTGACACCAGTGCAAATGTGGAATCTGATGTTCAGGTAGGAGATTGGTACGCAGTGGAGTACGAGGAGAAGCTGTATCCTGGAGAAGTGCTGGCTATTGGTAATCAAAATGATTATCAAGTTTCTGTGATGGAGCAAGCAGGCAAGTACTGGAAATGGCCCAAACAACGAGACAATATCTTTTACATCAAAGATAACCTGAAGAAAAAAATAGAGGCCCCAGAAGTTGCCAATAACCGTGGCTACTTCAAGTTTTGTGAGGAATTTTAACAATCGGAACATTGCCTCATGGAAAGATGCAGAACATTGTTGTGTTTGTGTATTTTTAATCCCAAGTTCTGTGAGGAATTTTAACAATCGTAACATTGCCTTATGGAAAGATGCAGAACATTGTTGTGTTTGTGGTTTTTTTTTCAATCCCAAAAATATTTCATATTTCTTTGTGCTACCTTGCTGCCTGCTGATTGACAAAGTATTTAAGACATATTCATTCATTAATATTCAGCACTAGTATCAAAATTGTAGGTTAAGAGAAAAGAGCCTAACAATGCAGAAAATGAACTGAGGCTGGGTGGTCACTTTTTACATTTGTACTTTATGATACATTAATGCATACTGCTTACTTTCTTTTTTTTCTTGTGTTTTACCAAAATTAGATTGAATATGATAGTGATATACAGAGTATTATTACTTATCATGTCTTTTGAATCTAAATAAGTTGATATCACCAAAAAAAATTGACATAAATGATTCGGTTAGAGTACGGACAAAATGTAACATGAGGAACCGTAACGTGAGTAACCATGTTTTATGTCTCCTACATCAAAATTATTATTTTCAGAGGTTTTCTTTTACCAACAATATGTGACCCAGTATTGGGACTGTACAGAACATAAAAAGTTTTCTTCTTGTAATACCTCAGATTAGGACATTTTTGAAATTTGTAGTCTTTTCATTATATGCATGTCCAAATCATGTAACGTGAGTAACCGACACATTTTTGTGGATATAACACTAACAAAATTCTTTTCTGAGTTTCTTTCTTTATGCTTGTGTTGTTTATGTTGTCTACTACAAGCTATGAGTAAATAATAAACTTCATTGCATACGTTTAGAAATTAGACCTCTTTGAATGAGTCATTGTTGCTTCAAATGTAACGTGAGTAACTGTGGAATTGCTCTTTTGGATATTTTGGGTCTTCTTGGTCTTTTGGGTCATCGGGGTATTTTGGGTCTTCTGGGTCTTTAGGGGTCTTTGATGTCTTAAGGATCTTAGGGGTTCTAAAGGGTCTTTAAAGGTCGAAGGCAGGTTGGTGGCTCTGCAGGCAGGTGGGTGGTCCTTCTGTCTTCTACCAACTCCTCTCCGGCCTCGCTCCCCCTGCTCTGGCTGTGCTCTTTTTCCCAGAATATTCCTGCAGGACGCACAAGATCTGCCCGAAACCCTCTTATGGTGAAACTGCCCAAATCAAGACTCTCTGCTCACCTTCACTCTTTCATTCCTCTTTTCTCCCACCTCTGGAACAAACTTCCTCACTCTCTTCAATCTCACTCCTCCCTCCAGGTCTTTGAAACAGCTGTTCATCACCATCTCTTATCTTACCCCATCCAAAACCTTGATCTTTTCTACCCCTGTTAATACACCCCAAATCCACCTCTTTCAAATTCCGTTTTCTTTCCTGAAAGTCCTAGTAGTGTCCATTTGTTTTATCCCATGTACCCCGACCCAGCCTTCTCCCTTCCACAGATCTCCCGATGTCTCTGTCCCCTACTGTTATGCTTCCCTCCCCCCCCCCCCCCCTCTTGTCAGTAGAGAACTGACAACAGTAGAGAACAGGGACATCGGGAGATCTGTGCGAGGGAGAGGACTTGGGGGAAGGAGGCATGGGCAGGGGTGAACAATGTTGCAAACTAGCAGAAGTTTGCCAGTTTCGTGGGTAAATGGGTGGGAAAGGTAAAGACAACTGGACACTGCTAGGACTTCAAGGAAAGGTCTTTATAAAGACAGTTCTGTGTACGTTGGTGTAAAAATAAGGACAATGAATTTCTCAACGAAATGTTGAGGTACACAAACCCATCTCAACAAAATATTGCTCCATTTTACGCCATCTCAACTAATCCAATTTGTCGCTTGCACTCTCAGCGATGGGGAATATCAACATTCAGACAAGATGACAGCAAACAGGAAATATAGATTGTGGTTGGAAACTCAAAGCAAGAGTTGAAAAGTCCCTTCCCATGTCCTTTTTCTCAAGATTGTTAGGGTAAGGTGTTATATGAACTCTCTAGTTTTAATGTTGTAATCATAGGTTCAAATCCCAATTGTCTAAGTCATGCAGTGTAAATGTGCATTGATGTTTCCTAATGTCCTTCTTTTGTAAGTAATATATGTACAAGCTCTCCCATGAGCCTTCATTCACTTTAAAAACTATTGTTTTTTAAATTAAGCTTGAGATATGGGATGTATCTTACATTTTTTGAATGAAAGAAGGGTGCAATAAATGTATACTGATAAACTCGTCAGGAATAGGTATGGAAGCATTGCTTCTGCATAGTTACTCAATTCAGTGCCAACTAGTTATATAGAATCTCATGATGCATGCTTGGTGGGTCCTGTATGTTTTCTTTCAGAATCATATAAATTTGTACCAGTAAACACAATGTACAAAGTTGCTGATGCAACAGGAAGTTAATGTACACCCCTGACCTCTGCTGATGTTCAAGGATATTAAATAATCCCCATCGGCGAGAAGGGCAGGCTGGAGCAAGAGGTGTGGATTGTAGTTTGAGGAGTTTAAGATTGGGGGACAAAAGGTCACATGTATAGGGTAAAAGTGAGGTTTTAAAGGTTTATTGTCTTGTAATGGCCTTTGCACATTTGAAGCACGAAAACTGCAATTCTCATTTCAGCATTGGTCGAAATCATTATTACAACCACACTAACTGTAAACACACACACACACACACACACACACACACACACACACACACACACACACACACACACACACACACACACACTGCGTGCACAAAAGGCCTCGTTTAGCATTCATATGACATTTCAAAAGTCACGTATTGCACATAACTGAATACTGAATTGGACAGAAGAAAAAGAAAAGGGATCACCACCACACATATGCTGGGTGGGACCTTTGTTTATCTTTTTTTAAATCATATAAACTTGTACCAGTAAGCACAATGTACAAACTAATCTCCCTATCAGTGCACCATTTCACTAGATAACAATGCTAAACCTTGGATGGAAACCCTCTGCTCCATTGACAGGTGGAGATGTACATCTCAAGCAAAAGTGTTCCAACTGTGCCAGGTCAATGTATGCCCATATTATTCAGACAGCCTTGTGGTGCCCATGACAAGTTGTGAATTGCTGGCTGGGAACGAACCTTTTTTATACTTGGGCTACGGCTCGTAATAAAGCACACACACACACACACACACACACACACACACACACACACACACACACACACACACACACACACACACACACACACACACACACACACACCTAAACACTTAACATACTCACCTAAACACTTAACATACTCACCGAAACACTTAACACACACACACACACACACACACACACACACACACACACACACACACACACACACACACTTAACACACACCCCTAAACATGTAACACACTCACCTAAACACTTAAACATACTCACCTAAACACTTAACACACACACCTAAACACTTAACATACTCATCTAAACACTTAACATACTCACCTAAACACTTAACATACTCACCTAAACACTTAACACACTCACCTAAACACTTAACATACTCACCTAAACACTTAACATACTCACCTAAACACTTAACACACTCACCTAAACACTTAACATACTCACCTAAACACTTAACATACTCACCTAAACACTTAACACACTCACCTAAACACTTAACATACTCACCTAAACACTTAACATACTCACCTAAACACTTAACACACTCACCTAAACACTTAACATACTCACCTAAACACTTAACACACTCACCTAAACACTTAACATACTCACCTAAACACTTAACATACTCACCTAAACACTTAACACACACTCCTAAACACTGAACATACTCACCTAAACACTTAACACACACTCCTACACTACTGGTCAAAAGTTTTAGAACACCTCAATTTTTGGTTCGCGAGTTATCAAACAGAGTGACCACTATATTCGTCATGGGTGTTTGTCTGGCTGTCTGTCTGTCTGTCTGTCCGCAGCATAACTACCCGATGATATCATCCGATCTTGATGAAACTTGGGTGGGAGGTTGATATCATGATCAAGTTGTGTCCTGCCTAGAGTGGGCGTATTGCGCCCATTGTGGGCGGAGCCACGCCCGAAAAAGATGTCTTTTTAGGGGGTCATCGAGTTCAAGCTACATCTTCTCCAAGAGTGGAGAAGTAGTGTCCATGCTGTGTCCACTTAGGCTGATCACGTGAGTTCAATTCCATGAACCTTAGCCTAACAGATTGTACAAGGGAGTTGCTGGAATCTGATAGGGGTTTCGGTATTTGGTTCGGCCAATGTCATGTGTCTCGCCCCACGGAGCTCGATTTTTCATTTTCACCCCAAGGTCAGGGTCACAAGGTCACGAAATTTAGAAAACTCGATTTTTGATGGTTTTATTACATTGCTCGCTTCCTGATAGGGGGAAATTTCGGACATGATCTTATATTATTACATACATCATGAAATACAAGTTTTCCAACAAATTTCAGAATCTTCGACCTTTGAAGGTCACAAAGGTCAAATTTTCACAGTTGTCGGAATCGAACCCAATTTTCGGTATTGTGTAGCTAACTAACCTCATAACTGATTATACATTATTTTCTATCTCATTTCAAGGTCAGTAACCTTCGTTTTGACATTTCCAGGCCAGCACCACACACAATTACGTACAGCTGGCTCTTAAAGGCCTGCGCACTTTACATATTCGCTTTCATCAAGCTTTCTTAGCCTAATAGCATACACTCCGGATGTTCAGGGGCAGCACATTGGGGCCCTTTGTAAATAGGCATGTACACCGCATGTCGGGGGCCGACTCCTGTCACGTGGGCCCCCGACCCCCCAGTCTAGGCCTGTTTCGGTTATAGTCCATCCTTTGTCATTGAATACCACTCGCTCGTGAACCATCTTCGTCTCCTGACTTGTTCCAGTTTTTATTGAAATTTACGCAGTTTAATGTCCAGTGAATAACCTGAAATGGTACAAAGGTAAGCAGTAAACTTCTCGAGGTTAAAAAAAAAGTTTAGGTTAGCAAAAACGGGAAAATAATGTAAATTGCACAGTTTTATTGTAAAAAAGGCCTTCTTCAGGGAACAAGTAATGGGTTAACAACTTACAGCTGTTCTGCAGCAATGTAAGTAAATTAAGCCTTGAAAGTTGATGCAAACAATTCCTACAGGTGTCCCAACCTCTGCTGATTACTTGATTACAAACCCCCTGTCTGTATAAAAGCAGTATTGGAACAGTGTTATTACACCCTCTGAAGCATTATTTGGACAATATTGCATTGCAGGAAGTAGTGTATTGGAAACTGGAGGAAACTCTGACAGGAAGAGGTCTGGCAGACCCAAAGCCACAACATGTCAGTTATGCTGTCAGCCAAATTTTTATTTCAAAGCAAAAATATTTAGTCATTACCAACATTTTTTGAAAGGTAGAGACCAATTTTTTTTGGAGCAGCCATCAACTCGAATGTATCTTTTGGTTATTGTTGTTTCAATGTGTGTCCAATAAATTGAGGTGCAATTTGATAAGACAAATTTCTATAATAAAGTTACGGGAGGATTAGACAAGCCATGAGGCACCAGTACTAGAACATTTGGTTCTTGTCTGTTTCCCAACATCTTTTATCTGACATGGTTTCACATATTCTGGGAAATGCTCTTCATGGAGGAAATGAAAAGGCATGACTCATTAAATAGGTGTGCCATTAAGTAAATGCACTCACCTTTACGCTGTATATTCTCTGTTCAAATTTGTTTCCATACTCTAGCCTCCATCAAACCCAAAAATATCTCAAACTTTGGGCTCACTATGAGATGAAGTGCGCACATACAAACAGCCACTTCACATTCCATGAACCTCTTTGTCAAATCTTTTCTTCACACCCTAACCCTAATTGTATGGCGTCCCTGGGGAAATGCCAATGTGTTTCCAAAACCTGTCCACTATGCAAGCAGGCAAGATGTGCTGGTAAGCGTTATTAGCTAAGTGAGAATCCAACAAACACCGTTTACACCCCAATTCCATGGCGTCTGTTTCTGCACAATATCTGATATAGTGTACTTTTGTCATGTAACAGGTGATTTAAGAGGATGGCACATTACCTGTATTGCGGATGAAATACATTTCAGGATATCTTAAACATACAGTCACGTGAAAAAGTAAGTACACCCCATGTAAAGTTTTGACTTTTTCAACATATTTCAACATACAGATATTTGATCTTCATTTCAACAATATTGATAGATAAAGGTGATATAACATAACAAATATCATGAAACATTTACATTTTGTAGTCCATTGTATAATTTAAATAAACATAAATTCAAATTTCGCATGTGGAAAAAGTAAGTACACCCTTGGCTCTAATAGGTGGTATTGCCCCCTTTGGCAGAAACAACCTCAAGTAGGCGTTTCTTATAACTGTCTACTAGTCTCTGACATCGACTGGGAGAAATTTTTGCCCACTCCTCCATGCAGAATTCTTTCAGCTGTGTGATGTTTGAGGTGTTTCTTGCATGCACAACAACAACAACAACAACAACATGCATTTTAAAGGCCATTTTCCCTGCTAGAGCGGGGGTTAGCCTTGCGGTCCCCATGACAATCTTCTCCATTTTGCCCTATTTTCTGCATCTCTCCTCGTTAACCCCCTTGCCCGCATTTCTTCTTCCACCATCTTTAGCCAAGTCTTTCTCGGTCTTCCCCGTCCTCTGCTTCCTTCTACATTCATTTCCACCACTCTTCTCAACCAGTCACTTTCATCCTTCCTCAACACATGACCAAACCATCTCAACCTGTTCCTCTTCACAGCATCAATCACAGGCTCTATTCCCATCATCTTTCGCAATTCATCATTTGTCTTCCTCTCTCTCAACGATACTCCGCACATCCGTCGAACCATTCGCATTTCCACCCTTGCCAACCTTCGTTGCTGCTCTACGTTCATTACCAATGTCTCGCTCCCATAAATCATAACACTTCTCACACATGCAGCATACACCTTTCCCTTCAGCTTCAACGACACTCCCCTCATCATCAGCACGCCACTCAGTTCGCGAAACTTCTTCCATGCACATCTCACTCGAGCAACCGTTGCCGAGTCTGATCCACCTTCTCCATTCAGCATGTCTCCGAGGTAGCAAAATGTTTTCACACCTTCCAGCTTCACGCCGTCTCCAAGATCCAACTCAACATTTCCTCCATCTGCAGCTCCCTCTGTGCACACCTTACATTTGAATGTAGCTGCCACACTGGTTAATGACCCTCTCAGACCACTACATTTTAGATGAACCCACTCAGCGCACATTGTACATTGAATGGAGTTCACTCCGACACCCTTCCTACACACAGCACAGGGCCACTTCCCAGTTCTTTCCACCTCACCACATGCTTTACCACTTGCCATCACCTTCGTCTTTCCGATATTCACCTTCAGACCTTTTGTCTCCATACATTCCTTCCACGTGTTCATCTTTTCCTTCAGTCCATCCATACTTTCCGCAATCAACACCAGATCATCTGCATACAACAACTCCACGGTAAACCCTCCTTTACGTTCTGAGCCAGCACCTCCATCACAGCTACAAATAGTAGTGGACTTAGTACCGACCCCTGATGCACTCCCACCTTCACCTCACACTCACCACTGTTCCCGTCCTTCGTCCTTACAGCTGTGCGCGCTCTTTTGTACATTGCCATAACTACTCTGATCAACCATTCCTCCACTCCTAACTTCCTCAATGCCCATGTCAATACTTTGCTTGGTAACTTATCGAATGCTTTCTCCAGATCAACAAACCCAAGAAACAACTTCTTCCTCTTCTCCATGTACTTCTCCTGCAACTGCCTCACAATGAAAAGCGCGTCTGTCGTTCCTCTTCCTGGCCTGAATCCAAACTGCATTTCGTCGAACTTCACTTTCTTCCTTATCCTCCTCTCCAACACCCTTTCCAATACCTTCATTCCATGCTCCAATAACTTTATCGCTCGGTACGAGCCACACTCCAGATGGTCACCTTTCCCCTTGTATAGAGGGACGAGGGTACTCAGTTCCCAATCCACTGGAATGCGGCCTTCTTTCACCACCAGATTACAGATCTCTGTCATTCTCTTCACACCCCAACTTCCTGCTGCCTTCAACATATCTCCCACAACTCCCGTCGGCCCTCCCGCTTTTCTACCCTTCATTGCTTTTATCGCTTCCTCAACTTCCTTCTCAGTTATCTTCTCTGCCGGTCCTAAAACTGGGTTACTCTCTATGTTGCCATCCCATTCATTCTCTGTATTCAACAGCATTTCCATATATCTTTTCCATCTTCCTTTAATTCCATCTGGGTCGACAACGATTTGTCCCACTTCATCCTTCAAGCAACTCACCCCCATCACATCACACCTCTCTTTCGCTATCTGCTTTGCAATCCTGAATACTGCTTTCTGACCCTCTTCCGAATCCAAGCGTTCTCCGAACATTTTCCTACCTGCCTCCTGCGCCTTTGCTACCTCTTTCTTTGCAGCCTTCCTGGCTGCCTTATAACTTTCATGCTCTGCTGTTTCTGCTCCCGTACCCTTCGCCTTCTGCCACTCCTTGAACTTCTTCCTCTTCTCGTCAATCCTCTTTCCAACTTCATCATCCCACCACCATGTTTCCGAGTGCCTCGGTGGTCCTTTTGTCCATCCACATACCTCACCAACGGCTCCCAACAGACTAGCTTTCATCGACATCCAACCACTTTCAAGCTCAACCACATCATCCTCGACCCTACTCAGCCTCTCTTTTAATGCCTCCCTTACTGTCACCTCTTTCAACCTCCACATCTTCATTCTCGGTTGGTACTTCACCCGCCGAGCTCTCCTCGCACCTTTCACCCTTACGTCGCAGACAACCAAGTGGTGCTGTGAAACAGCCTCCTCCCCCGGGATCACCTTTGTGTCCCGGAGGTGCCCCCCTATCTCGCCTACGCACCATCAGGTAGTCAACGGTTGTCGTCGACCCACCTGACGTGTATGTAACAAGCTTATTATCCTCTTTCTGGAACTGAGTATTACAAATCAACAAATCAGCTCCATCAGCAAACTCCAAAATCCTTTCACCTTCTCCATTTCTCACACCATATCCGTAACCCCCATGAACTCCGTCAAATCCATCCATACTCCTTCCCACGTGTCCATTTAGGTCTCCTCCTACCACAACAACTTCCTCATCTTTCACGTTTTCCATCAGCTTCTCTATCGCACACCAGAACTTGTCCTTTTCTTCATCGCTTCGACCAACCTGCGGAGCATATCCCGAGATGACGTTCACCAAGAGCTTTCCAATCATCATTTTCACCATCATCAACCTATCACTCACTCTCGTCACACTCACCACACTGTCTACAAACTCCTCAGAAAAAAGGACACCAACACCATTCACGCCCTCCAGGCACCCTTGCCATACAAACTTGTATTTCTGTCCCTGCCTACCCTTCACCATTCTCACACCACTTCCCTTCCATCTCGTCTCTTGCACACAACATATGTCCACTCTTCTTCTGACCAATACTTCCACCACTTCTCCTGATCTCCCTGTCATTGTCCCTACATTCCATGTCCCAAACCTCAGAAACCGATCTCCACTTCGGGCGGTACCCTGCCCATATACAGTACTTGTAATTGTCATGGTTCCCTTTTTGAGGCAATGTTTTTATGGCCGGATGCCCTTCCTGACACCAACCCTCTTAGTCGTCTTTTACGACACGCAGGGATACGGTGTACCTATTCTTATCCAGGGTACACACCTTGCATGCACAGCTCGTTTCAAATCCCCCCACAACATCTCGATGGGATTTCAATCCGGGCTTTGACTTGGCCATTCCAGAACCCTCCATTTCTTTCTTTTCAGCCATTCCTTGGTGGTTTTACTGGTATGTTTAGGGTCATTGTCATGTTGCAAGGTCCACCTTCGGTTGAGCTTCAACTTTCCGACAGATGGCCTCACATTATCCTCAAGCACCCTCTGGTACATTGAAGAATTCTAGTGGATTCTATGATGGTGAGCTGCCCAGGCCCTGATGCAGCAAAGCTGCCCCAAACCATAATATTTCCACCACCATGCTTTGCAGTTGGTATCAGGTTCTTGTGGTCAAATGCTGTCTTTGGTTTTCACCAAACATGTCTTCTGGTACAGTGGCCAAATAGCTCTACCTTTGACTCATCTGTCCAGAGCACATTGTTCCAGAAGTGCTGGTCTTTGCCGAGGTGTTCATTGGCAAACTTTAGTCTTGCCCTGATGTTCTTTCTGCACAGGAAAGGTTTCCCCCTGGCACACCTCCCATTTAGATGAAATTTGTGCAGCCTCTTTGTAATGGTAGACTCGTGCACTTTGACATCAACAGTGGCAAGAGCTACATGTGGATCCCGTGATGACATTCTGGGGTTCTTAGAGACTTCTTTCAGCATCTTGCGGTCTGCTCTCAGGCTGAACTTGCTGGGGCAGCCTGGCCTGAACAAGTTGGCAGTTGTTTGGAATCTTCTCCACTTGTAGATGATCTTCCGTACAGTCGAATGATTGATTTCAAATTGTTTGGTGATCTTTTTAAATCACTTCCCAGACTCGTAGGCATCTATAACCTTCTTTCTGAAGGCCTCAGAGAGCTCTTTTGATCTAGGCATGGTGACGCCGCACACTTCAACAACAAAGAGCAAACCAAACTAAATGTCTGAGGTTTAAATAAGACAGGTTCCTCCAAGATACTCTCTAACGATGTTCTAATCATTTGCACCTGAGCTGGTGCACCTGATTCTAATTTTAGGTATTTGAAGTAGTGATAAATTTGGGGGTGTACTTATTTTTTCCACATGCAAAATTTGCATTTATGTTTATTTAAATTATGCAATGGACTCCAAAATGTAAATGTTTCATGATATTTGTTATATTATATCACCTTTATCTATCAATATTGTTGAAATGAAGATCAAATAGCTGTATGTTGAAATATGTTGAAAAAGTCAAAACTTTACATGGGGTGTTCTTTCTTTTTCACGTGACTGTAATTCTAATGAGTCTAACCATCCCTACATGAAACAATCCTTAGCCTAACAGCATCAAAGCCTATCATAGGTACCACATCTCCCTCAATTTTGGGCCCATCCAAGGACATGTGAACCTTATTATGACCTTTTCCATGTTTTCTCCAACGGAGGAAGTCAGCAGTTTGTGTTCATCTATAGGACCATACAAAATGTTCGCTCATGTAATTGTTAGATGTGGCAGTCTCCTTGCTCCATTTGACAATGACTTGGCAGGTTGTCAATCCCAGAAGACGTTCGAGTGATCTAAAGGTCTATACAGAACCCCTCTCCAACTGCCCCATTGTGCTTCCATAAACTTTTGATCGTAACAAACGGTGTCCTAAAGAAATTTGGCATTGGTGCTCCCCTCTACATCACACGTTGTGCCAAAGTTCACCTTGCAGGATGTTCTCGTGAAAACGTATGCTAATGGCAAATCATATGGTTACAATGTGAATTAGAAGCCCTCTCCCAATTGCAGCTGGAACAAAACGCTTTAGCTTCAATATCATTCAGCGCAAAAGCAAAGCTTGTATTCTCACCAACAGTAAACTTGTGTACAAACATTCAAAACATTTGCTGTTAGTCCAAGTATAGGGTGTTGCAAAATAACTGATACTTTTTCCCCCCAGATTGTGTCGACCACATGTTGCAAAATAAATGATACTTTTTCCCCCCAGATTGTATTAACTACATGTTGCAAAATAAATACTTTTTCCCCCAAGATTGTATTGACCACATGTTGCAAAATAAATACTTTTTCCCCCAAGATTGTATTGACCACATGTTGCAAAATAAATGATACTTTTCCCCCCCAGATTGTATTGACCACATGTTGCAAAATAAATACTTTTTCCCCCAAGATTGTATTGACCACATGTTGCAAAATAAATACTTTTTCCCCCAAGATTGTATTGACCACATGTTGCAAAATAAATACTTTTTCCCCCAAGATTGTATTGACCACATGTTGCAAAATAAATGATACTTTTTCCCCCCAGATTGTATTGACCACATGTTGCAAAATAAATGATACTTTTTCCCCCCAGATGGTATTGACCACATGTTGCAAAATAAATACTTTTTCCCCCAAGATTGTATTGACCACATGTTGCAAAATAAATGATACTTTTTCCCCCCAGATTGTATTGACCACATGTTGCAAAATAAATACTTTTTCCCCCCAGATTGTATTGACCACATGTTGCAAAATAAATGATACTTTTTCCCCCCAGATTGTATTGACCACATGTTGCAAAATAAATGATACTTTTTCCCCCCAGATTGTATTGACCACATGTTGCAAAATAAATACTTTTTCCCCCCAGATTGTATTGACCACATGTTGCAAAATAAATGATACTTTTTCCCCCCAGATGGTATTGACCACATGTTGCAAAATAAATGATAATTTTCCCCCCAGATTGTATTGACCACATGTTGCAAAATAAATGATACTTTCCCCCCCAGATGGTATTGACCACATGTTGCAAAATAAATGATAATTTTCCCCCCAGATTGTATTGACCACATGTTGCAAAATAAATGATACTTTTTCCCCCCAGATTGTATTGACCACATGTTGCAAAATAAATGATAATTTTCCCCCCAGATTGTATTGACCACATGTTGCAAAATAAATGATACTTTTTCCCCCCAGATTGTATTGACCACATGTTGCAAAATAAATGATACTTTTTTCCCCCCAGATTGTATTGACTACATGTTGCAAAATAAATGATAATTTCCCCCCCAGATTGTGTTGACCACATGTTACAAAATAAATGATACTTTTCCCCCCCAGATTGTGTTGACCACATGTTACAAAATAAATGATACTTTTCCCCCCCAGATGGTATTGACCACATGTTACAAAATAAATGATACTTTTTCCCCCCAGATGGTATTGACCACATGTTGCAAAATAAATGATAATTTTCCCCCCAGATTGTATTGACCACATGTTGCAAAATAAATGATACTTTTTCCCCCCAGATGGTATTGACCACATGTTGCAAAATAAATGATAATTTTCCCCCCAGATTGTATTGACCACATGTTGCAAAATAAATGATACTTTCCCCCCCAGATGGTATTGACCACATGTTGCAAAATAAATGATAATTTTCCCCCCAGATTGTATTGACCACATGTTGCAAAATAAATGATACTTTTTCCCCCCAGATTGTATTGACCACATGTTGCAAAATAAATGATAATTTCCCCCCCCAGATTGTGTTGACCACATGTTACAAAATAAATGATACTTTTTCCCCCCAGATGGTATTGACCACATGTTGCAAAATAAATTATACTTTTTCCCCCCAGATTGTATTGACCACATGTTGCAAAATAAATGATACTTTTTCCCCCCAGACTGTATTGACCACATGTCCGCGATTTTTAAATTCAAATTTCGCGTGTGTCATCATGACGTGTCGCGCACGTTGCCTGCGTGTTGTCTCCGTCATATTTGCGACTAATGTTCGTGTCTTTGCTGAAATCTTTTAAAAGTCGACTTCAAATGGTTTCTGAAGCTAATGGTGGAGATATTGACGCGTATTAAAAGTGAGTTTTTAATTTTTGAATGAAATAAAGCCTTTGGTTGGATTTTCATGCGATTGAAACTTCATTTCATCTTTGGGGAAAAAAGTATCATTTATTTTGCAACACCCCTTATACCTACCTTTTGTTTACTGTGAGCCATTATCAATCTTCTGTTTGACACCTTTTTGGGTCTGTCACTGTACCATCTGACTTCACCAGTCACAATGTCCCAGACAGGGACAATCTTACTTTCTCAATTTGCACCTCTTCATATAATGCACTGAAGAGTCCATTATGTTTCATTGCTTGTCTAGCACCAGGATATCATTGCCAGAGATGCCACTCTCCCTTTCACCTGGGAGTCGCTTGGCTTGCAATGTAGTTGGAATGTCTGGACTTACTGTACGGCACACCGTTGCGCACCTCATACAAGGCACAAGTCCAGAAAGTAAACTGAATAACATGAGAAATGTCAAGCAATATCTGTACCTCAATGCCATGACCATTGCCATGGATGGTTTGCTGGTTATTCACCATATTAATCCACTGGCTAACACCAGTGGGGGTATTGCTGTTCCACACCAAATCTTAGATGTTTTCCTAACTGTTATACACTTACAGCTGGACCATCCCATACCAACAACCAAAACTAGCAGCTCACCACTTTCTATGCTCTGGACAAGGTCAGGTACATCGAGCAAATTACCACTGGTTGTCACCACTGGGCACAATTCCACGTACCATCATTGACCCGACCACAACAAATCTGCCTGTAACAATCGGCATATCATTTGCAGCCAATGTCATGAAGAGTGAGTAACAGCATTTCCTTGTTCGAAGAAAATGTGTTACATCTGACACCTCAGCTTGTTTTGTGGAAAAATAACATAATGACATGCTGTGCAACAGTAATTTACTTTTGTATTGAGCCTTGATCCGTAGAGGGTTCTGCTCCAGTCATCCAGACTGATCCGACCACAGGATCCCTCTCCTTAAAGATGACTAGCTTCTCTGGTGTCAAAGACTACACATAGGAGTACTGAAACATCGCAGCAATATCTGGAATCTGGAAAAGCTGTTCAGGAGTTAGAGGACAATCTTGTATGCCAAGATTCCTTGAGCGACTCAGTTACAACAATGGCACTCGTTGGAGTTACTGCTCACTTAAATAGTCACATCCATACAGGGTTTATCTGCTTGAGAAATGTGGAGACAACAGAATTGATTCACCAATAGTCAAATACCCCTGATTAATAAACAGTTGATCCTGGAACAACACAATCATCATCGTGAACCACCCCCCTCAAAGTGAGAAGTAAAAGGCCCGAATGGGCAGGTGGAGTTTGGAGATTGGTTTATCTCCACACTGATTGCAATAAGTCTCGTCCCTGCGATCACTATTGTATTCACAGTTGATGGATCATGGTGTAATGTACAAAGATTTGCGGGAATATCCTATTATGTTAAACAAGCCATACGTGAGTGCTGCATCATATTGAGTTGATTAGGATCCATAAATCCAATACCCCCAAAAGGGCACATATGAAGATTTGTCTGATGAAGTAGAATAACTATTTGGTTAATATGTCAAAACGTGACTTGAATAACCGAATTTATCCACTTTCAGAATAAAGTCCTTCCTTAAAATGGTTCATTCCAATCATATACAGTATCCCTTCCCCTGTGATGATAATAGATGGATGGGGAAAGGGTAGAAACTAAAAAAGGCAGCCATTTTGATCATCACATGATGGGAAGTTCATCAAGCTTTCTGTTAGCCTTTCCACTCGTTTCTTGGTATTTTCCTCATGATCTCTCTGCTTATCTCTGTGCTGCTTCTTTTACTGGTTTCTGCTGATTCCTCATCAGAAATGGGGGTGAATTGCTTCCTTAGACGCCAGTTTGTGGGCCGCCTTAGGCTCTGCTGTGACTTAGCACCATATCATCATGTAGGACTACATCATCATGGAGGATTACATCATCGTGGAGGACATTATGGAGGACTACCATCAGGGAGAACTGAAATTGGATTGAACCATAATCCTGATAACTGGCATGGGATTAGCCCACTCAAGAAAAATGGGTCACTCACCACATTGTTTGGGTGAGCAATTGATTAAACTTGGCTGTCTCTCGAGACAAGACCTCGGCATGTGCATCTTCCCAGCAAGCTCCATTCATGGCTGTATGACGATTATCATCTACGCAACATTTGGAGTCAGGAATGGGTATTGGACTCTCCATCAAAATCAACTACATAACATTTGGTAGTCAGAGAGTGGGATTGCAAATCAGGTATGGTGGAGGGAGGAAGTAGCGAAGGCATTTGGTGAAAAGAAGGAGGTTTGGAATAGAATAGAGAAGAGGAGGTAGCCAAGGAGGGAGGTAGCCGGATGCAGGGTTGCTGCACCTGTATGGGCAGATGAAGAAAGATGAAGAAATCTTACAGAAAATTCTGTAAGAGTGGAAGACAGGGTTAATTGTGCAATTATGGAAGGGGGTGGGGGATGTTCAAGATTCATGGAGTAACAGGGGCATTACACTCCTTAGTCATGTCATGAAGGTGCTGGAGCGTGTTCTGGATGGAAGGATAAGGAAGAATGTGGAGAAGGAGATTGGAGAAGAGCAGCGGGGTTTAGAAAGGGCAAGAGGATGAGGGATGGGATGGTCGTGCCAAGACAGCTGGTGAAGAAAAGTTTAGAGGTGCAAGGTGAAATGGCATTAGGATTTGTGGATCTAGAGAAGGCCTACGACACTGTCCCGAGAGAGGTGTTGATGGCGACACTGAGATGCTTGGGAGTGCCAGAAGCAGAAGTTCCGTTGCTGGAAGGGATGGACAAGGGAATGAAGGCAAGAGTTTTAATTGGTTCTGGGATGCCGGAGGAGTTCAATGTGAACATCGGTTTGAGGCAGGGAAGTGATCTCAGCCCACTCATTTTTATCATGGCAATGGAGCTGGTAACCTGGAAGGTAAACATGGAAGGTATTCTGGAGAGGATATTGTATGTGGACAATTAGGCTGTTGCGGTGGAGAGTAGGTGGGAGATGCAGGAAGTTCTGGCGGTGTGGAAGGAGGCATTTGAGAAACATGGGCTGAAAATGAGCATGGAGAAGACAGAGGTGATGTGGGTCGGGCAGCAGAGAAAATAAATTAATATCAGATTCGAGGGGAAGGAGATCAGACAAGGAAATAGCTTTGCGTATCCGGGTGGAACAGTGATGGGGGTCATAGGCAGAGGTGCAGAGAAGGATTCAGGTGGGTGTGAATGCTGGGAGGAGGGTGGAGGGAGTAATGGCAGACAAAGTTTCAAGGGGATGGAAAGGAAAGGTACTGATGTCGTTCGTAATGCCAGCCTATCTGCAACAATCTGTAGACAGTGGTGCTGACAGAGAGACAACAACAGAGGCTGCAGGTTTGAGAGAACAACTGGGTCAGGAGGGTTGTGGTTGTGAAGAGGGTGGATCGCAGGAGAATGGATGAACTGAGGGAGGAGATTGGTGAGCAGATGAGCTTGACAGGGAGATTGGTGAAATGCCGGCTGAGATGGCCTGGACATTTTGGTGCAGATGGGGGAAGAGAAAATGGCAAAGAGAGCGGATAGTTTAAGGGAGCAAGGTAGGAAGAAAAGAGGAAGACCGCGGTTGAGATGGGAGGATTGTGTGAAGAGGGATATCAGTAAGATGGGGTGGTTGGAGAGTAGAGAGAGTTGACAGAGGATAGAGTGGAGCAGAGGAGTATTGTGGGCAAGGCAGGGCATTCTTATTAAATGCTGAGCAATTAAGCAAAACATACCATTTTTAAAGTCTTTGGTATAAACTCAGCCAAGATCAGAATTGAATCGCTGACATCCCACAGTTGGAGCTGACACGATAACAATTATGCGACTCGGTCTGGTGAAAGCACCAAGTGATCACCTGAGCAACATTTTATCAAAAGGCACCATGTGTTGCTTTCGAGTGTTGAGGAAGAGATGTGAATCAGTGGTGTAGGAGGACAGACAGACAGAGTATTGCTCAACTTCCCATATAATCCACAATCTTGCTGTTGCAGTGCAATCATTTCCTTGTAATCCTTAATCGATTACTTTTTTACCCTCGCCTGAAGAGAGGGTATTGCATTTGAGTCCGGTTGTTACTTGGCAAAACATTTTTTTTTGCAAGTATGTTGATCACTCCGGTTTGTGAGTGTGCTTGTTTGTGTGTGTTTGTCTGTCTGCTCACTTATACTTGCCTATAGGTCACAATTTTAAACCGATCTTCACGAAACTTCATCAAATGGTAGAGTTCGTGGTCTGACAAAATCCGATATATATTTGAGGTCAAAAGGTCAACATAGGCTAAAGGTCAACCACTTTTTTCAAATTTCTAAAATCCTCAATTTTCATCTGATTGACTTGAAATTTGAATATCATTTTCATATCAGCGAACTGAATTCAACCACCAACTATTTTCGTGTTCAACATAGGCCAAAAGGTCAACATAGGCCAAGAGGTCAACCACTTTTTTCAAATTTCTAAAATCCTCAATTTTCATCAGATTTACTTGAAATCTGAATAGGATTTTCATATCAGCAAACTGAATTCAACCACCAACTATTTTTGAGATCAACATAGGCAAAAAGGTCAACACAGGCCAAAGGTCAACCACTTTTTTCAAATTATAAAGGCCTCAATTTTCATCCGATTGACTTTAAATTTGAATAGGATTTCCATATCAGCAAACTGAATTCAACCACCAACTATTTTTGAGATCACTATACGCAAAAAAGGTCAACATAGGCCAAAGGTCAACCACTTTTTTCAGATTTCTAAAATCCTCAATTTTCATCCGATTGACTTGAAATTTGAATAGGATTTTCATATCAGCTAAATGAATTCAACCGACTATTTTTGAGATCAGCATAGTCCAAAAGGTCAACAGAGGCCAAAGGTCAACCACTTTTTTCATACTACTAAAATCCTCATTTTTCACCTGATTGACTTGAAATTTGAAAAGGATTTTCATATCAGCTTACTGAAACCAACCACCAACTAATTTTGAGGTCAACATAGGCCATATTTTTAAAATTGTCAATTTTCATCCGATTAACTTAAACTTTAAAGACAATTTGCATATCAGGTCACTGAATTGAACCACTAATTATTTTTGAGGTCAAGAGGACTACTGAGTGCCAGAGTGCCATTCTACTTTGTTCTGCTTTGCCAAGCTTTGCCCTATGAGTGATTTTTTCATCTGTCTGTTTGTTTGTCCGCACAGAATAAATATGATTTTCTCTGCAACCATTGGTTTGATTGACAGAAAATTTTCACCATAGGTACAACTCCACTTGTATAATTTTTTTTAATGATAATTTTGACGTCATAGGTTACGTGGTATGGCCGCCATCTTGGAAAAACCGAAAAACTTTGCACCTCTATATCTCTGGAAGTGCTGCATATAAAAAATTGAGATGTGGCTCATTGTAAAGAACTCTCCATGGGGAATAAAATATGTTAACGATGATGTCATAGTCCATTATGACATCATAATTCGACAAGTACAAAACTTCATCCGATCAAGATGAAATTTCTTGAGCATCATCTCGGTATAAATTGGTGGGGAAAAAAAAATGATGGCGTCATCGGTACGTGGTTCGGCCGCCATCTTGGAAAAACCCCCAAAAATTGCACCTCTATATCCCCGAAAGCGCTACTTAGCACCAACTATTTTTGTTGCTGCATAGCAATGAAATTGCTGCATAGCAATGACATATATGTATAGAAAAAATTGAGCCATGGCTCATTGTAAAGAACTCTCCATGTGGAATAACATATTGTCGTGCGAATCCCTCCGGTTAATACCAGGGACCGAACAGATTTAACGGAGGCGACGATCAAACACGGATTTTGCTATCAACCGCGGGAAGAAGAAGGGAAGAGGAAGAGGCGGCCGAGCTTAACTAGAGCGAACCGATGGCAGCTCCGACCATGCAGGGAATTAATGAACTCGAACAAACACAAGATTTAGTGTACAAAAAGAAATACGTTTATTCCAGAACCCAAGACAATGAAACGCGACGATGAATAAATAATAATCCTAAATTTGGATCCCACACACCTCACTTCAAATACGCCACACAGGAATGGATTACGAAAGGAAATGTCTCGTCGTGTACTTGTAAAATGTTCTGTGGGTGCGGCCTTATCTGTCTGTCACGCGGCCCCGTCCGGCTCCAAGCTCCGAGTCGATCGCACACGAGGCCCCAGCACCACTCCAAGCTCCAGATGCACCGAGCACCACTCCAAGCACCACGAGTATGTCGAACCAATGACCACCAGGACTTCTCAAGACCAAGAAGGAAAGCGCAGAGACAAGAGACCAGCGAGGAAGCCCAGAGCGAAGAGAGAAAATGTCGTGCCTCGCATTCTTTTATAACCTTCGGCGGTGATGTCAGCCGTGGCACGCCACCAACCAGTCCCTTCCAGCTTCCCGCCGTCCACCGAACCTTCTCTCGCCTTCCCTCCAATGAACCATTTCCTCCTCAGTTGCGTCTTCGCGTCTCCCGCCCTGATTGGCTGGAGGTTCACGCCTTTCGTGCCAACCAATCACCCGTTCCCTGTGGCGTGGTTATAGCTCGTGTCATGCGATGTTGCTAGGCCAGCCGGAGGTGTGGCCGGCGGCAGCCATCTGGCAGTGCCCCGATCTGGCTTCCTGCCCGTTTTCCAAAGTCATTGTGGTAATGGAGGGGAATTAATTAATGTGTGCACTAAGGACCTATCTAAGTGTTTATATGGGTATGCATTGCCATAAGGGACAAAGGTTTGGCGACAGGGCGGACGACGAACAAAGGAATCTTATCCATAATCCCTGGACTATTTAGCACGCCCTGCTCCCTCGTAGCGGGGACATCAATACAGCTTATCCCGACAAACCGGACGACACATGGAACTTATTACAGGGTAGATTCCCGATCGCGACAGTCAAATACCTACCTATACAGATCTACCTGACTCTAGATATTCCTCTACCCAAATTCATAACACAGCACCCCGCCCCCCCCCTCCACCCCCCACCCCCCCCCCCCCCAGGAACCATAGCTCCTGCTAGGTTTACTGCAGGCACTACCATTCCAGTCTTAACACTTACTGTCTCATACTTAATTAACCTATGAAATAAAGCGGGAGGGCTGTGGAAGTGAGCCGGAGCTACTTACCTATCCTCCTTAACAAGCTAATCCCCTTAACAACCATGCAATCAAATATTTACAATCATTCCGGTCGTTCCACAAAAACAACAACAACCACGGTGCCCGAAAAAGGCCAACCCCCGCTTTGCGGGGAAAAATGACCTCTAAAGGTGTTTTTTTATTATTATTCCGGTCGTTCCTGTGGTGGAAGGCAACAAACCACACTCAAAAACTAACTTCACCAAAAAACTTAACCAAACTTACAAAAATTCACAACTCTAATAAACATTTGTACATACCCCAGTCTGCAGACCGCGTCCCCCGGTGGATGCCACAAGACACAACCTTACCTGCGGGGCCATCCCAATGCACCCCTAAAAATCCGCGGGCCCTGTCCAGATGTTACAGGTGAGTGACATGGCTCGGTGGATTTCGCCCACATTCATTCAACACAAACCCCTTATCCACGCATACGCATTCCAAAAATAATCACAAAAAAATTATTACCACGCACGTACTGATTACACCCCCCTACATGACCATGGCATTGATGTCATATTCATGGTGTGCATTTCTTTCAACTAGGCAGCGGGGAGGTACCACACAAGTAAGATGGTGGGGGCGCTCAGGCGGTGGTGCCCGCAGTCCCAAACACAAGTCAACCGACTTACAAGTTCATTGCCCCCCCACCCCTTTACCTCTTGGCCCCGTGACAGCCCAACAGCCCTTTCCACCGTTACCCCACTGGTGAGGGTCTCCAAATCCCAGGCTCCTCCGTGGCCTCTTGCTTCTGCGCAGCTCCATGGGTCGCCAGGGGTCTCCTTTACCCCCAAGGCGCCCAACCAGACCCTCCACCGACGAGCTCCAATTTCCAGATACCACTGGCTGCCAGGGGTAATTGCCGCAGAGGGTGGGGGGGGGGGGGTCACAGGCATCGCTCCTCTGAGCTTGATCTGTACCTGCGGGCACACACACCTTCCCCACCCACAAGATCCCAAAACACATTTCCTCCCCCACTGCCATTCAATTTTCCACACATTTCCATAGATGGTGTTACAAAAAAGATGTTTCAAAAGTTGCCATGGCCTGCTTCACGTGAAATCCCATTCACAGTCAACCATTCCACATTTTCAAAACACAATAATCACAATAATCACCACTCACTCCTATTTCAATTTCCAAACTCACCACCACATGAAAACACATCACCACAACACCAACACAAACGCCACCCACAAGACTCTGTGGCACACATTCCATCCCCCTCACCGGCCATGTCATCACTCTCACCCGCCTCCCAACTCCAAATTACGTGTCCCAAAATTTACATAGCAAGTCCTGAAGCCTGGGACAGTAAACATCAAGGCCTTACCGCTACCTTGATGTGCAGGTTATTACCGGTTGGTCAGGTCCAAAAGTGCCATCCACCCATAAAATCCCAAAATTTCTCATTGGGCCGACCAAATTCTTCCAAATTTCACTTTTCTCTCCACTATACTGGCAGGTATGTGGATCCGCATCCAATGGTGAACTGTTCTAAACAACTACATGTGGCTACGACAGCTCCGCACCTTTACCGTGCAAGGATCATCGGGACAAGGTGAGCAGTCAAAACGCCAACATGGCCCATGAGTGTCCATAAGGGTGCGACCCACCATCCATCCTTAAGCCCCCCTGCGAGGAACACAGCTGCACCAGCCCCAGCTGGCCAATGTGGTGAGCACCTGCTGCCAACAACACTACCACACGCACAACCTCGGCCCTGGGGGAGACGGTCGCAGTGCGTGGCTTTCCCCGCACGTCACCTACGCCGCCCTCATCCCCCAGTTCACAGAACCACAGCCCCCCAGTGCCCACCCACACTTTACCACACCAAGGTCCAGTCGACAGCCATGCTCCACCAGGAGACCCACCCAGAAGACATGGTCCAAACACCTCGGACACGCACAGCACCATGTTGACCCTCAGACTACACAACTACATCCCCATAACCCCGTGTCCCAAATATTGGCGCAGTCGCCCCCGCAATCAGTTGAAGCCGTGTCCTGCTAACCTATCAATTTTATCACAGCCTTCAACACTTTGGTCTACACACCTGGATCAATAATGGTGACACCGCCGTCAGTATCCACCATAGCATTTCAAAATTCACCCTTAAATTTGCATCTAACACTCAGATTACCCATGCCAAACATTTTTCAAATTTTCCTAACCTCGCCAAAGAAAGATGCTTTGCCATACACATGCCAGCCGAGCATGGCCCATATGCTCGGCACGTTACACATTCCCGATCACATTAACCCCATGGCTCTCTTCCCAAACCGAGAGTCCACAAATCATAACGGAAAATCTGTGGACGGTCACTCTCACACCATCATGTTCTACAGATGCCCCAATGGTTGTCCAGTGGGCTATCTCATTCCCTGTCCATTCGGTTCGACCTGCGTCCATAGCCCAGCACAGCATGTCAGGTCACAACATGCTGGCTGTCCCAGAGTCTCAGGGAGAGGGTGTCAGGCCGCATGCCCGGGCGGTCACCACATCAGGCCCAAGTTGGCCGTCCGCGATGCCACCACCAAAGCGTGACCCACCACACCTCCCCCTAATGGTCCTCAATAAATGCCATCCCAGGCCTGTGAGGAACCACCTCGGACCCCCTGGAGGTCTTAACCCCCACCAGGGTCTGGTGACCCTGCCGGCCCGAGCCACGCGCTCGGGCGGCGCGCTGACGGACAAGGGACGCCACAATCCACCAGATCCCCCGTGGGGCCCAGGTCGTACCAAGACACCCATGACTGGACCCCACGTCCAAATCTCGCCAGCGCAGCCCCCCAGCTGGCTGGCATAACAAAATTTTCAAAGGGGCAACTTTTGCCCGAGGCCATCCCCAATGACCTCTCCTGGGCCAAATTCCACAGCCAAATTCCATGGGGACCAACTCCAACCAAGGCTGCTCCACATCAATTTCCCATTTAAATGTAATTTTCTTTTAAAATTTCTCACCACCTGTGCCAAACCACAGCTGCAGGTAACAACTCCCTCAGATTGTTCTGCCCCTCCCTGCAGCTGGTCCAAATTCCCTATGGGGACCAAATCTTCAGAGGCTCGATCTCCCGACTCTCCAACGTCCAAATCCAGCCCGGAGCCAACACACTCCCCCAACTGGTTCTGTAATTTCGGAGCCTCCTGTTCCCAATTGGTATGCACGGTGAGGGTCGCCTCGGTCACTTCAACCTACTCCTCGGACCGACTCACCTCCTCCCCCAAACTCCTTTGGGCCTGGTCAACCTCTACCTCCCTGGGACTGTCCCAGGTCCCCAGCCGCTGAATCACATCATTTCCATCATCCCCATCAATACTTTGCAGCCCTGACAGGTCTTCCCCAATAAATACCCGGTCCGGCTCCATTACCCGGACCCCCAATAATGTTACCCCCTCTTGCTCTGCCCTACCACCCTGGCACAGCAAGGATTCTAATTGCTCCCCCTGTTGAGGTGTTGTGGCATCCACCCGGACCCGATAAACCTCCAGGCCAGCATGTAACAAACATTTCCCATTTACCTCTTGGCACTCCCTGCACATCTACCTGTAAATTTCCTTCAATGTGTCCCTCCAATTGATCACTCATTCCCTTAATTCCTCCCCTAAATTCATTGCCCTGTGACTCCATTTTTTCTAATCGCTCACTCTGAGCCTCCATTTTATTGTTCATTTCTCCTATCTCATTACTCATTCCCCTCATTTCGTCCTTAAATTCATTCTTTATTTCCCTCATGTTGTTATTCATTTTCTCCTCCATTCCCTTAATAAATTGCATTAAAGCCTGGGTATCTATCGGCGCCGTCCCTGCGGCGGGGGAAGCTCCATTCCTACGCTGAATTCCCGCTTCTACATCCAACTCACTTCCAAGGCTCAACGCACCTTCCATTCTCCTTTCTTCCATATTGCTTACCTCTTCCATCCGTAAAGAAGAGGTCGCTTCCCCGCGCGGCTTTTACCAGGAATAAAATTTAAATTTTAACTGACGCGCTGTTCGCGTCCCGCGCACCGATCGAGTATTCCAATTTATCGCCTCCGACTAAAAAAATGTTGTTTCCAGATTCTCCACACTCTTGACACCAAATTTATCACAGGGATCTATCCCACTGCTGACACCAGTTGTCGTGCGAATCCCTTCGGTTAATACCAGGGACCCGAACGGATTTAACAGAGGCGACAATCAAACACGGATTTTGCTATCAACCGCAGGAAGAGGAAGGGAAGAGGAAGAGGCAGCAGCGCTTACCTAGAGCAAACCGACGGCAGCTCTGACCCTGCAGGGAATTAATGAACTCGAACAAACACAAGATTTAATGTACAAAAAGAAACATGTTTATTCCGGAACCCGAGACAATGAAACGCGATGATGAATAAATAATAATCCTAAATTGGGATCCCACACACCTCACTTCAAATACGCCACACAGGAATGGATTACGAAAGGAAATGTCTCGTCGTGTACTTGTAAAATGTTCTGTGGGTGCGGCCTTATCTGTCTGTCACGCGGCCCCGTCCGGCTCCAAGCTCCAAGTTGACCGCACACGAGGCCCCAGCACCACTCCAAGCTCCAGATGCCCCGAGCACCGCTCCAAGCACCGAGAACCGAGCACCGCTCCAAGCACCACGAGTACCTCCTCCTCAGTTGCGTCTTCGCGCCTCCCGCCCCGATTGGCTGGAGGTTCGCGCCTTTCGTGCCAACCAATCACCCGTTCCCTGTGGCGTGGTTATAGCTCGTGTCACGCGATGTTGCTAGGCCAGCCGGAGGTGTGGCCGGCGGCGGCCACCTGGCAGTGCCCCGATCTGGCTTCCTGCCCGTTTTCCAAAGTCGTTGTGGTAAGGGAGGGGAATTAATTAATGTGTGCACTAAGGACCTATCTACGTGTTTATATGGGTATGCATTGCCATAAGGGACAAAGGCTTGGCGACAGGGGAGACGACGAACAAAGGAATCTTATCCATAATCCCTGGACTATTTAGCACGCCCTGCTCCCTCGTAGCGGAGACATCAATACAGCTTATCCCGACAAACCGGACTACACATGGAACTTATTACAGGGTAGATTCCCTATTGCGACAGTCGAATACCTACCTATACAGATCTATCTGACTAGATATTCCATACCCAAATTCATAACAATATGTTAACGATGATGTCATAGTCCATTATGATGTCATAAATCGACTAGTACAAAACTTCATCTGATCAAGATGAAATTTTTGAGCATCATCTAGTGATAAATTGGTGGAGAAAAAAAAGATGACGTCATCGGTACGTGGTTCGGCCGCCATATTTGTTTTAACACAAAAGCCTTAAAAACCACTGAAAAAGTCCTGGTGAGGGTCTGCAATCTCTGATTGCTCTTTCAAGTTATTTCTGCATCAGTCAGGTCAAGAATCCAAACCTACAATGTGAGAAAAAAACAGAAATAACAAAACTACAGAAGTACCATAATTAATAAAAAACAAAGCTACACTAGAATGTTTTCACAGATTGCAAATAAAATTTTTTGAATGAAAATACCTCCCACATTGGTACACAATTTAAGATAAAAGGTAGGACTTATTTTTACAGTGTCAAACCAATTTACTTTCCATCAACCTCCTGCTTGCACAATCACAATTTTACAACAACAGGGGTTCACGGTTGTTGTTTGAAACGCCCCATCTGTTATATATTTTTTTCCACATCACTGCTCCAACATATCTCTCCCATTACAGGAGATCAAAACCATAGATGGAGGCTTCCTATCACAGTCACTCAATAGATGTCCAAGACCATTAGGCTGCTGTCACGGGAACCAATTACTTTTACTTCACATCAACATTTCCTCATAATTGCATTTATTTTGTTAAAGGATTTTAAAAGCATTGGTGGTGGTCTACTGCCTCATCAAATTCCAAAACTATGCTTCTGGCTTGTGGCATGCAGATCCATTTGTATTTATAGCACAGTACTTATTTCCATGCATCCTAATTGTGCAATGGATTGACATTGACATGTTTGACTAACATTTACTATAACCATAAAACACATGGAGAAAAAAACAACTTCCAATTGTGATATTATACCAAAGAAGCGGACGATGTATCAAATTTCAATTGAGATATGTAGTGAGCCAGACGGGAGGTTTGAGACCAACTGATTATTTCACAGCATTCCCCAGTCGATCGTCACCATCTCACAAAAACAACAACTCATAACAAGAGTTATAACTCATAACAATTTTCTACCCCCGTTAATACATCCCAAATCCACATCTTTCAATCTCCGAGTTCATTCCCGAAATTCCAAGTGGTGTCAATTTGTTTTATACCGTATACCCTTTCTCCACCTCCCCCCCCCCCCCCCTCCCCAGCCCTCTCCCTTCCACAGATCTCCCGATGTCCCTGTTCTCTACTGTTGTTATGCTTGTGTGCTTCCCTCTCTCTTATCTCTCCCCATCTTGTCTCCCGCTGCCTTTATTATATGTTTTATGTGTCCGTTTATGTTGTTTGTGCTTAATGTTAGCTCTTCCACGAGCCTCGATCTTGTATACAAAAAAAATAATAAAGATACAGTCACGTGAAAAAGTAAGTACACCCCATGTAAAGTTTGGACTTTTTCAACATATTTCAACATACAGCTATTTGGTCTTCATTTCAACAATATTGATAACTAAAGGTGATATAATATAACAAATATCATGAAACATTTACATTTTGTAGTCCATTGTATAATTTAAATAAACATAAATGCAAATTTCGCATGTGGAAAAAGTAAGTACACCCCTACATTTATCACTACTTCAAATACCTAAAATTCGAATCAGGTGCACCAGCTCAGGTGCAAGTGATTAGAACATCGTCAGAGAGGATCTTGGAGGAACCTGTCTTATTTAAACCTCAGACATTTAGTTTGGTTTGCTCTTTGTTGTTTAAGTGTGCGGCATCACCATGCCTAGATCAAAAGAGCTCTCTGATGCCTTCAGAAAGAAGGTTATAGATGCCTACGAGTCTGGGAAGGGATTTAAAAAGATCTCCAAACAATTTGAAATTAATCATTCGACTGTCCGGAAGATCATCTACAAGTGGAGAAGATTCCAAACAACTGCCAACTTGTTCAGGCCAGGCCACCCCAGCAAGTTCAGCCCAAGAGCAGACCGCAAGATTCTGAAAGAAGTCTCTAAGAACCCCAGAATGTCATCACGGGACCTACAGGTAGCTCTTGCCACTGTTGATGTCAAAGTGCACGAGTCTACCATTAGAAAGAGGCTGCACAAATTTGATCTACATGGGAGGTGTGCCAGGAGGAAACCTTTGCTGTCTAGAAAGAACATCAGGGCAAGACTAAAGTTTGCCAATGAACACCAAGGCAAAGACCAGCACTTCTGGAACAATGTGCTCTGGACAGATGAGTCAAAGGTAGAGCTATTTGGCCACAGTACCAGAAGACATGTTTGGCGAAAACCAAAGACAGCATTTGATCAAATGAACAAGAACCTGATACCAACTGTAAAGCATGGTGGTGGAAATATTATGGTTTGGGGCAGCTTTGCTGCATCAGGGCCTGGGCAGCTCACCATCATAGAATCCACTATGAATTCTTCATTGTACCAGAGGGTGCTGGACGATAATGTGAGGCCATCTGTCAGAAAGTTGAAGCTCAACCGAAGGTGGACCTTGCAACATGACAATGACCCTAAACATACCAGTAAATCCACCAAGGGATGACTGAAAAGCAAGAAATGGAGGGTTCTGGATTGGGGAATGGCCAAGTCAAAGCCCGGATCTAAATCCCATCGAGATGTTGTGGAGGGATTTGAAACGAGCTGTGCATGCAAGAAACCCCTCAAACATCGTACAGCTGAAAGAATTCTGCATGGAGGAGTGGGCAAAAATTTCTCCCAGTCGATGTCAGAGACTGGTAGACAGTTATAAGAAATGCCTACTTGAGGTTGTTTCTGCCAAAGGGGGCAATACCACCTATTAGAGCCAAGGGTGTACTTACTTTTTCCACATGTAAAATTTGCATTTATGTTTATTTAAATTATACAATGGACTACAAAATGTAAATGTTTCATGATATTTGTTATATTATATCACCTTTATCTATCAATATTGTTGAAATGAAGATCAAATAGCTGTATGTTGAAATATGTTGAAAAGGTCAAAGCTTTACATGGGGTGTACTTACTTTTTCGCGTGACTGTATATCGAAAGTGTCTTTCAGAGCAAGACTCAACAGCTAGTAGAAGAGCTTACAGTTTTGTAATGATCAAAAACTCTTGATGGATCTTGAATACAGAAATCACCGAATCATTGAGACAACAGGTTTTCTTGAATTATAACAACATTTAACATACAAAAAAAAAAAAACAGCATATGATATGGAATTTTAACATATGTCCGAGCATCATGAGCCATGGTTTTAGACTAGGATGCTACCTGCTTGGGCCTCACTTTAGGTTTCCTCCCAATTGCAAGGAAAACTGCTAAAATCAGTCCCATGCACAAGATGGATGGAAAAACTTATCCACTTCTTTGAAAGTCGAGAAGTTTGCTGCCAGTTGAAAATAAAAAGGTGGAATACATCATCACAGCTGACATCACCATGCCTTTCCTCATCCCAAATAGCCTCATCTATGATCACCAGTTTAAATTCCATCCCGCTCACTCAATTTTGGATATGCTACTGCAACTCTCTTCATAATGGAATGAAGATCCAAATCTTCTTTTTTTTTTAAATAGTTGAAGGCTATCCTCGATGATTATTTTTTCCCAACTGCTGATCAGAATGGCCTTTTAAATGGTCAGTCTGTCGAATGCAAATCAATCGTTTTTATTGAAATTATTGAATACCAATACAAATGTAAGTTTGCCTTAATGGGTGATTGTTGTTGAAATTTTCTGCCTTGGTTGTATGAGTGGTTGTTGTTATACGAGCTGTTTTTGAACTTTTTCTGTCCCAAAGTGTCGTGGAGTGGATAATACAAATTGAAAGAATACTTCAGATCTCTGGACATACCATGGGCCTTCCAGATTATCTGGCACCACATTCTGTTCACCAAACTTTCTTCCTATAGCATCAAAGGCCTCCTCCGTTCTTGGTTCGTTGACTTCCTGCATGCGTGTAATCAGAACAAGGCTTTAATAATACCCTTTCATCTATTCTTCCACTAGAGGTTGGAGTGATCCAAGGCAGGATATTTGGCCCAGTTTTGTTTGTCATAACTCATAAGTAACAATAATTGAATTGATGCCTTGGGGTATGGGAGAGGGGTAAATAAAGGCATTTATACACTTTGCAAATTATACATTGTCATATGGTAACCCATACAACGAAAAGATTAGCTGCAGTTACATGTCTCTCAGCATATCTGGAGAGGATAGATTGCTGAGCTGACAAATGCGGCACATGAATCACTGCATGATAGTCGTTGCTCTGGAAGGATAATCGAAGTCAGCCCTATATTTACTTCCTGGAGCAGTCATTCAAAGAAGTTCAGTACCTGTAAACTTCTGGCCCTTACCATTATGCCATAATCTCCCCTGGGTCAGCAGCAGACCGTGCATCAGAACTTGCCATCAAGGCCAAACATAGACAGGCTATTCGATGTCATGCTAATTTACTTTTCTACAACAATGAATTTGTGATAGTACATGTCCATGAAACATCAAAACTGTTGCAAATCTGAACTTCTCAGGGTAAAGAAGGTCATCACCCAAATCCTGAAGGAGCATTGCTCTCTGTAATGCATCGGCTGATGCTCCAACCTCATAACTTTTACTCATGGATCAACATCATTGGCATTTCCCAGAAAGAAGCAAAGGGTTTGTACAGACTCATCAAAGAGCTCAATATCAAAGTGTAGTAGCTTCACCAACTAGGATCAAAGGGGAACGGTGAAACAAAGACACCACATTTGAGTAAATGAATGGCAGAAAGGAAAAAGGTGAAGGGGAGGGCATGAGCAAGAGCAGAATGTGGTGGAGTGGGTATGGCAGAAAGGAAAAAGGTGAATGGAGGTCATTAGCAAGAGCAGAATGTGGTGGAGTGGGTATGGCAGAAAGGAAAAAGGTGAATGGAGGTCATTAGCAAGAGCAGAAGGTGGTGGAGTGGGTATGGCAGAAAGGAAAAAGGTGAATGGAGGTCATTAGCAAGAGCAGAAGGTGGTGGAGTGGGTATGGCAGAAAGGAAAAAGTTGAAGGGGAGGGCATCAGCAATTAAGTACACACCGTATGGCAGAAAGCATGTCTGTAACAAAGATCAGCACTCTTTAAGGACAGGAAGGAGGGGCACAAGATAATAGGTAAAGGAAGTCGATTACAAAGATGAAGGAATGGAGAGGTGAACATTCAGCTCAGAAAAAAGGTTTGGTATAATCAGCTGTGGCATTCAAAATTAATACATGCAACTTGGCTGGGGAGAATGGGAAGAAGTGAGGCCAGTACTCCATGATACTTCAGGCCCTGTGCATAGTAATAAGCTCTCGTGGTTCAGAATAGACTTAGCTCTGACATTTTCCAGGTAACTGACTAATGGCATTTTCTAGACATGAAAAAAATGTATGCTACAGAATCCTACCTCTCAGAATTGTGACTGGTCTGCATGAGGTGGAGTCATCGGCAGAATTGAACAGACCACTTCTTATGCGGAGCCCTGCTCAGACGTTTTCAGCAAAAAGGGGGGCGAGGGGGGGCGGGCGAAGGGGGAGTGTTGACAGGCACACCTCAAGTGCATATCACCAAGTTTCGATTTAGTAGCACAAAAAAACAAATAAACAAGACATACTGTAAGTCATGCACAGCACGATACTTGCAAAATCCCTAAAATAACCTGAACATTGACCTTTGGCCTATGTTGACCTCAAAAATAATTATTGGTTGAATTAATTGACCTGATATGCAAATCCTCTTAAAATTTTCAAGTCAATCAGATGAAAATTGAGGAATTTAGCAATTTCACCGAAGTTGTTCACCTTTGGACTATATTGAACTTTTGGCATATGTTGACCTCAAAATTATTGATGGTTGAAGTCAATGAACAATTGTGCAAATCCTCTTCAAATTTCTAAGCAATCGGACGGAAATTTAATTATGTGTAAATGATGTGAAAATTGAATGATGAAAATTGAATTGAATTGAAGATTTGCATATCCAAATAATTGCATATCCACATATTTGCATATCCCCCCAAAAAATACAAATAATTGGTGGTTGAATTATGTGATGATTTTATAAATTTGGCCTATGTTGACCTTTTGACCTTTATACATCAAAAATAATTGGTAGTTGAATTGAGTGACCAGACATGCAAATCCTGTTCAAATTTCAAGTCAATCGGATGAAAATTGAGGATTTTAGAAATGTCACCTAAGTTGTTGACCTTTGGCCTATGTTGATATTTGGTCCAAAACATATATAGGGGGTCTATAAGGGGCTAAAAGGTCTGAGGGGTCTAAAGTGTATGTTCCAATAGTAATTAGGGTCTAAATGGGTCGAAAGGGGTCTGAGGGGTTTTAAGGGTTATAAAGTGTTATGAAAGGTTTAAAGGGTCTAAAATGTCTTAAAGGGTCCAAGTAGGTCTAAAGGGTTTAAAGAGGGTGTAAAGGGCTAAAACGTACATTTCAATACTATGTGATCAATAGTCATAATTCATAGTTCTCCTTGCAGTCCAATATAAAAGGTAATTGATAGACGTAGTCATGGTCCAACTCACTTTTGAGCAGTACATAGTTAATAGACATAGTCACGTGGGTCGACCGAGGCTTCTCCCCGAGGAGGCTTCTCCCCGAGGAGGCTTCACCACGACGAGGATTCACTGTCCATCCGTAATTTTCGATTTTATATATAGGCTATAGATATCAAGTCAACTGGATAAAAATTGACCATTTATGTGACCTTGACCTTTGACCTTTTGACTTATTGACCTAAACAACAACAGGCTGCTAGGTCTTGCTAAACAACCAATATACTTGCGAATCTTCGATTTCACAAGAAACAAACACATACAGTCATGTGGAAAAAGTAAGTACACCCCGACATTTATCACTACTTCAAATACCTAAAATTAGAATCAGGAGCACCAGCTCAGGTGCAAATGATTAGAACATCGTTAGAGAGGATCTTGGAGGAACCTGTCTTATTTATACCTCAGACATTTTGTTTGGTTTGCTCTTTGTTGTTGAAGTGTGCGGCGTCACCATGCCGAGATCAAAAGAGCTCTCTGAGGTCTTCATAAAGAAGGTTATAGATGCCTACGAGTCTGGGAAGGGGTTTAAAAAGATCTCCAAACAATTTGAAATCAATCATTCGACTGTCCGGAAGTTCATCTACAAGTGGAGAAGATTCCAAACAACTGCCAACTTGTTCAGGCCAGACCGCCACAGCAAGTTCAGCCCGAGAGCAGACTGCAAGATGCCGAAATAAGTCTCTAAGAACCCCAGAATGTCATCACAGGACCTACAGGTAGCTCTTGCCACTGTGTTGATGTCAAAGTGCAGAGTCTACCATTAGAAGGAGGCTGCACAAATTTGATCTACATGGGAGGTGTGCCAGGAGGAAACCTTTGCTGTCCAGAAAGAACATCGGGGAAGACAAAAGTTTGCCAATGAACACCGAGGCAAAGACCAGCACTTCTGGAACAATGTGCTCTGGGCAGATGAGTCAAAGGTAGAGCTATTTGGCCGCAGTATCAGAAGACATGTTTGGCGAAAACCAAAGACAGCATTTGACCACAAGAACCTGATCCAACTCATTTCAACTGTAAAGCATGGTGGTGGAAATATTATGGTTTGGGGCAGCTTTGCTGCATCAGGGCCTGGGCAGCTCACAATCATAGATCCACTATGAATTCTTCATTGTACCAGAGGGTGCTTGAGGATAATGTGAGGCCATCTGTCGGAAAGTTGAAACTCAACCGAAGGTAGACGTTGCAACATGACAATGACCCTAAACATCTATCTATAATTCCAGTAATCTCTGTCTGTCTGTCTGTACGTCTGTACGTTTGTTTGTTTGTCTGTGACCGCTGTTTCTCGACAACTACCGGTCCGATATACTTGAAACTTGCCAGGTATATTGCTGGGGACCCGAGGATGTGCCTTTTCAAGGTTTCATATTAATCGGACAATTACTTACCGAGCTATGTCCAAAAAACGATTCAACCAATCAGAGAGCAGCGAACGATCGCGTGTGCCGAACGTGGAGGACACACTCTGCCTCGGATGGCACATTTGAGAGCGTATTCATTTATTTCACGTTTGCAAACTATGTTGGCGTTAAACTATGTTTTACAACTAATAAAAACGAATTTGCGATTCATTCGCTTTCCTGCGCGTTTGTGTACGCGATGGCGATTTCTTTACCAAACTCCGGAAGCCGTTCGCTTTGGACCGAACCATTTCATGTAAATAGAGGGGGGGGATTGTCACCACTCGCAAGCCGTTCGCTTTGGACCAAACCATTTCATGTAAATAGAGGGGGGGGGATATAATTTTAGATATATATATAGTACGGGCATGCCCTAGTACCAGTAAATCCACCAAGGAATGGCTGAAAAGAAAGAAATGGAGGGTTCTGGAATGGCCAAGTCAAAGCCCAGATCTAAATCCCATCGAGATGTTGTGGGGGGATTTGAAACGAGCTGTGCATACAAGAAACCCCTCAAACATCGCACAGCTGAAAGAATTCTGCATGGAGGAGTGGGCAAAAATTTCTCCCAGTCGATGTCAGAGACTGGTAGACAGTTATAAAGAAACGCCTACTTGAGGTTTCTGCCAAAGGGGGCAATACCACCTATTAGAGCCAAGGGTGTACTTACTTTTTCCACATGCGAAATTTGCATTTATGTTTATTTAAATGATACAATGGACTACAAAATGTAAATGTTTCATGATATTTATTATATTATATCAGCTTTATCGATCAATATTGTTGAAATGAAGATCAAATAGCTGTATGTTGAAATATGTTGAAAAAGTCAAAACTTTACATGGGGTGTACTTACTTTTTCACGTGACTGTATGTTTCACTGCATTCCCCTGGCATCTATGATAAATATTGTTTTCATTCTAGTCCAACAGAGAATTGGTGTATTTTCGAATTATTTGTACAACTTTTGGGAGTTCGATATAACATCCAGTTTTCAAGTAACGTTAGATCCCATCTTCGACCGGAATTGTCTCGAGCCTCATCCTGCCAGTGCGCATCCTTCAGGTACACTTTCATCTTGGCGATGTTTGGTGGTTACTGCACGTTGATTCTCACCAATATGCATGATGTTTGTGGTTGTTAAATAATTTAACACTTGCAAGACTTGATACATTTAACATTAATCTCTCCTTTTAAAATTTTATAGCTTTGACTGGAATTACAACATCTGTTTTTTTTTTGATCATTTACTCATTAAACTGCACTTTCCTTTTCCTGGTCCCCCAAGACAAACTACCTTTTGGTCTTATTGTACACCGCACCTTTCCTATGCCATCTCCAGGCATTGCAAATCGTCATTGCTGGGCACCGAAGGGGGCTCGGCAGTGACGCACGCTGAAAGAGAGTACTCAGTTTTCACTCTGGTTGTTGTACACCGCTCCTTTCCTATACCATCTCCAGGCATTGCAAATCGTCATTGCCGGGCACAAAAGGGAGCTCGGCAGTGACGCACGCTGAAAGAGAGTACGCAGTTTTCACTCTGGTTTCTTGTTTTCTTTCTTGCTTTCTTGCTTTCTTGTTTGTTTGTCCGGACGATATCTCAGCCATCCTTTAAGCTAGGAAGCTGAAATTTCGGCACAATAGTGAGCAAGTCCTTTGTCAAAAACGGTATTTTTTTTTTGATTAATCAATAAATTGAGGAGTTATTTAATTATTAGCGATTAATTAAGTACTTATTTAATTAATCAAATTTCCTTTCTCTTCTGACCATTAACTCAGGCACCTTTTGAGTTAGGAAGCTGATATTTGGACATGCCAATGACCAGGTGATTTGGCTGCAAAGGATATTTTTGATTTATTAATTACTCAATTAATCGATTAATTATTCGATTAATGACAAAAAAATTTTTTTTTTTAAAGTTACAGATTCTGATGAAATAGTGGTAGTTTATGTGTTCTTTGACCAAATTGATTAATAATTTGATTTTTTTATGATTATTATTTATTTATTTTCATTATTAATCATTTATTTATTTTCTTTCTCATTTGGCCAATATCTCAGGCACCTTTTGAGCTGGGAAGCTAATATTTGGACATGAGTGACCAAGTGATGTGGCTATCAAGGATATTTTTGATTTATTGATTAATCAATTAATCAATGTATCGATTAATTATTTAATTATTCGATGAATTACTAAAAATGTTTTTTTTTTTTCAGTTACAGATTCTGATGAAATGGTGGTGGTTTATGTGTTCTGTGACCGAATTGATTAATAATTTAATTTTTTTTTGATTATTATTTATTTATTTTCATTATTAATTATTTATTTATTTTCTTTCGTATTTGGCCAATATCTCAGGCACCTTTTCAGCGGGGAAGCTAATATTTGGACATGACAGTGACCAAGTGATGTGGCTTTCAAGGATATTTTTGATTTATTGATTAATCATTTAATCGATTAATTATTTATTGATTAATCGATTAATTCTTTAATTTTTTATTAATAACTTATTTAATTAAATTTCGAAAAGATACATCTTCGGATGAAGCACTAGTGGTTTAGTTATGCTATTAGCCAAATGATTATGAAAATAGTTTGTGATAATCTTTTATTGATTTTAATTATACAATTAATCAATCAATTAGTGTACACCTCTCCCTCCCAATGCAGCCTCAATGAGCTGCACTGCGGTATTGCCGGGCGCCGGTGGTGCCCCGGCAATGCCGCGCTGCAGCATATTTAATTATTTGGCATGGGGCGGTGTACTTTGAATGTATTTGTACTTGTTTGTTTGTTTTCTTGTTTTCTTTCTTGTTTGTTTGGTTGTCCGGGCGATATCTCAGCCATCCTTTGAGCTAAGAAGCTGAAATTTCGGCACAATAGTGAGCAAGTCCTTTGTCAAAAACGGTATTTTTTTTTTTGATGAATCAATAAATTGAGGAGTTATTTAATTATTAGCGTTTAATTAAGTACTTATTTAAAAGTTAGGGTTAGGGTTAGGATTCATTCATATTCATATTCATTCATTCATTCATAAGTACTTATTTAATTAATTAAATTTCATTTCTCTTCTGACCATTAACTCAGGCACCTTTTGAGTTAGGAAGCTGATATTTGGACATGCCAATGACCAGGTGATTTGGCTGCAAAGGCTATTTTTTGATTTATTAATTAATCAATTAATCGATTAATTATTTAATTATTCGATTAATGACAAAAAAATTTTTTTTTTAAAGTTAAAGATTCTGATGAAATGGTGATGGTTTATGTGTTCTCTGACCGAATTGATTAATAATGTAATTTTTTGATGATTATTATTTATTTATTTTCATTATTAATCATTCATTTATTTTCTTTCTCATTTGGCCAATATCTCAGGCACCTTTTGAGCTGGGAAGCTAATATTAATTTGGACATGACAGTGACCAAGTGATGTGGCTATCATGGATATTTTTGATTTATTGATTAATCATTTAATCGCTTAATTATTTATTGATTAATTGATTAATTATTTATTGATTAATCAATTAATTATTTAATTTTTTATTAATGATTATTTAATAAAATTTCTAAAAGACAGGTCTTCGGATGAAGCACCACTGGTTTAGTTATGCTATTAGCCAATTGATTAAGAAAATATTTTGTGATAATCTTTTATTGATTTTAATTATACAATTAATCAATCAATTCGCGAACACCTCTCCTCCCAATGCAGCCTCTATGAGGTGCACTGCGGTATTGCGCAGCGCATATTTAATTATTTGGCATGGGGGCGGTGTACTTTGAATGTATGTGTACTTGTTGATTGATTAATTGTATAATTAAAATCAATAAAAGATTATCACAAAATATTTTAATAATCAATTGGCTAATCGCATAACTAAACCACCAGTGCTTCATCCGAAGATGTATCTTTTAGAAATTTAATTAAATAAGTCATTTATAAAAAATTAAATAATTAATTGATTATAAAAAATAAAATAAAAACCACATTTAGAGGCCATTTTTCCCCGCAAAGCGGGGGTTGGCCTTTTTCGGGGACCGTGGTTGTTGTTGTTTTTTTGTTGGTCGCCTTTTGAAGCAATGTTTTACGGCCGGATGCCCTTCCTGTCGCCAACCCTGTTAGTCACCTCTTGCGACACACAGGGAATTACCAGTGAACTGGTACTCAATTTGCCGACCTCGGAAGGATGACAGGCTGAGTCAACCCCCCTGGCGTTAATTCAGCGATCGACCGGGATTCGAACCCAGGATCCTGGGATCCTAAGCTGGCACCCTAGCCGCTAGCCCAATTGGCTGATAGCCAATTGATTACTCAATAAATAATTAATCGATTAATCAATAAATAATTAATAGATGAAATGATTAATCAATAAATCAAAAATATCCTTGATAGCCACATCACTTGGTCACTCATGTCCAAATATTAGCTTCCTAGCTCAAAAGGTGCCTGAGATATTGGCCAAATGAGAAAGAAAATATAAATGATTAATAATGAAAATAAATAAATATTAATCATAAAAAAATTAAATTATTAATCAATTTGGTCAGAGAACACATAAACTACCACTATTTCATCAGAATCTGTAACTGAATTTTTTTTTTTTTGTCATTAACCGAATAATTAAATAATTAATCGATTAATTGATTAATTAATAAATCAAAAACATCCTTTGCAGCCAAATCACCTGGTCATTGGCATGTCCAAATATCAGCTTCCTAACTCAAAAGGTGCCTGAGTTAATGGTCAGAAGAGAAAGGAAATTTGATTAATTAAATAAGTACTTAATTAATCGCTTATAATTAAATAACTCCTCAATTTATTGATTAATCAAAAAAAAAAATACGGTTTTTGAAAAAGGACTTGCTCACTATTGTGCCGAAATTTCAGCTTCCTAGCTCAAAGGATGGCTGAGATATCGTCCGGACAAACAAACAAGAAAGCAAGAAAACAAACAAGAAAGAAAACAAGAAAGAAAACAAACAAGTGAAGATACATTCAAAGTACACCGCCCCCATGCCAAATAATTAAATATCGTACAGCGCGGCATTGCCGGGGCGCCTCTGGCGCCCGGCAATACCGCAGTGGAGCTCATAGAGGTGGCATTGGGAGGGAGACGTGTACACTAATTGATTGGTTAATTGTATAATTAAAATCAATAAAAGATTATAACAAAATATTTTCTTAATCAATTGGCTAATAGCATAACTAAACCACAAGTGCTTCATCCGAAGATGTATCTTTTAGAAATGTAATTAAATAAGTCAATAATAAAAAAAGGAATAATTAATTGATTAATCAATAATTAATCAATTAATCAATAATTAATTAATCGATTAAATGATTAATCAATAAATCAAAAATATCCTTGATAGCCACATCACTTGGTCACTCATGTCCAAATATTAGCTTCTGAGCTCAAAAGGTGCCTGAGATATTGGCCAAATGAGAAAGAAGACAAATAAATGATTAATAATGAAAATAAATAAATAATAATCATAAAAAAATTAAATTATTAATCAATTCGGTCAGAGAACACATAAACCACCACCATTTCATCAGAATCTGTAACTTAAAAAAAAAAAAGTTTTTGTCATTAATCAAATAATTAAATAATTAATTGATTAATTGATTAATTGATTAATTAATAAATCAAAAATAGCCTTTGCAGCCAAATCACCTGGTCATTGGCATGTCCAAATATCAGCTTCCTAACTCAAAAGGTGCCTGAGTTAATGGTCAGAAGAGAAAGTAAATTTAATTAATTAAATAAGTACTTAATTAATCGCTAATAATTAAATAACTCATCAATTAATTGATTAATCAAAAAACAAAAAATAACGTTTTTGACAAAGGACTTGCTCACTATTGTGCCGAAATTTCAGCTTCCTAGCTCAAAGGATGGCTGAGATATCGCCCGGACAAACAAGCAAGAAAGCAAGAAAACAAACAACCAGAGTGAAAACTGAGTACTCTCTTTCAGCGTGCGTCACTGCCGAGCCCCCTTCGGTGCCCAGCAATGACGATTTGCAATGCCTGGAGATGGCATAGGAAAGGAGCGGTGTACAATTAGTGTACACATCTCCCTCCCAATGCAGCGTCAATGAGCTGCACTGCGGTATTGCCGGGCGCGAGAGGCGCCCCGGCAATGCCGCGCTGTAGGATATTTAATTATTTCGCATGTGGGCGGTGTACTTTGAATGTAGCTTTACTTGTTGTACACCGCTCCTTTCCTATGCCATCTCCAGGCATTGCAAATCGTCATTGCTGGGCACCGAAGGAGGCTCGGCAGTGACGCACGCTGAAAGAGAGTACTCAGTTTTCACTCTGGTTGTTTGTTTTCTTGCTTTCTTGTTTGTTTGTTTGTTGTACACCGCTCCTTTCCTATGCCATCTCCAGGCATTGCAAATCGTCATTGCTGGGCACCGAAGGGGGCTCGGGAGTGACGCACGCTGAAAGAGAGTACTCAGTTTTCACTCTGGTTGTTTGTTTGTTTGTTTGTTTGTTTGTTTTCTTGTTGTACACCGCTCCTTTCCTATGCCATCTCCAGGCATTGCAAATCGTCATTGCCGGGCACCAAAGGGGGCTCGGCAGTGATGCACGCTGAAAGAGAGTACTCAGTTTTCACTCTGGTTTCTTGTTGTACACCGCTCCTTTCCTATGCCATCTCCAGGCATTGCAAATCGTCATGGCCGGGCACCAAAGGGGGCTCGGCAGTGACGCACGCTGAAAGAGAGTACTCAGTTTTCACTCTGGTTTCTTGTTGTACACCGCTCCTTTCCTATGCCATCTCCAGGCATTGCAAATCGTCATTGCCGGGCACCAAAGGGGGCTCGGCAGTGACGCACGCTGAAAGAGAGTACTCAGTTTTCACTCTGGTTTCTTGTTTTCTTGTTTTCTTGCTTTCTTGTTTGTTTGGCCGGGCGATATCTCAGCCATCCTTTGAGCTAGGAAGCTGAAATTTCGGCACAATAGTGAGCAAGTCCTTTGTCAAAAACGGTATTTTTTTTTTTTGATTAATCAATAAATTGAGGAGTTATTTAATTATTAGCGATTAATTAAGTACTTATTTAATTAATCTAATTTCCTTTCTCTTCTGACCATTAACTCAGGCACCTTTTGAGTTAGGAAGCTGATATTTGGACATGCCAATTACCAGGTGATTTGGCTGCAAATGATATTTTTGATTTATTAATTAATCAATTAATCGATTAATTATTTAATTATTCGATTAATGACAAAAAAATTTTTTTTTTTAAAGTTACAGATTCTGATGAAATAGTGGTAGTTTATGTGTTCTCTGACCAAATTGATTAATAATTTAATTTTTTTATGATTATTATTTATTTATTTTCATTATTAATCATTTACTTATTTTCTTTCTCATTTGGCCAATATCTCATTCACCTTTTGAGCTGGGAAGCTAATATTTGGACATGAGTGACCAAGTGATGTGGCTATCAAGGATATTTTTGATTTATTGATTAATCATTTCATCTATTAATTATTGATTGATTAATCGATTAATTATTTATTGAGTAATCAATTAATTATTTCATTTTTTATAAATGACTTATTTAATTACATTTCTAAAAGATACATCTTCGGATGAAGCACTAGTGCTTTAGGTATGCGATTGGCCAATTGATTATGAAAATATTTTGTGATAATCTTTTATTGATTTAAATTATACAATTAATCAATCAATTAGTGTACACCTCTCCCTCCCAATGCAGCCTCAATGAGCTGCACTGCGGTATTGCCGGGCGCCGGAGGCGCCCCGGCAATGCCGCGCTGCAGCATATTTAATTATTTGGCATGGGGCGGTGTACTTTGAATGTATTTGTAGTTGTTTGTTTGTTTGTTTTCTTTCTTGTTTTCTTTCTTGTTGTACACTGCTCCTTTCCTATGCCATCTCCAGGCATTGCAAATCGTCATTGCCGGGCACCGAAGGGAGCTCGGCAGTGACGCATGCTGAAAGAGAGTACTCAGTTTTCACTCTGGTTGTTTTCTTGTTGTACACCGCTCCTTTCCTATGCCATCTCCAGGCATTGCAAATCGTCATTGCTGGGCACCGAAGGGGGCTAGGCAGTGACGCACGCTGAAAGAGAGTACTCAGTTTTCACTCTGGTTTCTTGTTGTACACCGCTCCTTTCCTATGCCACCTCCAGGCATTGCAAATCGTCATTGCCGGGCACCGAAGGGGGCTCGGCAGTGACGCACGCTGAAAGAGAGTACTCAGTTTTCACTCTGGTTTCTTGTTTGTTTTCTTGGTTGTCCGGACGATATCTCAGCCATCCTTTGAGCTAGGAAGCTGAAATTTCGGCACAGTAGTGAGCAAGTCCTTTGTCAAATACGGTATTTTTTGTTTTTTGAATAATCAATTAATTGAGGAGTTATTTAATTATTAGCGTTTAATTAAGTACTTATTTAATTAATTAAATTTCATTTATCTTCTGACCATTATTAACTCAGGCACCTTTTGAGTTAGGAAGCTGATATTTGGACATGCCAATGACCAGGTGATTTGGCTGCAAAGGATATTTTTGATTTATTAATTAATCAATTAATCGATTAATTATTTAATTATTCGATTAATGACAAAAAATTTTTTTTTTTTTAAGTTACAGATTCTGATGAAATAGTGGTAGTTTATGTGTTCTCTGACCAAATTGATTAATAATTTAATTTTTTTATGATTATTATTTATTTATTTTCATTATTAATCATTTATTTATTTTCTTTCTCATTTGGCCAATATCTCAGGCACCTTTTGAGCTGGGAAGCTAATATTTGGACATGAGTGACCAAGTGATGTGGCTATCAAGGATATTTTTGATTTATTGATTAATCATTTCATCTATTAAGTATTTATTGATTAATCGATTAATTATTTATTGAGTAATCAATTAATTATTTAATTTTTTATAAATGACTTATTTAATTAAATTTCTAAAAGATACATCTTCGGATGAAGCACTACTGGTTTAGTTATGCGATAAGCCAATTGATTATGAAAATATTTTGTGATAATCTTTTATTGATTTTAATTATACAATTAATCAATCAATTAGTGTACACCTCTCCCTCCCAATGCAGCCTCAATGAGCTGCACTGCGGTATTGCCGGGCGCCGGAGGCGCCCCGGCAATGCCGCGCTGCAGCATATTTAATTATTTGGCATGGGGCGGTGTACTTTGAATGTATGTGTACTTGTTTGTTTTCTTTCTTGTTGTACACCGCTCCTTTCCTATGCCATCTCCAGGCATTGCAAATCGTCATTGCCGGGCACCAAAGGGGGCTCGGCAGTGACGCACGCTGAAAGAGAGTACTCAGTTTTCACTCTGGTTTCTTTCTTGTTTGTTTGTTTTCTTGGTTGTCCGGACGATATCTCAGCCATCCTTTGAGCTAGGAAGCTGAAATTTCGGCACAGTAGTGAGCAAGTCCTTTGTCAAATACGGTATTTTTTGTTTTTTGAATAATCAATTAATTGAGGAGTTATTTAATTATTAGCGTTTAATTAAGTACTTATTTAATTAATTAAATTTCATTTCTCTTCTGACCATTATTAACTCAGGCACCTTTTGAGTTAGGAAGCTGATATTTGGACATGCCAATGACCAGGTGATTTGGCTGCAAAGGATATTTTTGATTTATTAATTAATCAATTAATCGATTAATTATTTAATTATTCGATTAATGACAAAAAAAAAATTTTTTTTAAAGTTACAGATTCTGATGAAATAGTGGTAGTTTATGTGTTCTCTGACCAAATTGATTAATAATTTAATTTTTTTATGATTATTATTTATTTATTTTCATTATTAATCATTTATTTATTTTCTTTCTCATTTGGCCAATATCTCAGGCACCTTTTGAGCTGGGAAGCTAATATTTGGACATGAGTGACCAAGTGATGTGGCTATCAAGGATATTTTTGATTTATTGATTAATCATTTCATCTATTAATTATTTATTGATTAATCGATTAATTATTTATTGAGTAATCAATTAATTATTTAATTTTTTATAAATGACTTATTTAATTAAATTTCTAAAAGATACATCTTCGGATGAAGCACTAGTGGTTTAGTTATGCGATTAGCCAATTGATTATGAAAATATTTTGTGATAATCTTTTATTGATTTTAATTATACAATTAATCAATCAATTAGTGTACACCTCTCCCTCCCAATGCAGCCTCAATGAGCTGCACTGCGGTATTGCCGGGCGCCGGAGGCGCCCCGGCAATGCCGCGCTGCAGCATATTTAATTATTTGGCATGGGGCGGTGTACTTTGAATGTATGTGTACTTGTTTTCTTTCTTGTTTGTTTGTCCGGACGATATCTCAGCCATCCTTTGAGCTAGGAAGCTGAAATTTCGGCACAATAGTGAGCAAGTCCTTTGTCAAAAACGGTATTTTTTTTTTTGATTAATCAATAAATTGAGGAGTTATTTAATTATTAGCGATTAATTAAGTACTTATTTAATTAATCAAACTACCTTTCTCTTCTGACCATTAACTCAGGCACCTTTTGAGTTAGGAAGCTGATATTTGGACATGCCAATGACCAGGTGATTTGGCTGCAAAGGATATTTTTGATGTATTAATTAATCAATTAATCGATCAATTATTTAATTATTTGATTAATGACAAAAAAATTTTTTTTTTTAAAGTTACAGATTCTGATGAAATAGTGGTAGTTTATGTGTTCTCTGACCAAATTGATTAATAATTTAATTTTTTTATGATTATTATTTATTTATTTTCATTATTAATCATTTATTTATTTTCTTTCTCATTTGGCCAATATCTCAGGCACCTTTTGAGCTGGGAAGCTAATATTTGGACATGAGTGACCAAGTGATGTGGCTATCAAGGATATTTTTGATTTATTGATTAATCATTTCATCTATTAATTATTTATTGATTAATCGATTAATTATTTATTGAGTAATCAATTAATTATTTAATTTTTTATAAATGACTTATTTAATTAAATTTCTAAAAGATACATCTTCGGATGAAGCACTAGTGGTTTAGTTATGCGATTAGCCAATTGATTATGAAAATATTTTGTGATAATCTTTTATTGATTTTAATTATACAATTAATCAATCAATTAGTGTACACCTCTCCCTCCCAATGCAGCCTCAATGAGCTGCACTGCGGTATTGCCGGGCGCCGGAGGCACCCTGGCAATGCCGCGCTGCAGCATATTTAATTATTTGGCATGGGGCGGTGTACTTTGAATGTATGTGTACTTGTTGTACACCGCTCCTTTCCTATGCCATCTCCAGGCATTGCAAATCGTCATTGCCGGGCACCAAAGGGGGCTCGGCAGTGACGCACGCTGAAAGAGAGTACTCAGTTTTCACTCTGGTTTCTTGTTTGTTGTACACCGCTCCTTTCCTATGCCATCTCCAGGCATTGCAAATCGTCATTGCCGGGCACCAAAGGGGGCTCGGCAGTGACGCACGCTGAAAGAGAGTACTCAGTTTTCACTCTGGTTTCTTGTTTGTTGTACACCGCTCCTTTCCTATGCCATCTCCAGGCATTGCAAATCGTCATTGACGGGCACCAAAGGGGGCTCGGCAGTGACGCACGCTGAAAGAGAGTACTCAGTTTTCACTCTGGTTTCTTTCTTGTTTGTTTGTTTTCTTGTTTGTTTGTCCGGGCGATATCTCAGCCATCCTTTGAGCTAGGAAGCTGAAATTTCGGCACAGTAGTGAGCAAGTCCTTTGTCAAATACGGTATTTTTTGTTTTTTGAATAATCAATTAATTGAGGAGTTATTTAATTATTAGCGTTTAATTAAGTACTTATTTAATTAATTAAATTTCATTTCTCTTCTGACCATTATTAACTCAGGCACCTTTTGAGTTAGGAAGCTGATATTTGGACATGCCAATGACCAGGTGATTTGGCTGCAAAGGATATTTTTGATTTATTAATTAATCAATTAATCGATTAATTATTTAATTATTCGATTAATGACAAAAAAAATTTTTTTTTAAGTTACAGATTCTGATGAAATAGTGGTAGTTTATGTGTTCTCTCACCAAATTGGTTAATAATTTAATTTTTTTATGATTATTATTTATTTATTTTCATTATTAATCATTTATTTATTTTCTTTCTCATTTGGCCAATATCTCAGGCACCTTTTGAGCTGGGAAGCTAATATTTGGACATGAGTGACCAAGTGATGTGGCTATCAAGGATATTTATTATTTATTGATTAATCATTTCATCTATTAAGTATTTATTGATTAATCGATTAATTATTTATTGAGTAATCAATTAATTATTTAATTTTTTATAAATGACTTATTTAATTAAATTTCTAAAAGATACATCTTCGGATGAAGCACTACTGGTTTAGTTATGCGATTAGCCAATTGATTATGAAAATATTTTGTGATAATCTTTTATTGATTTTAATTATACAATTAATCAATCAATTAGTGTACACCTCTCCCTCCCAATGCAGCCTCAATGAGCTGCACTGCGGTATTGCCGGGTGCCGGAGGCGCCCCGGCAATGCCGCGCTGCAGCATATTTAATTATTTGGCATGGGGCGGTGTACTTTGAATGTATGTGTACTTGTTTGTTTTCTTTCTTGGTTGTCCGGACGATATCTCAGCCATCCTTTGAGCTAGGAAGCTGAAATTTCGGCACAGTCGTGAGCAAGTCCTTTGTCAAATACGGTATTTTTTGTTTTTTGAATAATCAATTAATTGAGGAGTTATTTAATTATTAGCGTTTAATTAAGTACTTACTTAATTAATTAAATTTCATTTCTCTTCTGACCATTATTAACTCAGGCACCTTTTGAGTTAGGAAGCTGATATTTGGACATGCCAATGACCAGGTGATTTGGCTGCAAAGGATATTTTTGATTTATTAATTAATCAATTAATCGATTAATTATTTAATTATTCGATTAATGACCCCAAAAAAATTTTTTTTTAAGTTACAGATTCTGATGAAATAGTGGTAGTTTATGTGTTCTCTGACCAAATTGATTACCAATTTAATTTTTTTATGATTATTATTTATTTATTTTCATTATTAATCATTTATTTATTTTCTTTCTCATTTGGCCAATATCTCAGGCACCTTTTGAGCTGGGAAGCTAATATTTGGACATAAGTGACCAAGTGATGTGGCTATCAAGGATATTGTACACCGCTCCTTTCCTATGCCATCTCCAGGCATTGCAAATCGTCATTGCCGGGCACCAAAGGGGGCTCGGCAGTGACGCACGCTGAAAGAGAGTACTCAGTTTTCACTCTGGTTTCTTGTTTGTTTGTTTTCTTGGTTGTTTGTTTGTTGTACACCGCTCCTTTCCTATGCCACCTCCAGGCATTGCAAATCGTCATTGCCGGGCACCGAAGGGGGCTCGGCAGTGACGCACGCTGAAAGAGAGTACTCAGTTTTCACTCTGGTTTCTTGTTTGTTTGTTTTCTTGTTTCCTTGGTTGTCCGGACGATATCTCAGCCATCCTTTGAGCTAGGAAGCTGAAATTTCGGCACAATAGTGAGCAAGTCCTTTGTCAAAAACGGTATTTTTTGTTTTTTGATTAATCAATAAATTGAGGAGTTATTTAATTATTAGCGATTAATTCAGTACTTATTTAATTAATCAAATTTCCTTTCTCTTCTGACCATTAACTCAGGCACCTTTTGAGTTAGGAAGCTGACATTTGGACATGCCAATGACCAGGTGATTTGGCTGCAAAGGATATTTTTGATTTATTAATTAATAAATTAATCGATTAATTATGTAATTATTTGATTAATGCCAAAAAAAAATTTAAATTTAAAGTTACAGATTCTGATGAAATAGTGGTAGTTTATGTGTTCTCTGACCAAATTGATTAATAATTTAATTTTTTAATGATTATTATTTATTTATTTTCATTATTAATCATTTATTTATTTTCTTTCTCATTTGGCCAATATCTCAGGCACCTTTTGAGCTGGGAAGCTAATATTTGGACATGAGTGACCAAGCGATGTGGCTATCAAGGATATTTTTGATTTATTGATTAATCATTTCATCTATTAATTATTTATTGATTAATCGATTAATTATTTATTGAGTAATCAATTAATTATTTAATTTTTTATAAATGACTTATTTAATTACATTTCTAAAAGATACATCTTCGGATGAAGCACTAGTGGTTTAGTTATGCGATTAGCCAATTGATTATGAAAATATTTTGTGATAATCTTTTATTGATTTTAATTATACAATTAATCAATCAATTAGTGTACACCTATCCCTCCCAATGCAGCCTCAATGAGCTGCACTGCGGCATATTTAATTATTTGGCATGGGGCGGTGTACTTTGAATGTATGTGTACTTGTTGTACACCGCTCCTTTCCTATGCCATCTCCAGGCATTGCAAATCGTCATTGCCGGGCACCAAAGGGGGCTCGGCAGTGACGCACGCTGAAAGAGAGTACTCAGTTTTCATTCTGGTTGTTTGTTTGTTTTCTTTCTTGGTTGTCCGGGCGATATCTCAGCCATCCTTTGAGCTAGGAAGCTGAAATTTCGGCACAGTAGTGAGCAAGTCCTTTGTCAAATACGGTATTTTTTGTTTTTTGAATAATCAATTAATTGAGGAGTTATTTAATTATTAGCGTTTAATTAAGTACTTATTTAATTAATTAAATTTCATTTCTCTTCTGACCATTATTAACTCAGGCACCTTTTGAGTTAGGAAGCTGATATTTGGACATGCCAATGACCAGGTGATTTGGCTGCAAAGGATATTTTTGATTTATTAATTAATCAATTAATCGATTAATTATTTAATTATTCGATTAATGACAAAAAATTTTTTTTTTTTAAAGTTACAGATTCTGATGAAATAGTGGTAGTTTATGTGTTCTCTGACCAAATTGATTAATAATTTAATTTTTTTATGATTATTATTTATTTATTTTCATTATTAATCATTTATTTATTTTCTTTCTCATTTGGCCAATATCTCAGGCACCTTTTGAGCTGGGAAGCTAATATTTGGACATGAGTGACCAAGTGATGTGGCTATCAAGGATATTTTTGATTTATTGATTAATCATTTCATCTATTAAGTATTTATTGATTAATCGATTAATTATTTATTGAGTAATCAATTAATTATTTAATTTTTTATAAATGACTTATTTAATTAAATTTCTAAAAGATACATCTTCGGATGAAGCACTAGTGGTTTAGTTATGCGATTAGCCAATTGATTATGAAAATATTTTGTGATAATCTTTTATTGATTTTAATTATACAATTAATCAATCAATTAGTGTACACCTCTCACTCCCAATGCAGCCTCAATGAGCTGCACTGCGGTATTGCCGGGCGCCGGAGGCGCCCCGGCAATGCCGCGCTGCAGCATATTCAATTATTTGGCATGGGGCGGTGTACTTTGAATGTATTTGTACTTGTTGTACACCGCTCCTTTCCTATGCCATCTCCAGGCATTGCAAATCGTCATTGCTGGGCACCGAAGGGGGCTCGGCAGTGACGCACGCTGAAAGAGAGTACTCAGTTTTCACTCTGGTTTCTTGTTTGTTTGTTTTCTTGGTTGTTTTCTTGTTTGTTTTCTTTCTTGGTTGTCCGGACGATATCTCAGCCATCCTTTGAGCTAGGAAGCTGAAATTTCGGCACAGTCGTGAGCAAGTCCTTTGTCAAATACGGTATTTTTTGTTTTTTGAATAATCAATTAATTGAGGAGTTATTTAATTATTAGCGTTTAATTAAGTACTTATTTAATTAATTAAATTTCATTTCTCTTCTGACCATTATTAACTCAGGCACCTTTTGAGTTAGGAAGCTGATATTTGGACATGCCAATGACCAGGTGATTTGGCTGCAAAGGATATTTTTGATTTATTAATTAATCAATTAATCGATTAATTATTTAATTATTCGATTAATGACCCAAAAAATTTTTTTTTTTAAGTTACAGATTCTGATGAAATAGTGGTAGTTTATGTGTTCTCTGACCAAATTGATTACCAATTTAATTTTTTTATGATTATTATTTATTTATTTTCATTATTAATCATTTATTTATTTTCTTTCTCATTTGGCCAATATCTCAGGCACCTTTTGAGCTGGGAAGCTAATATTTGGACATAAGTGACCAAGTGATGTGGCTATCAAGGATATTTTTGATTTATTGATTAATCATTTCATCTATTAATTATTTATTGATTAATCGATTAATTATTTATTGAGTAATCAATTAATTATTTAATTTTTTATAAATGACTTATTTAATTAAATTTCTAAAAGATACATCTTCGGATGAAGCACTAGTGGTTTAGTTATGCGATTAGCCAATTGATTATGAAAATATTTTGTGATAATCTTTTATTGATTTTAATTATACAATTAATCAATCAATTAGTGTACACCTCTCCTTCCCAATGCAGCCTTAATGAGCTGCACTGCGGTATTGCCGGGCGCCGGAGGCGCCCCGGCAATGCCGCGCTGCAGCATATTTAATTATTTGGCATGGGGCGGTGTACTTTGAATGTATGTGTACTTGTTGTACACCGCTCCTTTCCTATGCCATCTCCAGGCATTGCAAATCGTCATTGCCGGGCACCAAAGGGGGCTCGGCAGTGACGCACGCTGAAAGAGAGTACTCAGTTTTCACTCTGGTTGTTTGTTTTCTTGGTTGTCCGGGCGATATCTCAGCCATCCTTTGAGCTAGGAAGCTGAAATTTCGGCACAGTAGTGAGCAAGTCCTTTGTCAAATACGATATTTTTTGTTTTTTGAATAATCAATTAATTGAGGAGTTATTTAATTATTAGCGTTTAATTAAGTACTTATTTAATTAATTAAATTTCATTTCTCTTCTGACCATTATTAACTCAGGCACCTTTTGAGTTAGGAAGCTGATATTTGGACATGCCAATGACCAGGTGATTTGGCTGCAAAGGATATTTTTGATTTATTAATTAATCAATTAATCGATTAATTATTTAATTATTCGATTAATGACAAAAAAATTTTTTTTTTTAAAGTTACAGATTCTGATGAAATAGTGGTAGTTTATGTGTTCTCTGACCAAATTGATTAATAATTTAATTTTTTTATGATTATTATTTATTTATTTTCATTATTAATCATTTATTTATTTTCTTTCTCATTTGGCCAATATCTCAGGCACCTTTTGAGCTGGGAAGCTAATATTTGGACATGAGTGACCAAGTGATGTGGCTATCAAGGATATTTTTGATTTATTGATTAATCATTTCATCTATTAATTATTTATTGATTAATCGATTAATTATTTATTGAGTAATCAATTAATTATTTAATTTTTTATAAATGACTTATTTAATTAAATTTCTAAAAGATACATCTTCGGATGAAGCACTAGTGGTTTAGTTATGCGATTAGCCAATTGATTATGAAAATATTTTGTGATAATCTTTTATTGATTTTAATTATACAATTAATCAATCAATTAGTGTACACATCTCCCTCCCAATGCAGCCTCAATGAGCTGCACTGCGGTATTGCCGGGCGCCTGAGGCGCCCCGGCAATGCCGCGCTGCAGCATATTTAATTATTTGGCATGGGGCGGTGTACTTTGAATGTATGTGTACTTGTTTGTTTTCTTTCTTGGTTGTCCGGACGATATCTCAGCCATCCTTTGAGCTAGGAAGCTGAAATTTCGGCACAGTAGTGAGCAAGTCCTTTGTCAAATACGGTATTTTTTGTTTTTTGAATAATCAATTAATTGAGGAGTTATTTAATTATTAGCGTTTAATTAAGTACTTATTTAATTAATTAAATTTCATTTCTCTTCTGACCATTATTAACTCAGGCACCTTTTGAGTTAGGAAGCTGATATTTGGACATGCCAATGACCAGGTGATTTGGCTGCAAAGGATATTTTTGATTTATTAATTAATCAATTAATCGATTAATTATTTAATTATTCGATTAATGACAAAAAAAATTTTTTTTTTAAAGTTACAGATTCTGATGAAATAGTGGTAGTTTATGTGTTCTCTGACCAAATTGATTAATAATTTAATTTTTTTATGATTATTATTTATTTATTTTCATTATTAATCATTTATTTATTTTCTTTCTCATTTGGCCAATATCTCAGGCACCTTTTGAGCTGGAAAGCTAATATTTGGACATGAGTGACCAAGTGATGTGGCTATCAAGGATATTTTTGATTTATTGATTAATCATTTCATCTATTAATTATTTATTGATTAATCGATTAATTATTTATTGAGTAATCAATTAATTATTTAATTTTTTATAAATGACTTATTTAATTAAATTTCTAAAAGATACATCTTCGGATGAAGCACTAGTGGTTTAGTTATGCGATTAGCCAATTGATTATGAAAATATTTTGTGATAATCTTTTATTGATTTTAATTATACAATTAATCAATCAATTAGTGTACACCCCTCCCTCCCAATGCAGCCTTAATGAGCTGCACTGCGGTATTGCCGGGCGCCAGAGGCGCCCCGGCAATGCCGCGCTGCAGCATATTTAATTATTTGGCATGGGGCGGTGTACTTTGAATGTATGTGTACTTGTTTTTGATTTATTGATTAATCATTTCATCTATTAATTATTTATTGATTAATCGATTAATTATTTATTGAGTAATCAATTAATTATTTAATTTTTTATAAATGACTTATTTAATTAAATTTCTAAAAGATACATCTTCGGATGAAGCACTAGTGGTTTAGTTATGCGATTAGCCAATTGATTATGAAAATATTTTGTGATAATCTTTTATTGATTTTAATTATACAATTAATCAATCAATTAGTGTACACCTCTCCCTCCCAATGCAGCCTTAATGAGCTGCACTGCGGTATTGCCGGGCGCCGGAGGCGCCCCGGCAATGCCGCGCTGCAGCATATTTAATTATTTGGCATGGGGCGGTGTACTTTGAATGTATGTGTACTTGTTTGTTTTCTTTCTTGGTTGTCCGGACGATATCTCAGCCATCCTTTGAGCTAGGAAGCTGAAATTTCGGCACAGTAGTGAGCAAGTCCTTTGTCAAATACGGTATTTTTTGTTTTTTGAATAATCAATTAATTGAGGAGTTATTTAATTATTAGCGTTTAATTAAGTACTTATTTAATTAATTAAATTTCATTTATCTTCTGACCATTATTAACTCAGGCACCTTTTGAGTTAGGAAGCTGATATTTGGACATGCCAATGACCAGGTGATTTGGCTGCAAAGGATATTTTTGATTTATTAATTAATCAATTAATCGATTAATTATTTAATTATTCGATTAATGACAAAAAATTTTTTTTTTTTAAGTTACAGATTCTGATGAAATAGTGGTAGTTTATGTGTTCTCTGACCAAATTGATTAATAATTTAATTTTTTTATGATTATTATTTATTTATTTTCATTATTAATCATTTATTTATTTTCTTTCTCATTTGGCCAATATCTCAGGCACCTTTTGAGCTGGGAAGCTAATATTTGGACATGAGTGACCAAGTGATGTGGCTATCAAGGATATTTTTGATTTATTGATTAATCATTTCATCTATTAAGTATTTATTGATTAATCGATTAATTATTTATTGAGTAATCAATTAATTATTTAATTTTTTATAAATGACTTATTTAATTAAATTTCTAAAAGATACATCTTCGGATGAAGCACTACTGGTTTAGTTATGCGATTAGCCAATTGATTATGAAAATATTTTGTGATAATCTTTTATTGATTTTAATTATACAATTAATCAATCAATTAGTGTACACCTCTCCCTCCCAATGCAGCCTCAATGAGCTGCACTGCGGTATTGCCGGGCGCCGGAGGCGCCCCGGCAATGCCGCGCTGCAGCATATTTAATTATTTGGCATGGGGCGGTGTACTTTGAATGTATGTGTACTTGTTTGTTTTCTTTCTTGGTTGTCCGGGCGATATCTCAGCCATCCTTTGAGCTAGGAAGCTGAAATTTCGGCACAGTAGTGAGCAAGTCCTTTGTCAAATACGGTATTTTTTGTTTTTTGAATAATCAATTAATTGAGGAGTTATTTAATTATTAGCGTTTAATTAAGTACTTATTTAATTAATTAAATTTCATTTCTCTTCTGACCATTATTAACTCAGGCACCTTTTGAGTTAGGAAGCTGATATTTGGACATGCCAATGACCAGGTGATTTGGCTGCAAAGGATATTTTTGATTTATTAATTAATCAATTAATCGATTAATTATTTAATTATTCGATTAATGACAAAAAATTTTTTTTTTTTAAAGTTACAGATTCTGATGAAATAGTGGTAGTTTATGTGTTCTCTGACCAAATTGATTAATAATTTAATTTTTTTATGATTATTATTTATTTATTTTCATTATTAATCATTTATTTATTGTACACCGCTCCTTTCCTATGCCACCTCCAGGCATTGCAAATCGTCATTGCCGGGCACCGAAGGGGGCTCGGCAGTGACGCACGCTGAAAGAGAGTACTCAGTTTTCACTCTGGTTTCTTGTTTGTTTTCTTGGTTGTCCGGACGATATCTCAGCCATCCTTTGAGCTAGGAAGCTGAAATTTCGGCACAGTAGTGAGCAAGTCCTTTGTCAAATACGGTATTTTTTGTTTTTTGAATAATCAATTAATTGAGGAGTTATTTAATTATTAGCGTTTAATTAAGTACTTATTTAATTAATTAAATTTCATTTATCTTCTGACCATTATTAACTCAGGCACCTTTTGAGTTAGGAAGCTGATATTTGGACATGCCAATGACCAGGTGATTTGGCTGCAAAGGATATTTTTGATTTATTAATTAATCAATTAATCGATTAATTATTTAATTATTCGATTAATGACAAAAAATTTTTTTTTTTTTAAGTTACAGATTCTGATGAAATAGTGGTAGTTTATGTGTTCTCTGACCAAATTGATTAATAATTTAATTTTTTTATGATTATTATTTATTTATTTTCATTATTAATCATTTATTTATTTTCTTTCTCATTTGGCCAATATCTCAGGCACCTTTTGAGCTGGGAAGCTAATATTTGGACATGAGTGACCAAGTGATGTGGCTATCAAGGATATTTTTGATTTATTGATTAATCATTTCATCTATTAAGTATTTATTGATTAATCGATTAATTATTTATTGAGTAATCAATTAATTATTTAATTTTTTATAAATGACTTATTTAATTAAATTTCTAAAAGATACATCTTCGGATGAAGCACTACTGGTTTAGTTATGCGATAAGCCAATTGATTATGAAAATATTTTGTGATAATCTTTTATTGATTTTAATTATACAATTAATCAATCAATTAGTGTACACCTCTCCCTCCCAATGCAGCCTCAATGAGCTGCACTGCGGTATTGCCGGGCGCCGGAGGCGCCCCGGCAATGCCGCGCTGCAGCATATTTAATTATTTGGCATGGGGCGGTGTACTTTGAATGTATGTGTACTTGTTTGTTTTCTTTCTTGTTGTACACCGCTCCTTTCCTATGCCATCTCCAGGCATTGCAAATCGTCATTGCCGGGCACCAAAGGGGGCTCGGCAGTGACGCACGCTGAAAGAGAGTACTCAGTTTTCACTCTGGTTTCTTTCTTGTTTGTTTGTTTTCTTGGTTGTCCGGACGATATCTCAGCCATCCTTTGAGCTAGGAAGCTGAAATTTCGGCACAGTAGTGAGCAAGTCCTTTGTCAAATACGGTATTTTTTGTTTTTTGAATAATCAATTAATTGAGGAGTTATTTAATTATTAGCGTTTAATTAAGTACTTATTTAATTAATTAAATTTCATTTCTCTTCTGACCATTATTAACTCAGGCACCTTTTGAGTTAGGAAGCTGATATTTGGACATGCCAATGACCAGGTGATTTGGCTGCAAAGGATATTTTTGATTTATTAATTAATCAATTAATCGATTAATTATTTAATTATTCGATTAATGACAAAAAAAAAATTTTTTTTAAAGTTACAGATTCTGATGAAATAGTGGTAGTTTATGTGTTCTCTGACCAAATTGATTAATAATTTAATTTTTTTATGATTATTATTTATTTATTTTCATTATTAATCATTTATTTATTTTCTTTCTCATTTGGCCAATATCTCAGGCACCTTTTGAGCTGGGAAGCTAATATTTGGACATGAGTGACCAAGTGATGTGGCTATCAAGGATATTTTTGATTTATTGATTAATCATTTCATCTATTAATTATTTATTGATTAATCGATTAATTATTTATTGAGTAATCAATTAATTATTTAATTTTTTATAAATGACTTATTTAATTAAATTTCTAAAAGATACATCTTCGGATGAAGCACTAGTGGTTTAGTTATGCGATTAGCCAATTGATTATGAAAATATTTTGTGATAATCTTTTATTGATTTTAATTATACAATTAATCAATCAATTAGTGTACACCTCTCCCTCCCAATGCAGCCTCAATGAGCTGCACTGCGGTATTGCCGGGCGCCGGAGGCGCCCCGGCAATGCCGCGCTGCAGCATATTTAATTATTTGGCATGGGGCGGTGTACTTTGAATGTATGTGTACTTGTTTTCTTTCTTGTTTGTTTGTCCGGACGATATCTCAGCCATCCTTTGAGCTAGGAAGCTGAAATTTCGGCACAATAGTGAGCAAGTCCTTTGTCAAAAACGGTATTTTTTTTTTTGATTAATCAATAAATTGAGGAGTTATTTAATTATTAGCGATTAATTAAGTACTTATTTAATTAATCAAACTACCTTTCTCTTCTGACCATTAACTCAGGCACCTTTTGAGTTAGGAAGCTGATATTTGGACATGCCAATGACCAGGTGATTTGGCTGCAAAGGATATTTTTGATGTATTAATTAATCAATTAATCGATCAATTATTTAATTATTTGATTAATGACAAAAAAAATTTTTTTTTTAAAGTTACAGATTCTGATGAAATAGTGGTAGTTTATGTGTTCTCTGACCAAATTGATTAATAATTTAATTTTTTTATGATTATTATTTATTTATTTTCATTATTAATCATTTATTTATTTTCTTTCTCATTTGGCCAATATCTCAGGCACCTTTTGAGCTGGGAAGCTAATATTTGGACATGAGTGACCAAGTGATGTGGCTATCAAGGATATTTTTGATTTATTGATTAATCATTTCATCTATTAATTATTTATTGATTAATCGATTAATTATTTATTGAGTAATCAATTAATTATTTAATTTTTTATAAATGACTTATTTAATTAAATTTCTAAAAGATACATCTTCGGATGAAGCACTAGTGGTTTAGTTATGCGATTAGCCAATTGATTATGAAAATATTTTGTGATAATCTTTTATTGATTTTAATTATACAATTAATCAATCAATTAGTGTACACCTCTCCCTCCCAATGCAGCCTCAATGAGCTGCACTGCGGTATTGCCGGGCGCCGGAGGCACCCTGGCAATGCCGCGCTGCAGCATATTTAATTATTTGGCATGGGGCGGTGTACTTTGAATGTATGTGTACTTGTTGTACACCGCTCCTTTCCTATGCCATCTCCAGGCATTGCAAATCGTCATTGCCGGGCACCAAAGGGGGCTCGGCAGTGACGCACGCTGAAAGAGAGTACTCAGTTTTCACTCTGGTTTCTTGTTTGTTGTACACCGCTCCTTTCCTATGCCATCTCCAGGCATTGCAAATCGTCATTGCCGGGCACCAAAGGGGGCTCGGCAGTGACGCACGCTGAAAGAGAGTACTCAGTTTTCACTCTGGTTTCTTGTTTGTTGTACACCGCTCCTTTCCTATGCCATCTCCAGGCATTGCAAATCGTCATTGACGGGCACCAAAGGGGGCTCGGCAGTGACGCACGCTGAAAGAGAGTACTCAGTTTTCACTCTGGTTTCTTTCTTGTTTGTTTGTTTTCTTGTTTGTTTGTCCGGGCGATATCTCAGCCATCCTTTGAGCTAGGAAGCTGAAATTTCGGCACAGTAGTGAGCAAGTCCTTTGTCAAATACGGTATTTTTTGTTTTTTGAATAATCAATTAATTGAGGAGTTATTTAATTATTAGCGTTTAATTAAGTACTTATTTAATTAATTAAATTTCATTTCTCTTCTGACCATTATTAACTCAGGCACCTTTTGAGTTAGGAAGCTGATATTTGGACATGCCAATGACCAGGTGATTTGGCTGCAAAGGATATTTTTGATTTATTAATTAATCAATTAATCGATTAATTATTTAATTATTCGATTAATGACAAAAAAAATTTTTTTTTAAGTTACAGATTCTGATGAAATAGTGGTAGTTTATGTGTTCTCTCACCAAATTGGTTAATAATTTAATTTTTTTATGATTATTATTTATTTATTTTCATTATTAATCATTTATTTATTTTCTTTCTCATTTGGCCAATATCTCAGGCACCTTTTGAGCTGGGAAGCTAATATTTGGACATGAGTGACCAAGTGATGTGGCTATCAAGGATATTTTTTATTTATTGATTAATCATTTCATCTATTAAGTATTTATTGATTAATCGATTAATTATTTATTGAGTAATCAATTAATTATTTAATTTTTTATAAATGACTTATTTAATTAAATTTCTAAAAGATACATCTTCGGATGAAGCACTACTGGTTTAGTTATGCGATTAGCCAATTGATTATGAAAATATTTTGTGATAATCTTTTATTGATTTTAATTATACAATTAATCAATCAATTAGTGTACACCTCTCCCTCCCAATGCAGCCTCAATGAGCTGCACTGCGGTATTGCCGGGTGCCGGAGGCGCCCCGGCAATGCCGCGCTGCAGCATATTTAATTATTTGGCATGGGGCGGTGTACTTTGAATGTATGTGTACTTGTTTGTTTTCTTTCTTGGTTGTCCGGACGATATCTCAGCCATCCTTTGAGCTAGGAAGCTGAAATTTCGGCACAGTCGTGAGCAAGTCCTTTGTCAAATACGGTATTTTTTGTTTTTTGAATAATCAATTAATTGAGGAGTTATTTAATTATTAGCGTTTAATTAAGTACTTACTTAATTAATTAAATTTCATTTCTCTTCTGACCATTATTAACTCAGGCACCTTTTGAGTTAGGAAGCTGATATTTGGACATGCCAATGACCAGGTGATTTGGCTGCAAAGGATATTTTTGATTTATTAATTAATCAATTAATCGATTAATTATTTAATTATTCGATTAATGACCCCAAAAAAATTTTTTTTTAAGTTACAGATTCTGATGAAATAGTGGTAGTTTATGTGTTCTCTGACCAAATTGATTACCAATTTAATTTTTTTATGATTATTATTTATTTATTTTCATTATTAATCATTTATTTATTTTCTTTCTCATTTGGCCAATATCTCAGGCACCTTTTGAGCTGGGAAGCTAATATTTGGACATAAGTGACCAAGTGATGTGGCTATCAAGGATATTGTACACCGCTCCTTTCCTATGCCATCTCCAGGCATTGCAAATCGTCATTGCCGGGCACCAAAGGGGGCTCGGCAGTGACGCACGCTGAAAGAGAGTACTCAGTTTTCACTCTGGTTTCTTGTTTGTTTGTTTTCTTGGTTGTTTGTTTGTTGTACACCGCTCCTTTCCTATGCCACCTCCAGGCATTGCAAATCGTCATTGCCGGGCACCGAAGGGGGCTCGGCAGTGACGCACGCTGAAAGAGAGTACTCAGTTTTCACTCTGGTTTCTTGTTTGTTTGTTTTCTTGTTTCCTTGGTTGTCCGGACGATATCTCAGCCATCCTTTGAGCTAGGAAGCTGAAATTTCGGCACAATAGTGAGCAAGTCCTTTGTCAAAAACGGTATTTTTTGTTTTTTGATTAATCAATAAATTGAGGAGTTATTTAATTATTAGCGATTAATTCAGTACTTATTTAATTAATCAAATTTCCTTTCTCTTCTGACCATTAACTCAGGCACCTTTTGAGTTAGGAAGCTGACATTTGGACATGCCAATGACCAGGTGATTTGGCTGCAAAGGATATTTTTGATTTATTAATTAATAAATTAATCGATTAATTATGTAATTATTTGATTAATGCCAAAAAAAAATTTAAATTTAAAGTTACAGATTCTGATGAAATAGTGGTAGTTTATGTGTTCTCTGACCAAATTGATTAATAATTTAATTTTTTAATGATTATTATTTATTTATTTTCATTATTAATCATTTATTTATTTTCTTTCTCATTTGGCCAATATCTCAGGCACCTTTTGAGCTGGGAAGCTAATATTTGGACATGAGTGACCAAGCGATGTGGCTATCAAGGATATTTTTGATTTATTGATTAATCATTTCATCTATTAATTATTTATTGATTAATCGATTAATTATTTATTGAGTAATCAATTAATTATTTAATTTTTTATAAATGACTTATTTAATTACATTTCTAAAAGATACATCTTCGGATGAAGCACTAGTGGTTTAGTTATGCGATTAGCCAATTGATTATGAAAATATTTTGTGATAATCTTTTATTGATTTTAATTATACAATTAATCAATCAATTAGTGTACACCTATCCCTCCCAATGCAGCCTCAATGAGCTGCACTGCGGCATTGCCGGGCGCCGGAGGCGCCCCGGCAATGCCGCGCTGCAGCATATTTAATTATTTGGCATGGGGCGGTGTACTTTGAATGTATGTGTACTTGTTGTACACCGCTCCTTTCCTATGCCATCTCCAGGCATTGCAAATCGTCATTGCCGGGCACCAAAGGGGGCTCGGCAGTGACGCACGCTGAAAGAGAGTACTCAGTTTTCATTCTGGTTGTTTGTTTGTTTTCTTTCTTGGTTGTCCGGGCGATATCTCAGCCATCCTTTGAGCTAGGAAGCTGAAATTTCGGCACAGTAGTGAGCAAGTCCTTTGTCAAATACGGTATTTTTTGTTTTTTGAATAATCAATTAATTGAGGAGTTATTTAATTATTAGCGTTTAATTAAGTACTTATTTAATTAATTAAATTTCATTTCTCTTCTGACCATTATTAACTCAGGCACCTTTTGAGTTAGGAAGCTGATATTTGGACATGCCAATGACCAGGTGATTTGGCTGCAAAGGATATTTTTGATTTATTAATTAATCAATTAATCGATTAATTATTTAATTATTCGATTAATGACAAAAAAATTTTTTTTTTTAAAGTTACAGATTCTGATGAAATAGTGGTAGTTTATGTGTTCTCTGACCAAATTGATTAATAATTTAATTTTTTTATGATTATTATTTATTTATTTTCATTATTAATCATTTATTTATTTTCTTTCTCATTTGGCCAATATCTCAGGCACCTTTTGAGCTGGGAAGCTAATATTTGGACATGAGTGACCAAGTGATGTGGCTATCAAGGATATTTTTGATTTATTGATTAATCATTTCATCTATTAAGTATTTATTGATTAATCGATTAATTATTTATTGAGTAATCAATTAATTATTTAATTTTTTATAAATGACTTATTTAATTAAATTTCTAAAAGATACATCTTCGGATGAAGCACTAGTGGTTTAGTTATGCGATTAGCCAATTGATTATGAAAATATTTTGTGATAATCTTTTATTGATTTTAATTATACAATTAATCAATCAATTAGTGTACACCTCTCACTCCCAATGCAGCCTCAATGAGCTGCACTGCGGTATTGCCGGGCGCCGGAGGCGCCCCGGCAATGCCGCGCTGCAGCATATTCAATTATTTGGCATGGGGCGGTGTACTTTGAATGTATTTGTACTTGTTGTACACCGCTCCTTTCCTATGCCATCTCCAGGCATTGCAAATCGTCATTGCTGGGCACCGAAGGGGGCTCGGCAGTGACGCACGCTGAAAGAGAGTACTCAGTTTTCACTCTGGTTTCTTGTTTGTTTGTTTTCTTGGTTGTTTTCTTGTTTGTTTTCTTTCTTGGTTGTCCGGACGATATCTCAGCCATCCTTTGAGCTAGGAAGCTGAAATTTCGGCACAGTCGTGAGCAAGTCCTTTGTCAAATACGGTATTTTTTGTTTTTTGAATAATCAATTAATTGAGGAGTTATTTAATTATTAGCGTTTAATTAAGTACTTATTTAATTAATTAAATTTCATTTCTCTTCTGACCATTATTAACTCAGGCACCTTTTGAGTTAGGAAGCTGATATTTGGACATGCCAATGACCAGGTGATTTGGCTGCAAAGGATATTTTTGATTTATTAATTAATCAATTAATCGATTAATTATTTAATTATTCGATTAATGACCCAAAAAATTTTTTTTTTTAAGTTACAGATTCTGATGAAATAGTGGTAGTTTATGTGTTCTCTGACCAAATTGATTACCAATTTAATTTTTTTATGATTATTATTTATTTATTTTCATTATTAATCATTTATTTATTTTCTTTCTCATTTGGCCAATATCTCAGGCACCTTTTGAGCTGGGAAGCTAATATTTGGACATAAGTGACCAAGTGATGTGGCTATCAAGGATATTTTTGATTTATTGATTAATCATTTCATCTATTAATTATTTATTGATTAATCGATTAATTATTTATTGAGTAATCAATTAATTATTTAATTTTTTATAAATGACTTATTTAATTAAATTTCTAAAAGATACATCTTCGGATGAAGCACTAGTGGTTTAGTTATGCGATTAGCCAATTGATTATGAAAATATTTTGTGATAATCTTTTATTGATTTTAATTATACAATTAATCAATCAATTAGTGTACACCTCTCCCTCCCAATGCAGCCTTAATGAGCTGCACTGCGGTATTGCCGGGCGCCGGAGGCGCCCCGGCAATGCCGCGCTGCAGCATATTTAATTATTTGGCATGGGGCGGTGCACTTTGAATGTATGTGTACTTGTTGTACACCGCTCCTTTCCTATGCCATCTCCAGGCATTGCAAATCGTCATTGCCGGGCACCAAAGGGGGCTCGGCAGTGACGCACGCTGAAAGAGAGTACTCAGTTTTCACTCTGGTTGTTTGTTTTCTTGGTTGTCCGGGCGATATCTCAGCCATCCTTTGAGCTAGGAAGCTGAAATTTCGGCACAGTAGTGAGCAAGTCCTTTGTCAAATACGATATTTTTTGTTTTTTGAATAATCAATTAATTGAGGAGTTATTTAATTATTAGCGTTTAATTAAGTACTTATTTAATTAATTAAATTTCATTTCTCTTCTGACCATTATTAACTCAGGCACCTTTTGAGTTAGGAAGCTGATATTTGGACATGCCAATGACCAGGTGATTTGGCTGCAAAGGATATTTTTGATTTATTAATTAATCAATTAATCGATTAATTATTTAATTATTCGATTAATGACAAAAAAATTTTTTTTTTTAAAGTTACAGATTCTGATGAAATAGTGGTAGTTTATGTGTTCTCTGACCAAATTGATTAATAATTTAATTTTTTTATGATTATTATTTATTTATTTTCATTATTAATCATTTATTTATTTTCTTTCTCATTTGGCCAATATCTCAGGCACCTTTTGAGCTGGGAAGCTAATATTTGGACATGAGTGACCAAGTGATGTGGCTATCAAGGATATTTTTGATTTATTGATTAATCATTTCATCTATTAATTATTTATTGATTAATCGATTAATTATTTATTGAGTAATCAATTAATTATTTAATTTTTTATAAATGACTTATTTAATTAAATTTCTAAAAGATACATCTTCGGATGAAGCACTAGTGGTTTAGTTATGCGATTAGCCAATTGATTATGAAAATATTTTGTGATAATCTTTTATTGATTTTAATTATACAATTAATCAATCAATTAGTGTACACGTCTCCCTCCCAATGCAGCCTCAATGAGCTGCACTGCGGTATTGCCGGGCGCCTGAGGCGCCCCGGCAATGCCGCGCTGCAGCATATTTAATTATTTGGCATGGGGCGGTGTACTTTGAATGTATGTGTACTTGTTTGTTTTCTTTCTTGGTTGTCCGGACGATATCTCAGCCATCCTTTGAGCTAGGAAGCTGAAATTTCGGCACAGTAGTGAGCAAGTCCTTTGTCAAATACGGTATTTTTTGTTTTTTGAATAATCAATTAATTGAGGAGTTATTTAATTATTAGCGTTTAATTAAGTACTTATTTAATTAATTAAATTTCATTTCTCTTCTGACCATTATTAACTCAGGCACCTTTTGAGTTAGGAAGCTGATATTTGGACATGCCAATGACCAGGTGATTTGGCTGCAAAGGATATTTTTGATTTATTAATTAATCAATTAATCGATTAATTATTTAATTATTCGATTAATGACAAAAAAAAATTTTTTTTTAAAGTTACAGATTCTGATGAAATAGTGGTAGTTTATGTGTTCTCTGACCAAATTGATTAATAATTTAATTTTTTTATGATTATTATTTATTTATTTTCATTATTAATCATTTATTTATTTTCTTTCTCATTTGGCCAATATCTCAGGCACCTTTTGAGCTGGAAAGCTAATATTTGGACATGAGTGACCAAGTGATGTGGCTATCAAGGATATTTTTGATTTATTGATTAATCATTTCATCTATTAATTATTTATTGATTAATCGATTAATTATTTATTGAGTAATCAATTAATTATTTAATTTTTTATAAATGACTTATTTAATTAAATTTCTAAAAGATACATCTTCGGATGAAGCACTAGTGGTTTAGTTATGCGATTAGCCAATTGATTATGAAAATATTTTGTGATAATCTTTTATTGATTTTAATTATACAATTAATCAATCAATTAGTGTACACCCCTCCCTCCCAATGCAGCCTTAATGAGCTGCACTGCGGTATTGCCGGGCGCCAGAGGCGCCCCGGCAATGCCGCGCTGCAGCATATTTAATTATTTGGCATGGGGCGGTGTACTTTGAATGTATGTGTACTTGTTTTTGATTTATTGATTAATCATTTCATCTATTAATTATTTATTGATTAATCGATTAATTATTTATTGAGTAATCAATTAATTATTTAATTTTTTATAAATGACTTATTTAATTAAATTTCTAAAAGATACATCTTCGGATGAAGCACTAGTGGTTTAGTTATGCGATTAGCCAATTGATTATGAAAATATTTTGTGATAATCTTTTATTGATTTTAATTATACAATTAATCAATCAATTAGTGTACACCTCTCCCTCCCAATGCAGCCTTAATGAGCTGCACTGCGGTATTGCCGGGCGCCGGAGGCGCCCCGGCAATGCCGCGCTGCAGCATATTTAATTATTTGGCATGGGGCGGTGTACTTTGAATGTATGTGTACTTGTTTGTTTTCTTTCTTGGTTGTCCGGACGATATCTCAGCCATCCTTTGAGCTAGGAAGCTGAAATTTCGGCACAGTAGTGAGCAAGTCCTTTGTCAAATACGGTATTTTTTGTTTTTTGAATAATCAATTAATTGAGGAGTTATTTAATTATTAGCGTTTAATTAAGTACTTATTTAATTAATTAAATTTCATTTATCTTCTGACCATTATTAACTCAGGCACCTTTTGAGTTAGGAAGCTGATATTTGGACATGCCAATGACCAGGTGATTTGGCTGCAAAGGATATTTTTGATTTATTAATTAATCAATTAATCGATTAATTATTTAATTATTCGATTAATGACAAAAAATTTTTTTTTTTTAAGTTACAGATTCTGATGAAATAGTGGTAGTTTATGTGTTCTCTGACCAAATTGATTAATAATTTAATTTTTTTATGATTATTATTTATTTATTTTCATTATTAATCATTTATTTATTTTCTTTCTCATTTGGCCAATATCTCAGGCACCTTTTGAGCTGGGAAGCTAATATTTGGACATGAGTGACCAAGTGATGTGGCTATCAAGGATATTTTTGATTTATTGATTAATCATTTCATCTATTAAGTATTTATTGATTAATCGATTAATTATTTATTGAGTAATCAATTAATTATTTAATTTTTTATAAATGACTTATTTAATTAAATTTCTAAAAGATACATCTTCGGATGAAGCACTACTGGTTTAGTTATGCGATTAGCCAATTGATTATGAAAATATTTTGTGATAATCTTTTATTGATTTTAATTATACAATTAATCAATCAATTAGTGTACACCTCTCCCTCCCAATGCAGCCTCAATGAGCTGCACTGCGGTATTGCCGGGCGCCGGAGGCGCCCCGGCAATGCCGCGCTGCAGCATATTTAATTATTTGGCATGGGGCGGTGTACTTTGAATGTATGTGTACTTGTTTGTTTTCTTTCTTGGTTGTCCGGGCGATATCTCAGCCATCCTTTGAGCTAGGAAGCTGAAATTTCGGCACAGTAGTGAGCAAGTCCTTTGTCAAATACGGTATTTTTTGTTTTTTGAATAATCAATTAATTGAGGAGTTATTTAATTATTAGCGTTTAATTAAGTACTTATTTAATTAATTAAATTTCATTTCTCTTCTGACCATTATTAACTCAGGCACCTTTTGAGTTAGGAAGCTGATATTTGGACATGCCAATGACCAGGTGATTTGGCTGCAAAGGATATTTTTGATTTATTAATTAATCAATTAATCGATTAATTATTTAATTATTCGATTAATGACAAAAAATTTTTTTTTTTTAAAGTTACAGATTCTGATGAAATAGTGGTAGTTTATGTGTTCTCTGACCAAATTGATTAATAATTTAATTTTTTTATGATTATTATTTATTTATTTTCATTATTAATCATTTATTTATTGTACACCGCTCCTTTCCTATGCCACCTCCAGGCATTGCAAATCGTCATTGCCGGGCACCGAAGGGGGCTCGGCAGTGACGCACGCTGAAAGAGAGTACTCAGTTTTCACTCTGGTTTCTTGTTTGTTTTCTTGGTTGTCCGGACGATATCTCAGCCATCCTTTGAGCTAGGAAGCTGAAATTTCGGCACAGTAGTGAGCAAGTCCTTTGTCAAATACGGTATTTTTTGTTTTTTGAATAATCAATTAATTGAGGAGTTATTTAATTATTAGCGTTTAATTAAGTACTTATTTAATTAATTAAATTTCATTTATCTTCTGACCATTATTAACTCAGGCACCTTTTGAGTTAGGAAGCTGATATTTGGACATGCCAATGACCAGGTGATTTGGCTGCAAAGGATATTTTTGATTTATTAATTAATCAATTAATCGATTAATTATTTAATTATTCGATTAATGACAAAAAATTTTTTTTTTTTTAAGTTACAGATTCTGATGAAATAGTGGTAGTTTATGTGTTCTCTGACCAAATTGATTAATAATTTAATTTTTTTATGATTATTATTTATTTATTTTCATTATTAATCATTTATTTATTTTCTTTCTCATTTGGCCAATATCTCAGGCACCTTTTGAGCTGGGAAGCTAATATTTGGACATGAGTGACCAAGTGATGTGGCTATCAAGGATATTTTTGATTTATTGATTAATCATTTCATCTATTAAGTATTTATTGATTAATCGATTAATTATTTATTGAGTAATCAATTAATTATTTAATTTTTTATAAATGACTTATTTAATTAAATTTCTAAAAGATACATCTTCGGATGAAGCACTACTGGTTTAGTTATGCGATAAGCCAATTGATTATGAAAATATTTTGTGATAATCTTTTATTGATTTTAATTATACAATTAATCAATCAATTAGTGTACACCTCTCCCTCCCAATGCAGCCTCAATGAGCTGCACTGCGGTATTGCCGGGCGCCGGAGGCGCCCCGGCAATGCCGCGCTGCAGCATATTTAATTATTTGGCATGGGGCGGTGTACTTTGAATGTATGTGTACTTGTTTGTTTTCTTTCTTGTTGTACACCGCTCCTTTCCTATGCCATCTCCAGGCATTGCAAATCGTCATTGCCGGGCACCAAAGGGGGCTCGGCAGTGACGCACGCTGAAAGAGAGTACTCAGTTTTCACTCTGGTTTCTTTCTTGTTTGTTTGTTTTCTTGGTTGTCCGGACGATATCTCAGCCATCCTTTGAGCTAGGAAGCTGAAATTTCGGCACAGTAGTGAGCAAGTCCTTTGTCAAATACGGTATTTTTTGTTTTTTGAATAATCAATTAATTGAGGAGTTATTTAATTATTAGCGTTTAATTAAGTACTTATTTAATTAATTAAATTTCATTTCTCTTCTGACCATTATTAACTCAGGCACCTTTTGAGTTAGGAAGCTGATATTTGGACATGCCAATGACCAGGTGATTTGGCTGCAAAGGATATTTTTGATTTATTAATTAATCAATTAATCGATTAATTATTTAATTATTCGATTAATGACAAAAAAAAAATTTTTTTTAAAGTTACAGATTCTGATGAAATAGTGGTAGTTTATGTGTTCTCTGACCAAATTGATTAATAATTTAATTTTTTTATGATTATTATTTATTTATTTTCATTATTAATCATTTATTTATTTTCTTTCTCATTTGGCCAATATCTCAGGCACCTTTTGAGCTGGGAAGCTAATATTTGGACATGAGTGACCAAGTGATGTGGCTATCAAGGATATTTTTGATTTATTGATTAATCATTTCATCTATTAATTATTTATTGATTAATCGATTAATTATTTATTGAGTAATCAATTAATTATTTAATTTTTTATAAATGACTTATTTAATTAAATTTCTAAAAGATACATCTTCGGATGAAGCACTAGTGGTTTAGTTATGCGATTAGCCAATTGATTATGAAAATATTTTGTGATAATCTTTTATTGATTTTAATTATACAATTAATCAATCAATTAGTGTACACCTCTCCCTCCCAATGCAGCCTCAATGAGCTGCACTGCGGTATTGCCGGGCGCCGGAGGCGCCCCGGCAATGCCGCGCTGCAGCATATTTAATTATTTGGCATGGGGCGGTGTACTTTGAATGTATGTGTACTTGTTTTCTTTCTTGTTTGTTTGTCCGGACGATATCTCAGCCATCCTTTGAGCTAGGAAGCTGAAATTTCGGCACAATAGTGAGCAAGTCCTTTGTCAAAAACGGTATTTTTTTTTTTGATTAATCAATAAATTGAGGAGTTATTTAATTATTAGCGATTAATTAAGTACTTATTTAATTAATCAAACTACCTTTCTCTTCTGACCATTAACTCAGGCACCTTTTGAGTTAGGAAGCTGATATTTGGACATGCCAATGACCAGGTGATTTGGCTGCAAAGGATATTTTTGATGTATTAATTAATCAATTAATCGATCAATTATTTAATTATTTGATTAATGACAAAAAAATTTTTTTTTTTAAAGTTACAGATTCTGATGAAATAGTGGTAGTTTATGTGTTCTCTGACCAAATTGATTAATAATTTAATTTTTTTATGATTATTATTTATTTATTTTCATTATTAATCATTTATTTATTTTCTTTCTCATTTGGCCAATATCTCAGGCACCTTTTGAGCTGGGAAGCTAATATTTGGACATGAGTGACCAAGTGATGTGGCTATCAAGGATATTTTTGATTTATTGATTAATCATTTCATCTATTAATTATTTATTGATTAATCGATTAATTATTTATTGAGTAATCAATTAATTATTTAATTTTTTATAAATGACTTATTTAATTAAATTTCTAAAAGATACATCTTCGGATGAAGCACTAGTGGTTTAGTTATGCGATTAGCCAATTGATTATGAAAATATTTTGTGATAATCTTTTATTGATTTTAATTATACAATTAATCAATCAATTAGTGTACACCTCTCCCTCCCAATGCAGCCTCAATGAGCTGCACTGCGGTATTGCCGGGCGCCGGAGGCACCCTGGCAATGCCGCGCTGCAGCATATTTAATTATTTGGCATGGGGCGGTGTACTTTGAATGTATGTGTACTTGTTGTACACCGCTCCTTTCCTATGCCATCTCCAGGCATTGCAAATCGTCATTGCCGGGCACCAAAGGGGGCTCGGCAGTGACGCACGCTGAAAGAGAGTACTCAGTTTTCACTCTGGTTTCTTGTTTGTTGTACACCGCTCCTTTCCTATGCCATCTCCAGGCATTGCAAATCGTCATTGCCGGGCACCAAAGGGGGCTCGGCAGTGACGCACGCTGAAAGAGAGTACTCAGTTTTCACTCTGGTTTCTTGTTTGTTGTACACCGCTCCTTTCCTATGCCATCTCCAGGCATTGCAAATCGTCATTGACGGGCACCAAAGGGGGCTCGGCAGTGACGCACGCTGAAAGAGAGTACTCAGTTTTCACTCTGGTTTCTTTCTTGTTTGTTTGTTTTCTTGTTTGTTTGTCCGGGCGATATCTCAGCCATCCTTTGAGCTAGGAAGCTGAAATTTCGGCACAGTAGTGAGCAAGTCCTTTGTCAAATACGGTATTTTTTGTTTTTTGAATAATCAATTAATTGAGGAGTTATTTAATTATTAGCGTTTAATTAAGTACTTATTTAATTAATTAAATTTCATTTCTCTTCTGACCATTATTAACTCAGGCACCTTTTGAGTTAGGAAGCTGATATTTGGACATGCCAATGACCAGGTGATTTGGCTGCAAAGGATATTTTTGATTTATTAATTAATCAATTAATCGATTAATTATTTAATTATTCGATTAATGACAAAAAAAATTTTTTTTTAAGTTACAGATTCTGATGAAATAGTGGTAGTTTATGTGTTCTCTCACCAAATTGGTTAATAATTTAATTTTTTTATGATTATTATTTATTTATTTTCATTATTAATCATTTATTTATTTTCTTTCTCATTTGGCCAATATCTCAGGCACCTTTTGAGCTGGGAAGCTAATATTTGGACATGAGTGACCAAGTGATGTGGCTATCAAGGATATTTTTTATTTATTGATTAATCATTTCATCTATTAAGTATTTATTGATTAATCGATTAATTATTTATTGAGTAATCAATTAATTATTTAATTTTTTATAAATGACTTATTTAATTAAATTTCTAAAAGATACATCTTCGGATGAAGCACTACTGGTTTAGTTATGCGATTAGCCAATTGATTATGAAAATATTTTGTGATAATCTTTTATTGATTTTAATTATACAATTAATCAATCAATTAGTGTACACCTCTCCCTCCCAATGCAGCCTCAATGAGCTGCACTGCGGTATTGCCGGGTGCCGGAGGCGCCCCGGCAATGCCGCGCTGCAGCATATTTAATTATTTGGCATGGGGCGGTGTACTTTGAATGTATGTGTACTTGTTTGTTTTCTTTCTTGGTTGTCCGGACGATATCTCAGCCATCCTTTGAGCTAGGAAGCTGAAATTTCGGCACAGTCGTGAGCAAGTCCTTTGTCAAATACGGTATTTTTTGTTTTTTGAATAATCAATTAATTGAGGAGTTATTTAATTATTAGCGTTTAATTAAGTACTTACTTAATTAATTAAATTTCATTTCTCTTCTGACCATTATTAACTCAGGCACCTTTTGAGTTAGGAAGCTGATATTTGGACATGCCAATGACCAGGTGATTTGGCTGCAAAGGATATTTTTGATTTATTAATTAATCAATTAATCGATTAATTATTTAATTATTCGATTAATGACCCCAAAAAAATTTTTTTTTAAGTTACAGATTCTGATGAAATAGTGGTAGTTTATGTGTTCTCTGACCAAATTGATTACCAATTTAATTTTTTTATGATTATTATTTATTTATTTTCATTATTAATCATTTATTTATTTTCTTTCTCATTTGGCCAATATCTCAGGCACCTTTTGAGCTGGGAAGCTAATATTTGGACATAAGTGACCAAGTGATGTGGCTATCAAGGATATTGTACACCGCTCCTTTCCTATGCCATCTCCAGGCATTGCAAATCGTCATTGCCGGGCACCAAAGGGGGCTCGGCAGTGACGCACGCTGAAAGAGAGTACTCAGTTTTCACTCTGGTTTCTTGTTTGTTTGTTTTCTTGGTTGTTTGTTTGTTGTACACCGCTCCTTTCCTATGCCACCTCCAGGCATTGCAAATCGTCATTGCCGGGCACCGAAGGGGGCTCGGCAGTGACGCACGCTGAAAGAGAGTACTCAGTTTTCACTCTGGTTTCTTGTTTGTTTGTTTTCTTGTTTCCTTGGTTGTCCGGACGATATCTCAGCCATCCTTTGAGCTAGGAAGCTGAAATTTCGGCACAATAGTGAGCAAGTCCTTTGTCAAAAACGGTATTTTTTGTTTTTTGATTAATCAATAAATTGAGGAGTTATTTAATTATTAGCGATTAATTCAGTACTTATTTAATTAATCAAATTTCCTTTCTCTTCTGACCATTAACTCAGGCACCTTTTGAGTTAGGAAGCTGACATTTGGACATGCCAATGACCAGGTGATTTGGCTGCAAAGGATATTTTTGATTTATTAATTAATAAATTAATCGATTAATTATGTAATTATTTGATTAATGCCAAAAAAAAATTTAAATTTAAAGTTACAGATTCTGATGAAATAGTGGTAGTTTATGTGTTCTCTGACCAAATTGATTAATAATTTAATTTTTTAATGATTATTATTTATTTATTTTCATTATTAATCATTTATTTATTTTCTTTCTCATTTGGCCAATATCTCAGGCACCTTTTGAGCTGGGAAGCTAATATTTGGACATGAGTGACCAAGCGATGTGGCTATCAAGGATATTTTTGATTTATTGATTAATCATTTCATCTATTAATTATTTATTGATTAATCGATTAATTATTTATTGAGTAATCAATTAATTATTTAATTTTTTATAAATGACTTATTTAATTACATTTCTAAAAGATACATCTTCGGATGAAGCACTAGTGGTTTAGTTATGCGATTAGCCAATTGATTATGAAAATATTTTGTGATAATCTTTTATTGATTTTAATTATACAATTAATCAATCAATTAGTGTACACCTATCCCTCCCAATGCAGCCTCAATGAGCTGCACTGCGGCATTGCCGGGCGCCGGAGGCGCCCCGGCAATGCCGCGCTGCAGCATATTTAATTATTTGGCATGGGGCGGTGTACTTTGAATGTATGTGTACTTGTTGTACACCGCTCCTTTCCTATGCCATCTCCAGGCATTGCAAATCGTCATTGCCGGGCACCAAAGGGGGCTCGGCAGTGACGCACGCTGAAAGAGAGTACTCAGTTTTCATTCTGGTTGTTTGTTTGTTTTCTTTCTTGGTTGTCCGGGCGATATCTCAGCCATCCTTTGAGCTAGGAAGCTGAAATTTCGGCACAGTAGTGAGCAAGTCCTTTGTCAAATACGGTATTTTTTGTTTTTTGAATAATCAATTAATTGAGGAGTTATTTAATTATTAGCGTTTAATTAAGTACTTATTTAATTAATTAAATTTCATTTCTCTTCTGACCATTATTAACTCAGGCACCTTTTGAGTTAGGAAGCTGATATTTGGACATGCCAATGACCAGGTGATTTGGCTGCAAAGGATATTTTTGATTTATTAATTAATCAATTAATCGATTAATTATTTAATTATTCGATTAATGACAAAAAAATTTTTTTTTTTAAAGTTACAGATTCTGATGAAATAGTGGTAGTTTATGTGTTCTCTGACCAAATTGATTAATAATTTAATTTTTTTATGATTATTATTTATTTATTTTCATTATTAATCATTTATTTATTTTCTTTCTCATTTGGCCAATATCTCAGGCACCTTTTGAGCTGGGAAGCTAATATTTGGACATGAGTGACCAAGTGATGTGGCTATCAAGGATATTTTTGATTTATTGATTAATCATTTCATCTATTAAGTATTTATTGATTAATCGATTAATTATTTATTGAGTAATCAATTAATTATTTAATTTTTTATAAATGACTTATTTAATTAAATTTCTAAAAGATACATCTTCGGATGAAGCACTAGTGGTTTAGTTATGCGATTAGCCAATTGATTATGAAAATATTTTGTGATAATCTTTTATTGATTTTAATTATACAATTAATCAATCAATTAGTGTACACCTCTCACTCCCAATGCAGCCTCAATGAGCTGCACTGCGGTATTGCCGGGCGCCGGAGGCGCCCCGGCAATGCCGCGCTGCAGCATATTCAATTATTTGGCATGGGGCGGTGTACTTTGAATGTATTTGTACTTGTTGTACACCGCTCCTTTCCTATGCCATCTCCAGGCATTGCAAATCGTCATTGCTGGGCACCGAAGGGGGCTCGGCAGTGACGCACGCTGAAAGAGAGTACTCAGTTTTCACTCTGATTTCTTGTTTGTTTGTTTTCTTGGTTGTTTTCTTGTTTGTTTTCTTTCTTGGTTGTCCGGACGATATCTCAGCCATCCTTTGAGCTAGGAAGCTGAAATTTTGGCACAGTCGTGAGCAAGTCCTTTGTCAAATACGGTATTTTTTGTTTTTTGAATAATCAATTAATTGAGGAGTTATTTAATTATTAGCGTTTAATTAAGTACTTATTTAATTAATTAAATTTCATTTCTCTTCTGACCATTATTAACTCAGGCACCTTTTGAGTTAGGAAGCTGATATTTGGACATGCCAATGACCAGGTGATTTGGCTGCAAAGGATATTTTTGATTTATTAATTAATCAATTAATCGATTAATTATTTAATTATTCGATTAATGACCCAAAAAATTTTTTTTTTTAAGTTACAGATTCTGATGAAATAGTGGTAGTTTATGTGTTCTCTGACCAAATTGATTACCAATTTAATTTTTTTATGATTATTATTTATTTATTTTCATTATTAATCATTTATTTATTTTCTTTCTCATTTGGCCAATATCTCAGGCACCTTTTGAGCTGGGAAGCTAATATTTGGACATAAGTGACCAAGTGATGTGGCTATCAAGGATATTTTTGATTTATTGATTAATCATTTCATCTATTAATTATTTATTGATTAATCGATTAATTATTTATTGAGTAATCAATTAATTATTTAATTTTTTATAAATGACTTATTTAATTAAATTTCTAAAAGATACATCTTCGGATGAAGCACTAGTGGTTTAGTTATGCGATTAGCCAATTGATTATGAAAATATTTTGTGATAATCTTTTATTGATTTTAATTATACAATTAATCAATCAATTAGTGTACACCTCTCCCTCCCAATGCAGCCTTAATGAGCTGCACTGCGGTATTGCCGGGCGCCGGAGGCGCCCCGGCAATGCCGCGCTGCAGCATATTTAATTATTTGGCATGGGGCGGTGTACTTTGAATGTATGTGTACTTGTTGTACACCGCTCCTTTCCTATGCCATCTCCAGGCATTGCAAATCGTCATTGCCGGGCACCAAAGGGGGCTCGGCAGTGACGCACGCTGAAAGAGAGTACTCAGTTTTCACTCTGGTTGTTTGTTTTCTTGGTTGTCCGGGCGATATCTCAGCCATCCTTTGAGCTAGGAAGCTGAAATTTCGGCACAGTAGTGAGCAAGTCCTTTGTCAAATACGATATTTTTTGTTTTTTGAATAATCAATTAATTGAGGAGTTATTTAATTATTAGCGTTTAATTAAGTACTTATTTAATTAATTAAATTTCATTTCTCTTCTGACCATTATTAACTCAGGCACCTTTTGAGTTAGGAAGCTGATATTTGGACATGCCAATGACCAGGTGATTTGGCTGCAAAGGATATTTTTGATTTATTAATTAATCAATTAATCGATTAATTATTTAATTATTCGATTAATGACAAAAAAATTTTTTTTTTTAAAGTTACAGATTCTGATGAAATAGTGGTAGTTTATGTGTTCTCTGACCAAATTGATTAATAATTTAATTTTTTTATGATTATTATTTATTTATTTTCATTATTAATCATTTATTTATTTTCTTTCTCATTTGGCCAATATCTCAGGCACCTTTTGAGCTGGGAAGCTAATATTTGGACATGAGTGACCAAGTGATGTGGCTATCAAGGATATTTTTGATTTATTGATTAATCATTTCATCTATTAATTATTTATTGATTAATCGATTAATTATTTATTGAGTAATCAATTAATTATTTAATTTTTTATAAATGACTTATTTAATTAAATTTCTAAAAGATACATCTTCGGATGAAGCACTAGTGGTTTAGTTATGCGATTAGCCAATTGATTATGAAAATATTTTGTGATAATCTTTTATTGATTTTAATTATACAATTAATCAATCAATTAGTGTACACGTCTCCCTCCCAATGCAGCCTCAATGAGCTGCACTGCGGTATTGCCGGGCGCCTGAGGCGCCCCGGCAATGCCGCGCTGCAGCATATTTAATTATTTGGCATGGGGCGGTGTACTTTGAATGTATGTGTACTTGTTTGTTTTCTTTCTTGGTTGTCCGGACGATATCTCAGCCATCCTTTGAGCTAGGAAGCTGAAATTTCGGCACAGTAGTGAGCAAGTCCTTTGTCAAATACGGTATTTTTTGGTTTTTTAATAATCAATTAATTGAGGAGTTATTTAATTATTAGCGTTTAATTAAGTACTTATTTAATTAATTAAATTTCATTTCTCTTCTGACCATTATTAACTCAGGCACCTTTTGAGTTAGGAAGCTGATATTTGGACATGCCAATGACCAGGTGATTTGGCTGCAAAGGATATTTTTGATTTATTAATTAATCAATTAATCGATTAATTATTTAATTATTCGATTAATGACAAAAAAAATTTTTTTTTTAAAGTTACAGATTCTGATGAAATAGTGGTAGTTTATGTGTTCTCTGACCAAATTGATTAATAATTTAATTTTTTTATGATTATTATTTATTTATTTTCATTATTAATCATTTATTTATTTTCTTTCTCATTTGGCCAATATCTCAGGCACCTTTTGAGCTGGAAAGCTAATATTTGGACATGAGTGACCAAGTGATGTGGCTATCAAGGATATTTTTGATTTATTGATTAATCATTTCATCTATTAATTATTTATTGATTAATCGATTAATTATTTATTGAGTAATCAATTAATTATTTAATTTTTTATAAATGACTTATTTAATTAAATTTCTAAAAGATACATCTTCGGATGAAGCACTAGTGGTTTAGTTATGCGATTAGCCAATTGATTATGAAAATATTTTGTGATAATCTTTTATTGATTTTAATTATACAATTAATCAATCAATTAGTGTACACCCCTCCCTCCCAATGCAGCCTTAATGAGCTGCACTGCGGTATTGCCGGGCGCCAGAGGCGCCCCGGCAATGCCGCGCTGCAGCATATTTAATTATTTGGCATGGGGCGGTGTACTTTGAATGTATGTGTACTTGTTTTTGATTTATTGATTAATCATTTCATCTATTAATTATTTATTGATTAATCGATTAATTATTTATTGAGTAATCAATTAATTATTTAATTTTTTATAAATGACTTATTTAATTAAATTTCTAAAAGATACATCTTCGGATGAAGCACTAGTGGTTTAGTTATGCGATTAGCCAATTGATTATGAAAATATTTTGTGATAATCTTTTATTGATTTTAATTATACAATTAATCAATCAATTAGTGTACACCTCTCCCTCCCAATGCAGCCTTAATGAGCTGCACTGCGGTATTGCCGGGCGCCGGAGGCGCCCCGGCAATGCCGCGCTGCAGCATATTTAATTATTTGGCATGGGGCGGTGTACTTTGAATGTATGTGTACTTGTTTGTTTTCTTTCTTGGTTGTCCGGACGATATCTCAGCCATCCTTTGAGCTAGGAAGCTGAAATTTCGGCACAGTAGTGAGCAAGTCCTTTGTCAAATACGGTATTTTTTGTTTTTTGAATAATCAATTAATTGAGGAGTTATTTAATTATTAGCGTTTAATTAAGTACTTATTTAATTAATTAAATTTCATTTATCTTCTGACCATTATTAACTCAGGCACCTTTTGAGTTAGGAAGCTGATATTTGGACATGCCAATGACCAGGTGATTTGGCTGCAAAGGATATTTTTGATTTATTAATTAATCAATTAATCGATTAATTATTTAATTATTCGATTAATGACAAAAAAATTTTTTTTTTTAAGTTACAGATTCTGATGAAATAGTGGTAGTTTATGTGTTCTCTGACCAAATTGATTAATAATTTAATTTTTTTATGATTATTATTTATTTATTTTCATTATTAATCATTTATTTATTTTCTTTCTCATTTGGCCAATATCTCAGGCACCTTTTGAGCTGGGAAGCTAATATTTGGACATGAGTGACCAAGTGATGTGGCTATCAAGGATATTTTTGATTTATTGATTAATCATTTCATCTATTAAGTATTTATTGATTAATCGATTAATTATTTATTGAGTAATCAATTAATTATTTAATTTTTTATAAATGACTTATTTAATTAAATTTCTAAAAGATACATCTTCGGATGAAGCACTACTGGTTTAGTTATGCGATTAGCCAATTGATTATGAAAATATTTTGTGATAATCTTTTATTGATTTTAATTATACAATTAATCAATCAATTAGTGTACACCTCTCCCTCCCAATGCAGCCTCAATGAGCTGCACTGCGGTATTGCCGGGCGCCGGAGGCGCCCCGGCAATGCCGCGCTGCAGCATATTTAATTATTTGGCATGGGGCGGTGTACTTTGAATGTATGTGTACTTGTTTGTTTTCTTTCTTGGTTGTCCGGGCGATATCTCAGCCATCCTTTGAGCTAGGAAGCTGAAATTTCGGCACAGTAGTGAGCAAGTCCTTTGTCAAATACGGTATTTTTTGTTTTTTGAATAATCAATTAATTGAGGAGTTATTTAATTATTAGCGTTTAATTAAGTACTTATTTAATTAATTAAATTTCATTTCTCTTCTGACCATTATTAACTCAGGCACCTTTTGAGTTAGGAAGCTGATATTTGGACATGCCAATGACCAGGTGATTTGGCTGCAAAGGATATTTTTGATTTATTAATTAATCAATTAATCGATTAATTATTTAATTATTCGATTAATGACAAAAAATTTTTTTTTTTTAAAGTTACAGATTCTGATGAAATAGTGGTAGTTTATGTGTTCTCTGACCAAATTGATTAATAATTTAATTTTTTTATGATTATTATTTATTTATTTTCATTATTAATCATTTATTTATTGTACACCGCTCCTTTCCTATGCCATCTCCAGGCATTGCAAATCGTCATTGCCGGGCACCAAAGGGGGCTCGGCAGTGACGCACGCTGAAAGAGAGTACTCAGTTTTCACTCTGGTTTCTTGTTTTCTTTCTTGGTTGTCCGGACGATATCTCAGCCATCCTTTGAGCTAGGAAGCTGAAATTTCGGCACAGTAGTGAGCAAGTCCTTTGTCAAATACGGTATTTTTTGTTTTTTGAATAATCAATTAATTGAGGAGTTATTTAATTATTAGCGTTTAATTAAGTACTTATTTAATTAATTAAATTTCATTTATCTTCTGACCATTATTAACTCAGGCACCTTTTGAGTTAGGAAGCTGATATTTGGACATGCCAATGACCAGGTGATTTGGCTGCAAAGGATATTTTTGATTTATTAATTAATCAATTAATCGATTAATTATTTAATTATTCGATTAATGACAAAAAAAATTTTTTTTTTTAAGTTACAGATTCTGATGAAATAGTGGTAGTTTATGTGTTCTCTGACCAAATTGATTAATAATTTAATTTTTTTATGATTATTATTTATTTATTTTCATTATTAATCATTTATTTATTTTCTTTCTCATTTGGCCAATATCTCAGGCACCTTTTGAGCTGGGAAGCTAATATTTGGACATGAGTGACCAAGTGATGTGGCTATCAAGGATATTTTTGATTTATTGATTAATCATTTCATCTATTAAGTATTTATTGATTAATCGATTAATTATTTATTGAGTAATCAATTAATTATTTAATTTTTTATAAATGACTTATTTAATTAAATTTCTAAAAGATACATCTTCGGATGAAGCACTACTGGTTTAGTTATGCGATTAGCCAATTGATTATGAAAATATTTTGTGATAATCTTTTATTGATTTTAATTATACAATTAATCAATCAATTAGTGTACACCTCTCCCTCCCAATGCAGCCTCAATGAGCTGCACTGCGGTATTGCCGGGCGCCGGAGGCGCCCCGGCAATGCCGCGCTGCAGCATATTTAATTATTTGGCATGGGGCGGTGTACTTTGAATGTATGTGTACTTGTTGTACACCGCTCCTTTCCTATGCCATCTCCAGGCATTGCAAATCGTCATTGCCGGGCACCAAAGGGGGCTCGGCAGTGACGCACGCTGAAAGAGAGTACTCAGTTTTCACTCTGGTTTCTTGTTTTCTTTCTTGGTTGTCCGGACGATATCTCAGCCATCCTTTGAGCTAGGAAGCTGAAATTTCGGCACAGTAGTGAGCAAGTCCTTTGTCAAATACGGTATTTTTTGTTTTTTGAATAATCAATTAATTGAGGAGTTATTTAATTATTAGCGTTTAATTAAGTACTTATTTAATTAATTAAATTTCATTTATCTTCTGACCATTATTAACTCAGGCACCTTTTGAGTTAGGAAGCTGATATTTGGACATGCCAATGACCAGGTGATTTGGCTGCAAAGGATATTTTTGATTTATTAATTAATCAATTAATCGATTAATTATTTAATTATTCGATTAATGACAAAAAAAATTTTTTTTTTTAAGTTACAGATTCTGATGAAATAGTGGTAGTTTATGTGTTCTCTGACCAAATTGATTAATAATTTAATTTTTTTATGATTATTATTTATTTATTTTCATTATTAATCATTTATTTATTTTCTTTCTCATTTGGCCAATATCTCAGGCACCTTTTGAGCTGGGAAGCTAATATTTGGACATGAGTGACCAAGTGATGTGGCTATCAAGGATATTTTTGATTTATTGATTAATCATTTCATCTATTAAGTATTTATTGATTAATCGATTAATTATTTATTGAGTAATCAATTAATTATTTAATTTTTTATAAATGACTTATTTAATTAAATTTCTAAAAGATACATCTTCGGATGAAGCACTAGTGGTTTAGTTATGCGATTAGCCAATTGATTATGAAAATATTTTGTGATAATCTTTTATTGATTTTAATTATACAATTAATCATTTCAATTAGTGTACACCTCCCCCTCCCAAAGCAGCCTCAATGAGCTGCACTGCGGTACTGCCGGGCGCCGGAGGCGCCCCGGCAATGCCGCGCTGCAGTATATTTAATTATTTGGCATGGGGCGGTGTACTTTGAATGTATGTGTACTTGTTTGTTTTCTTGTTTGTTTGTCCGGATGATATCTCAGCCATCCTTTGAGCTAGGAAGCTGAAATTTCGGCACAGTTGTGAGCAAGTCCTTTGTCAAAAACGGTATTTTTTGTTTTTTGATTAATCAATTAATTGAGGAGTTATTTAATTATTAGCGATTAATTAAGTACTTATTTAATTAATTAAATTTCCTTTCTCTTCTGACCATTAACTCAGGCACCTTTTGAGTTAGGAACCTGATATTTGGGCATGCCAATGACCAGGTGATTTGGCTGCAAAGGCTATTTTTGATTTATTAATTAATCAATCGATTAAGTATTTAATTATTTGATTAATGAGTAAATATTTTTTTTCAAGTTACAGATTCTGATGAAAAGGGTGGTGGTTTATGTGTTATCTGACCGAATTGATTAATTATTTAATTTTTTTAATGATTATTTATTTATTTATTTATTTATTAATTATTTAATTATTTCATGAATGACACAAAAATTTATTTTTTTTAAGTTACAGATTCTGATGAAATGGTGGTGGTTTATTTGTTCTCTGACCGAATTGATTAATAATTTAATTTTTTTATGATTATTATTTATTTATTTTCATTATTAATCATTTATTTATTTTCTTTCTCATTTGGCCAATATCTCAGGCACCTTTTGAGCTGGGAAGCTAATATTTGGACATGAGTGACCAAGTGATGTGGCTATCAAGGTTATTTTTGATTTATTGATAAATCAATTATTAATTAATCAATTAATCGATTAATTATTTAATTATTTGATTAATGACAATTTTTTAATTTTTTTCCCCAGTTACAGATTCTGATGAAATAAATGGTGGTGGTTTATGTGTTCTGTGACCGAATTGATTGGTAATGCAATTTTTAAATGATCATTATTTATTTATTTTCATTATTAATCATTTATTTATTTTCTTTCTCATTTGGCCAATATCTCAGGCACCTTTTGAGCTGGGAAGCTAATATTTGGACATGACAGTGACCAAGTGATGTGGCTATCAAGGATATTTTTGATTAATTGATTAATCATTTAATCGATTAATTATTTATTGGTGAATCAATTAATTATTTAATTTTTTATTAATGACTTATTTAATTAAATTTCTAAAAGATACATCTTCGGATGAAGCACGAGTGGTTTAGTTATGCTATTAGCCAATTGATTAAGAAAATAATTTGTGATAATCTTTTATTGATTTTAATTCTACAATTAATCAATCAATTAGCGTACACCTCTCACTCCCAATGCATCCTCTATGAGGTGCACTGCGGTATTGCCGGGCGCCGTAGGCACCCCGGCAATGCCGCGCTGTAGGATATTTAATTATTTGGCATGGGGGCGGTGTACTTTGATTGTATCTGTACTTGTTGTACACCGCTCCTTTCCTATACCATCTTCAGGCATTGCAAATCGTCATTGCCGGGCACCGAAGGGGGCTCGGCAGTGACGCACGCTGAAAGAGAGTACTCAGTTTTCACTCTGGTTGTTTGTTGTACACCGCTCCTTTCCTATGCCATCTCCAGGCATTGCAAATCGTCATTGCCGGGCACCAAAGGGGGCTCGGCAGTGACGTATGCTGAAAGAGAGTACTCAGTTTTCACTCTGGTTTCTTGTTTTCTTGTTTTCTTTCTTGCTTTCTTGCTTTCTTGCTTTCTTGTTTGTTTGTCTGGACGATATCTCAGCCATCCTTTGAGCTAGGAAGCTGAAATTTCGGCACAATAGTGAGCAAGTCCTTTGTCAAAAACAGTATTTTTTGTTTTTTGATTAATCAATAAATTGAGGAGTTATTTAATTATTAGCGATTAATTAAGTACTTATTTAATTAATCAAATTTCCTTTCTCTTCTGACCATTAACTCAGGCACCTTTTGATTTAGGAAGCTGACATTTGGACATGCCAATGACCAGGTGATTTGGCTGCAAAGGATATTTTTGATTTATTAATTAATCAATTAATCGATTAATTATTTAATTATTCGATTAATGACAAAAAAATTTTTTTTTTTAAAGTTACAGATTCTGATGAAATACTGGTAGTTTATGTGTTCTCTGACCAAATTGATTAATAATTTAAATTTTTTATGATTATTATTTATTTATTTTCATTATTAATCATTTATTTATTTTCTTTCTCATTTGGCCAATATCTCAGGCACCTTTTGAGCTGGGAAGCTAATATTTGGACATGAGTGACCAAGTGATGTGGCTATCAAGGATATTTTTGATTTATTGATTAATCATTTAATCGATTAATTATTTATTGATTAATCGATTAATTATTTATTGAGTAATCAATTAATTATTTAATTTTTTATTAATGACTTATTTAATTAAATTTCTGAAAGATACATCTTCGGATGAAGCACTAGTGGTTTAGTTATGCTATTAGCTAATTGATTAAGAAAATATTTTGTGATAATCTTTCATTGATTTTAATTATACAATTAATCAATCAATTAGTGTACACCTCTCCCTCCCAATTGCGCCTCTATGAGCTGCACTGTGGTATTGCCGGGCGCCTGAGGCGCCCCGGCAATGCCGCGCTGTAGGATATTTAATTATTTGGCATGGGGGCGGTGTACTTTGTATGTATGTGTACTTGTTTTCTTTCTTTCTTGTTTGTTTTTTGTTTTTTGTTTTTTTTTTGTATACAAGATCGAGGCTCGTGAAAGAGCTAACATTAATCACACAAAAAGACAAACCGACACACAAAACACAAAAAACAAGGGGAGCGGCAGACAAGATGGGGAGAGAGGGGGAAGGACACAAAAGAGAGGGGGAAGAGGGGGAAGGACACAAACACAACATTTGAGAGCAGGGACATCGGGAGGACTTGGGGGGAGGTGGGAGAGGAATAAAACATATGAACACTGCAAGGACTCTGGGGTGAATTACCGGGGGTAGAAAAGATCAAGGTTTTCGATGGGGGAAGATAAGAGATGGTGGTGAACAGCTGTTTTAAGGACCTGGAGGGAGGAGTGGGATTGAAGGGAGTGGGGGAGTTTGTTCCAGAGGCGGGAGAAAAGGGGAATGAAAGAGTGAAGGTGAGCAGAGAGCCTAGACTTTGGCAGTTTAACCATAAGAGGGTTGCAGGCAGATCTTGTGCGACCTGAAGGAATATTGGGGGGACAGAGCACAGAGAGAGCTGGGGGAGCAAGGCCGGAGAGGAGTCGGTAGAAGACAGAAAGACCACCAACCTGCCTGCGGTGAGTGAGTGAAAGGCCCTCGGTGTTGACTACATCGCAGGAGATTCCAATGATTCTGAAAGCTTTGGCCTCAACAGCGTGAAGCCGAGCAAGGTGTGAGGCAGGAGCACCAGCCCAGAGGGGGGAACAGTATTCCATTGAGCTGCAGATGAAAGCCTTGTATGTGGTGAGGAGCTCAGGTGTGCCAAGGAAGGACTTCGCACGATGGAGGATGCCCAGTCGGCGACTGGCTTTGGAGGCCAGCTTGGAAATGTGGTTTTCCCAAGAAAGATCATGGCAGATAGTGAGACCCAAAAGCTTGAGCGACAGAACTTCTTGGAGAGGATTGTTGAGAAAGTAGATGGGAGGATTATCCAGTCGGTCCTTTCGGAGAGACATTGTAAGAGTGTGAGATTTGTCAGGATTGAAAGACATGTTCCACTTGTTTGACCAGTCTGTGATTTTGTCCAGGTCTGCAGAGAGTGAGGAGGCTGCAGACTGCCGATCTGAGGGATGAGGAATGGAGCGACAGAGAGTAGAGTCGTCAGCAAAGAGATAGAGAGGATTTTGAAGAGAGTCAGAGAGATCATTGATGAAGACCAGAAAAAGCACAGGGCCCAGAACACTACCTTGGGGAACTCCAGCCTGAACAGGAAGAGGAGATGAGAGAAACCCAATCAGGGCCACACGTTGACTATGACCAGAGAGGAAGTCCGCCAGCCATGCGTGGAGATTTCCATGGATACCAAAGGAGGAGAGTTTGGTGAGCAGAGCAGGGTGCCAGACCGTATCGAAGGCACGTGAAATGTCAAGAGAGACAGCTCTAATTTCCTGTTTGGCGTTGAGGACCTCCATCCATTGTTGAGAAAGCAGAAGCAGCATGTCCAGCTGTTACTTTGTTACTTTGTTTGTCCGGACGATATCTCAGCCATCCTTTGAGCTAGGAAGCTGAAATTTCGGCACAATAGTGAGCAAGTCCTTTGTCAAAAACGGTATTTTTTGTTTTTTGATTAATCAATAAATTGAGGAGTTATTTAATTATTAGCGATTAATTAAGTACTTATTTAATTAATCAAATTTCCTTTCTCTTCTGACCATTAACTCAGGCACCTTTTGAGTTAGGAAGCTGATATTTGGACATGCCAATGACCAGGTGATTTGGCTGCAAAGGATATTTTTGATTTATTAATTAATCAATTAATCGATTAATTATTTAATTATTCGATTAATGACAAAAAATTTTTTTTTAAAGTTACAGATTCTGATGAAATAGTGGTAGTTTATGTGTTCTCTGACCAAATTTATTAATAATTTAATTTTTTTATGATTAGTATTTATTTATTTTCATTATTAATCATTTATTTATTTTCTTTCTCATTTGGCCAATATCTCAGGCACCTTTTGAGCTGGGAAGCTAATATTTGGACATGAGTGACCAAGTGATGTGGCTATCAAGGATATTTTTGATTTATTGATTAATCATTTAATCGATTAATTATTTATTGATTAATTGATTAATTATTTATTGATTAATCAAGTAATTATTTAATTTTTTATTAATGACTTATTTAATTAAATTTCTAAAAGATACATCTTCGGATGAAGCACAAGTGGTTTAGTTAAGCTATTAGCCAATTGATTAAGAAAATATTTTCTGATAAGCTTTTATTGATTTTAATCATACAATTAATCAATCAATTAGCGTACACCTCTCTCTCCCAATGCAGCCTCTATGAGCTGCACTGCGGTATTGCCGGGTGCCACAGGCGCCCCGGCAATGCCGCGCTGTAGGATATTTAATTATTTGGCATGGGGGCGGTATACTTTGAATGTATCTGTACTTGTCATGTTTCTCTTTTCAATGATTCCTTTTTTTCATACTATCTTATTAAATAATTCTGACTTCATATTTTTGAATCACAGAATGACGTCACAAACCTGTCAATGGAGAGACTACACAAAATCGCAAATTGGTTTGTTTTGCCAACAACACAGAAATAATTATTTTTATGATAACTACATTTGTATATGTAATAATATATATAAAGCTCTTTCTCAGCATTGAATGACTGATATAAATGTTCGATACCTTCTAGGTGTTGTAGAAAGCTGAAATTTTGCGTGCCATTGGACATCGAAGCTGGTACACCGGGAAAAATCACAGAACCATCTGAAAGCATCCCTAAATGAAAATTTATGTAAAAAAACGTAAATGCATACGTAAAAAAATACCAACAAAGCCTCAATCAATATCTAGCATTTGAAAATTGTAATTTATGTAACTGTAAAATGTGAAATAAACATGACAATAATGTCCGTAAATGAAAAAAAAGAAAACGCGTCTGTAAATGAAAATTTATGTAAATACTGTAAATGTGTCTTTTTTTTAAAAGCCTCAATTAATATCTAATATTTCGAAATTGTAATTTATTTAAATGTGAAATAAAAATGACAATGATGTCCGTAAATGAAAAAAAGAAAAAGCATCTGATTAGATCTGAAAAGCATCATCTGATGAGATAAAAATTTATGTAAATACTGTAAACGTGTCTGTAAAAAAGCCACAATCAATATCTTACATTTGAAAATTGTAACTTCTATAACTGTAAACTGTGAAATAAAAATCTCAATGAAAATTTATGTAAAAACTGTAAACGCCTCTGTTAAATAAATAAATAAATGTATTTCCCTCCTCCGGTATGATAGACCTGAGCCTTGTCCTGGTGGTGGGGTTGCTATTTTAATCAAAAACTCTTCCTCACTATCCTTGCACTGCCCTCTCTCCACCCCACCCCCAGGAGTACCTCTGGCTACGGCTTTCTCTCTGCTCCCACCTTTTGTTCATATGTGTTCTGTACTGTCCTCCAAACAGTGATGATTCCATTTACATTTCACTGTCTGACAACCTGCACCAACTTCTATCCACTCATCCCAACTCTCTCTTTCTCATATGTGGCGACTTCAACTGTCATCATGCCAGCTGGCTGGGTGTGGGTTCCTCTCACATCAGCCATGGCACCTCAGCAAAGAACTTCTGTGACTCAATGGGACTGACACAATCTGTCAATTTCCCGAACAGTATCTCAGTCAACGGAGTATCTTCTCTTCTAGATTTCGTTATGACTAACTTCCCTGCAAATGTCTGCTGCTCTTCTTATGCACCAATAGGTTCTTCTGATCATTTCCTTGTTAAAGTGGACATCTCTCTGGCCATTCTCAGAGAGTCTCCTCAGCATCAACAAGTCTGGCAATTCACTCAGGCTGACTGGCATGGTCTTCAAGCAGCCATCAATCATCTGGACTGGTCTCCCATCTCCACTGCTTCTGACATCAACTCATCCTGGGAATTCTTCCAAAGTAAATTGCTCTCTCTCATGCACAAATTTATCCCATCTCGTCTTCAGTTGTAATACCCATCCTTCCATCCATGGTACAGTTAAGCTTGTGGTGAGGCAGTTGCCATGAAGCAACTTGCCTTCACCTCATGGAAGGCTAATCCAACTGAAGGTAATCTCAGTTCCTTTCACAAAGCTTAGAAGAAGTGTGTGTCTACCCTCAGGAGAGCCAGGAAACAATATCTCTCCACTCTCAAGACTGAACTCTCAAACTTGTCTCCCTCCTACAAATCCTGGTGGCATCTGGTCAAATCTGTTTCTGGTGTTTGTTCCCCATCCATCCCCTCCCTTACCTCAAATGGCTGCACAGCTGACACCGCATGTGAAAAAGCCGAATGCCTCAACTCTGTGTTTGCCTCAAAATATTGTGTCCTGAACCCATTTCTCTCTGTGCCCATTGAACCCAGCTGCTCCAAGACTCTATGTCCTCTCCTGACAAGATGGAGACGTTTTTGTCAAACCTCGACTCTGATTCTGCAACTGGACCAGACGGCATCAGCCCATGGGTCCTAAAATCTTGCTCTGCCGCTCTATCTCACCCTCTCTCTGTTCTCTTCACCTTCTCTTTTGCTCAAGGTCATCTGCCATCTGCTTGGAAATCAGCCAACATTACCGCTTTACACAAAAAATGTGCAAAAACAGATCCTTGCAACTACAGACCAATCAGCCTGCTCCCAATAATCAGCAAGGCCATGGAATCAATCATTTCTTCTGACATCAAATCCTTCCTCTTCTCCAATGGCTTGATCTCAGATCATCAATTTGGATTCAGACCAAGTCATTCTACTCTGGACATGATGCTTCTGCTGTCTCAACAATGGATGGAGGTCCTCAATGCCAAACAGGAAATCAGAGCTGTCTCCCTTTACATATCACGTGCCTTCAATACGGTCTGGCACCCCGCTCTGCTCACCAAACTTTCCTCCTATGGTATCCATAGAAATCTCCATGCAAGGCTTGCGGACTTCCTCTCTGGTCGTAGTCAACGTGTGGCCTGAATGGATTTCTCTCATCTCCCCTTCCTATTCAGCCTGGAGTTCCCCAAGGTAGTGTTCTGGGCCCTGTGCTTTTTCTTGTCTTCATCAATGATCCTTCTGACTCTCTGGAAAACCCTTTCTGTCTCTTTGCTGATGACTCCACTCTCTGCCGCTCCATACCCCATCCCTCAGATCGGCAGTCTGCAGCCTCCTCACTCTCTGCAGACCTGGACAAAATCACAGACTGGTCAAATAAGTGGAACATGTCTTTCAATCCTGACAAGCATCACACTCTTACTATGTCTCTGCGAAAAGACCGACTGGACAACTCTCCCATCTATTTTCTGAACAATCCTCTCCAAGAAGTTCTGTCAATCAAGTTTTTAGGTCTCACTATCTGCCATGATCTTTCTTGGGAAAACCACATTTCCAAGCTGGCCTCCAAAGCCAGTCGCCGACTGGGCATCCTCCATCGTGCGAAGTCCTTCCTTGGCACACCTGAGCTCCTCACCACATACAAGGCTTTCATCCGCAGCTCAATGGAATACTGTTCTCCCCTCTGGGTTGGTGCTCCTGCCTCACACTTAGCTTGGCATTACGCTGTTGAAACCAAAGCTTTCAGAATCATTGGAATCTCCTGCGATGAAGCTATCTCCGAGGGCCTTTCACTCACTCACCGCAGGCAGGTTGGTGGCCTTTCTGTCTTCTACCGACTCCTCTCCGGCCTAGTACCCCAGCTCTGTCTGTGCTCTGCCCCCCAAATATTTCTTCAGGTTACACAAGTATCTCTGTTAAACTAGTTAAAGTAGTTAAACTGCCAAAATCAAGACTCTCTATTCACCTTCACTCTTTCATTCCTCTTTTCTCCCACCTCTGGAACAACCCCCCCCCCCCCACCCCCACTCTCTTCAATCCCACTCCTCCCTCCAGGTCTTTGAAACAGCTGTTCACCACCATCTCTTATCTTCCCCCATCCAAAACCTTGATCTTTTCTACCATCGTTAATTCACCCCAGATCCACTTTTTTGAAATTCCGACTTCTTAGCTGGAAATCCTGGTTTATGTGTTTTATACCTCTCCCACCCCCACCCCCCCCTTCCCATGCTTCGTCCCCCCAGTCCCTCTCCCTCTCACAGATCTCCCGATGTCCCTGTTCTCTACTGTTGTACTTGTGTGCTTCCCTCTCTCCCCATATTGTCTCCCACTCCCTTTATCATATATTTTATGTGTCAGTTTTTTTAATGATTAATGTTAGCTCTTACACGAGCCTCGATCTTGTATACAAAAAAGAAAAGAAAAAAAAGCATGATACATTACAATGTCAACTATTTTATTCATGAGCCAAACCACAACAATATACTCTTCTCTGACGTCTTCCTATCATGTGCTTTCATGCAATGGTCCTTAAATTCTGGTGTATGTGTGGTGTGGTACCAATGAGACAATTATGTCAGAAGATGGTACTTAGTTGGACCTGTTGCCACAATTATCAGCAAGTGATCTTTGAGAGCCATTTCCCAGATTCTCCAGGAAGTTCTTCGTATCTTCAGAAACATGGCTGTCACGTTGTTGCTAATGTGACTGACCCTTCAATGCACTCCTCTCCCTCCCCCCTGCTACTGATTTATTCAGCCTCTCTGTTGGAAACTGTGATCCTGTTTCCCTCTTCACTTGCTAAAAATTGCCCTTACCACCTCTGCATCACTATCCACTATCTTTCACATATACTGTATACATTTACATCCTGATGGGGGGAGATATTCTATCTGGGATCTCCCTCTCACCCACACTGATCTGGCATGCATGTATGCCCTGCCGATTTTAAATCGAAATGCTGATATATCTTGGAGAATTGTACATATGATTATCTGCAATAATGTTTTGTTGCATCATTTTAGTGTTTCTAATTCAGTATCATGTCCTTTTTGTATGGCCCTAAAGATTTGTCATGCCTATGCGGACCATGCAAGATTGACCCCATTTTTTTTTTACTTATCACAATTGTCTTAAGCCATGGGTTTTTCGATTTCCCTTCACACATTTATTTTTGGTTCACCACTTAATCCTGAAAATACTGTGGAATTTGTACTCAATTTTTTTTCATATCAGAAGGGAAACTACCAATTTAAAACGCAAGGAAAGCCAAACGCCTTTTGGTCAGGTCAGTCTTTTAAGACTGCCACTGCTAACATGTAACCTCATGCTACCTGCCGCATGGTCGGGTTGCCAGTGACTAAACCGACACCTCTCAGTGGCTTTGGTAGTGGGGAGGGTGACTGTGATTCATCTTTTTATAGCACTTTAAATGTGTGTGTTACCAATCGCACTGCTCATCTTTTTATAGGATAGCGTATTGGGTTCCCAATTGCAGTCATCTTTTAAGAGTGATTTAAATGTGCATAAAAGCTCTTTCTCTGTCTGTCTGTCTGTCTGTCTGTCTGTCTCTCTCTCTCTCTCTCTCTCTCTCTCTCTCTCTCTCTCTCTCTCTCTCTCTCTCTCTCTCTCTTAAAAAATCGGTGGGATGAGATCATTCCGGCTAATTCGTTCCTATCTCCAGTGTGGAAAGAGATGTATAGGTCTCCAACCTTAGGTCGAACCGGAGACTTAAATTGGAGACTAGTTCATCAGGCCCTGGTCACCAAATACTTACTTAATAAGTTTGATCCTTCTGTACTGAATGTTTGTCCTTTTTGTGAAGAGGCTGAAAATGTGACCCATGCTTTTGTGAAATGTAAGAGATTGGTACCCCTTTTTTGTTTCCTCCAACAGCTCTTTTATAAATTTCAGTTTGTTTTTTTCTGTTGCAATTTTTGTGTATGGCATTGAAAGGCGCACCAAGAACAAGACAGCGGTCCCTTTCTTGAATTTTCTGTGCGGAATTGCTAAACTCGCAATATATAAAACTAGAAAGATCAAATTGAGTGGCAGAGATGAAAATGTGCTGTTTTGCTTCAAAGGAATAGTGTCGGCCCGGATAAGTTTCGGCAGTGTGAACGACGATTGTTTTACAGATGAGGTGTTGAGTTTGTTTTTGTAAATTATACTTACGCTCAATGTCCACATATACATGTATATACATTCTTTTTGCTTGTACAACTTTCTTTTTCTTGTAAAAATTTTGCGGTGTTCTTCCATGTGTGTTTTGATACTTTTATAATAAAAGCACATAAAAGTCTCTCTCTCTCTCTCTCTCTCCCTCTCTGTCGCCACCTGCTGGCCGTTTGTATGCTGGTTGTACTGTCATGGCGTCTGCTTGTGGAGGCCTGTGAGTGCTCTGTGTTGTTGCTCCATTCCCCCCCCCCCCCCGTTTTCCCCCCTCTGTGTCCTTGTGCCTGTTCGTGGAGTCTTCCTGGTGATTCCCATATACGTTGAGACGGGAGAGAGAGCCGGAGAGCACAGGGTGATCGCTGGTAAGGGTTCGCCGTTTTTGGGCGTCGCCCGATCGGTGTTTGCTCCTTCATCTTAAACCTCTATTTCCTTTTTTTCCTTTCGTTTATCTTTCCTTCAGTTTGTTTTGTTGCCTCCCTTTTCCGAAGTTAGGGAAATCGGAGAGGTCTGATTACTTCCCATTCCCGGAGTTCGGGTAGAGAAGATTATATTATATATTCACCCTCCCCGAGTTGGGGAGGGGTTGTAAGTGCAGCTGTTCCAGCATGGCAGCTGCACTATCTCGATTTACGGCCTTTCAGAGCCTGACCCGTAAGCACGGGTTCTTTTGTGTACCTCCGGAACGTGAGGTTAGTGTCGAGGACGTTGTCCTCGCAACCGGTCGTGTTGTCGGGATCGACAAGGTTGTTGCCGCTTCGCGGATGAACAAGTGGATCGTTATTTTTTGTCCGACGTGGATTGTGTCCCACAAATTGTCGAACAGGGTTTGACAATCGATCCAGATTTATTTGTAATGATTTCCCCACTAGATAGCCCAGTGATAAAAGTCGTGATATCCAATTGCCCCCCATTTGTATCCGACGATGTACTAATTAAAGAGTTGTCCCGATACGGTACCATCGTGTCTCGTATCTCCATGATTCCCTTCGGGTCACGAAACAACGATTTAAGGCACATGGTTTCATTCCGGCGGCAAGTGTTTATGATTTTAAAAAATTCCCAGAAGGATTTAAACCTTTAAAATTAAAACATCAACAGAACGAATATACAGTGTACGTGTCCACCAACGTTCTAAAATGTTTTGGCTGCGGACAATTTGGGCATGTTAAGCATGACTGCGCCCGAAAACAGAATTATCCACAAGTACAACCTCCCCTCCGAACCGGGAATAAGCAACCCCCCCACCTTCCCACCACCGATCCAAACCCTTCCACCACCGACCCAAGCCCTCCCACCACCGACCCGAACCTTCCCACCACCGACCCAAGCCCTCCCACCACCGACCCGAACCTTCCCACCATCGACCCAAGCCTTACCACCACTGATCCCAATCTGTCTACCACCGACCCAAGCCCTCCTACCACCGACCCAAACCCCCCCGCCGTACCCCCTTCCCCTCCCCTTGAAACAGGGGCCCCTCCCTCTACTGAAGGATCTAATTGCAGCCATCTCCTGTTAACGATAGACCTCACCCCCCAGGCGACATCGTCCAATCACAGCTTGTTGCCTGCTATAACTGATCCTACCTCTCTCGCCGTGGTAGCCGATGGGAATCCCCTCCCGATGATCACGTCCTCCCCCCCCCCCCCCGTCCTCCCCCCAAACCCTTGCAATCTCTTCCCACTAACCAGGACGAGTTTCAATTAGTCTGCCCAAAAGGAAAAAGACATCTGCAAACAACAGATGAAAACGGTCATCTCTTTAAAAAACCTACAACTGAAAACAGACAGCCCCCCCTCTCTGCCCTAGATTTGTCCCTCGTCACAGAAAATCGTTTCTCGGTATTGGAGGACATAGATGTGGATGAATCCTCGCCCTTGTCTACTGACCTAGAAACTGATATGATTGAACCGCAAAAATTAGTACCCCCCCCCTCCCCCCCCTCCCCCGAAGATGGCTCATTTCTCTCCCTCCCCGTCCCCTCCCTCTATGGACTGTGCCCCATCCGATAACGTGGAGGGATGTGATGACGGTGAGGAGATAAATGATGAAAACCAGTGTGACACACCATCTGAGCCATCTGATATAGATGACTCTGTTAGTGAATGTGGTAGCCTTAAGGAAGAAGAAACCCCTCCAATCCCTCCCTCCGAGATAAAAAGGTTTCTTAAGGACACATTCCGAAAAAGGAATGTTGTTATAGAAACCTTTTTTCCGGAGCTACCTGATTTTATACATTCCGCTAGACTGATGGTAAAACGGCCCCACGTTTTTAATTTCAATTCCTCCCAACGTCACCGTTTAAAGAAGTGGTTGCAAAAAGCTAAGAATGAACTGCTATCAAAAAATTGAGTGGTGGTCACTCCTCCTTGTAGCTGTAATGAGTTTTTCCATTTGTAGCCTGAATATTAACGGAGGATGTAGCTCTGTCCGTAAAGTTCAAGTAAGGGATTTTTTATTACAGAAGAAAGTCGACATTGCCCTCTTACAAGAGACCCATGCCAACGACTGCTGTGTCGCAGAATGGTGCAGGCTCTTCCCCGGCCTGTCCTTCTTTAGTAACGGTGACTCCCGCAAAGGCGGTGTCGCAATAATTCTTAGCCCCTCCTTTTCGCCTTCATCGCTTAAATTCGACGAAATACACAAGGGATCCCTCGCATCCCTAGAATTCCACTACTGTGGAAAATTCTATACTATTTTTAATATCTATGCCCCAAGTACGCCTGTAGCTCGGCCAGTTTTTTTTAATGCCCTTGGGACACACCTAACGTCCCTCGACAGCCAAAACGCCCTAAAAACCCAAGACAATCATGTTTGTATTGGTGGAGATTTTAACTGCACCCTCCAACCCCAACTAGACAGGAACAGTGCAGAGCCCCATCCTGCCTCCACAATCCCTCTCACCAAATTTTTAAAACAAATGAATTTGACAGATATATGGCGGGTACAGCACCCATCAATCAGGCAATACACATGGTGTCGATGCATTCAGGGTAATATTGTACTTGCTCGCTTGGACAAGTTTTATATTAATCCTCCCCTTGAACGCCTCGTTCTGTCATCCAAAATTTGCCCATCAGGATTCTCGGACCACAGCGCAACATTTCTCAAAATTTCTGCCCCCTGCGCGAAACACAAGAGTGCTTTTTGGAAATTTAATAACAACTTACTTGATGATAGTACCTTTAAGGACATTTTTCTGGAAATTTGGAATATTCTAGTTGCCTCCCAAGGGAATTTCTCAAACCTCAGACAATGGTGGGATAATGCCAAAACGCACATCAGACTGTTCTGCCAACAATATCGTGCGTATGGTGTTCAAGAGGAAAGAAAAACCACAACCTTACTTGAAGATGAAATCCTGGAATTACAGGAACAGCTTCAGGGAACTGCAAGTGTGAGCTACCAGGAAATGGGGCAACAAATGCATGGAAAAACGGCCTTACTGAATTCCATATCCGAAAGGCGAGCACAAAATGCCTTATTGCGCCTGAAGATGAGGTACATACACGACCTTGATGCTCCAACCAAATTCTTCTTCAGCCTTAAAAGGGGGGCCTCTTCGTCAATGATTACACGCTTGCTCCATGATGGGGAACTCCTTTATGAAGATGGCAGAATCGGGGAATGTGCCCGGAAACATTTTAAACAACGGTTTATGCGGCATGACATTAACCAGGATGCAATATCGGAACTTGTTTCTAACCTTCCAACATTGGCGGAGGATCAGAAGCAGCAGTTGGAGGATCCTCTTAGGTTACCTGAGCTCACCGCTGCCTTGAAGGCCTTGGAACCTGATAAAGCCCCTGGACTGGATGGGCTGACTAGCGAATTTTTCCAGTTTTTTTGGGACGCCATTGGACCTCACCTACTGCGGGTATTGAATGAATGTTTAGAGGATGGACAACTGCCGTGGAGTTGCCGGAGAGCAGTCACCACCTTAATTCCTAAGAAAGCGGACACTCAACTTATAGAGAACTGGCGTCCTATTTCTGTTTTATGTACGGATTATAAAATTTTAGCCAAAGCCTTGTCTAATCGAATGAAACCTTTTATGAATGTACGAATAGGAGAACATCAATCCTTTTGTATTCCTGGACGTACTATTTTTAATAATATCTTTCTTATCCGTGATACCATTCGGTTTTGTAACAATTTTAATATGAATGTTGGTCTGTTTTTCATTGACCAAGGAAAAGCCTTTGACTGTATTGACCACATGTACCTTTTTAGAGTTTTAGAGAATTTTGGGTTTGGACCTATTTTTATCTCGTACGTTAAACTTTTGTATTGTAATATATCCAGTGTTCTTAAAATTAATCAAGTATTGTGTAGCCCCATTGCTGTACAACGGGGAGTACGGCAAGGTTGCCCGCTATCTGGAATTTTATACTCTCTTGCCATCGAACCTCTTCTGCTCCAATTACGTACGCACATTTCTGGCTTCACTGGATCAATTCTTACCACACCGCTAAAAGTCTCTGCTTATGCAGATGATGTCTGTATTTATATAAAAAATAGTGCTGACGTCACTGCGGTGGCTCAGGCACTAAAGACATATTGTCAGGCTTGTTCAGGCCAGGTAAACTGGAAGAAGAGTGAAGCCCTTTGGATAGGACCTGGAGATTGCCCGCCAATTGTCCTACCAGGAGGAGTGAACTGGCAGAAAAGTGGCATTAAATACCTCGGTATTTTCCTAGGAGACAACACCTTTGAGCAGCAGAACTGAGTGGGATTACCGGACAAGGTAATGGCAAAACTGGCCCGCTGGAAAGGACTTCTGTCTCAACTTTCGTACCGCGGAAGAACTCTCGTCATTAACAATCTTGTCGCCTCTATGCTATGGCATAAGATGATATGCCTGCAACCGCCCAGGAGCCTTCTTATTACACTGCAAAAGAGCATTGTCGACTTTTTCTGGAGCGGGAAACACTGGCTCCAACCCCCCGTGGCATACTTACCACTCACTGAAGGTGGCCAAGGTCTTATTGATATCCGCAGCCGGATTATGGTCTTCCGGCTTCATATCGTGCGCCAACTTGTATATGGAGATGAAGCCCTACTCTGGAGGCCTCTGGCTAACTGCATATTGCAGCTTACATGCAAGCTGGGTTACGACCGAGAACTTTTCTTGATGAACCCTCATCAAATCGATTCATCCTTGCTGCCCACCTTTTACCAAGGGGTGATGAACGCCTGGCAAGCCCTGTCCTTTTCCCGTGAAATGGCAACATACAACATGGAAATGTTGTTGAATGAGCCCCTATGCTACAACCCCTTTCTGGAAAACAGCTTGAATAATAGGGGACTCGTTCAACGTTTTGTTGATGCCAAGCTGCTGCGAATGAAAGACCTCATGACAGAGTCTGGGAGCTGCTGGCTGCTGGCTAAGTGCTGCCGCTGTGGCACAAAAAACCGGAATAAAATCTGTCAGGATCATCTCTCGGTTCCTTCAAGGGATATCCACAACGTATCGTAATACCTGCGAGGAACTTGGCCCTTCCCCCGAGGAAACAGCGGGTGACTTCCCCAAACTCCTAGTCTTCAGCCCGCCACTTAATCTGTCCCCTGGCCTGAACAGCCCTGATGATACTGCATTATCCCTTCCCGCCTTTCCAAAGAAAACATTGTACAACGCGTGCGTTAAAATTTTATACGCAAAAACATTTTCTGAGCACCCGAGGCTTCGATGGCGGGATGTTTTACCCCCAATACCCCCCAATTGCCGCAATTGGCGAAGTTTTTATCTCTTGCCTACTCCAAAGTATGTTGGAGATATTCAATGGAAACTTGTACACTGGATTTTACCTTATAATGTTTTACTGAACCGGTTTTCTACTGCTAACTCTAATCTATGCCCTTTCTGTGCATCCATTGAAACCCTACCGCATATATACCTTGAGTGTGAACGATTGCAACCTCTTTTTACATTCCTTCAGGAACGCTTTGTGAAGCTTGGTTCCCTCTTCAATCACAATGTTTTTATTTATGGTGTTTTAGGACCGTCTTCCCTTAGAAATGTGGTTTTAATGAATTTTTTTATTGGCCAGGTCAAGTTTGCAATTTACAAATCCAGGAAGAAAAAAATGGGAAACGCTTCTGACTCGTCATATGATGTACTGCTCACCTTTAAGGCTCTTGTAAATGCAAGACTAAAGCTAGAGTACCGGTTTTTTAAAATGAACAAGAATTTAACATGTTTTAAAGAAAAGTGGGTTTTTAATGATGCCATATGCACACTTGATGATGATGATTTGATAATAACTTTTCCTTGAGACCATTCTATTGTGTTTTGTTTTCTTTGTGACTGAACATAACTGATTTTTTGTACTCTTGTAATAAAAGGAAGAAACAGTCAGTCTCTCTCTCTCTCGCTTTCTCCCTCTCTCTCTCTCTCTTGCCCCCTACTGGCTGTTGTGATTTTGGTTGTGGCATCATGGCTGCCGTATGCAGCTGCTCTGTTTTGTGGCGAGCCCTCTGTGTGTTTTTTGCCTCTCCTGCCCTCCCCTCAACCCCTTCCCTCTCCTTTTCCATCCTGTGTGCTTTGGCGTTTTGTTTTCATCCGTTCTACACCTTTGTCTTTGAGAGAGAGAGGACTGAGAGCGGGCCCATTTTGGGTGCGGCCTACCGGCTTTGACGGTGCTTTGTAAGCCTTTTGTGCTTATAATGCACGTTTCTTATTTATTTTAGTTCTATTTATTTAGGTTTGGTATCTTCTTGTCTGGTTCGGACAAGTGGGGGTGTTAATTCGCTGGTATGGCGAATGCACGCTCTCGGTTAGAGGCGTTTGATAGCCTAACGAGGAAGCATGCATTTGTGTGTGTTCCACCAGAAGGAGTCCTCACTGAGGATGTGGTACTCGCAGTGGGGAAAATAATCGGGTGCGAACATGTCCGAGCTGCCTCACGAATGAATCAAAAAGTTGTTATTTTCCTGTCCGAAGAAAATTTTGTTCACGACGTCGTGAGTGCAGCTTTAACGACAGAAGGTGGTGTTTTTATGTTAGCGTCCCCTATGGATACTCCAGCGATGAAAATCGTCGTATCAAATGTACCACCATTTATATCAAGTGACAAACTGATGGCAGTCCTGTCTCAGTATGGAACAGTTGTTTCGTGAATGTCCATGATCCCCCTGAAGAGCCGAAATGAGAGGATAAAACACGTTACGAGTTTCCATTGCCAAGTTTACATGGTACTTCCTGATCGTGGCGACGACACAGGGTTAAATATTTCATTTTAAGTAAAATCCGACGATCGGGAGTATCAAATGTATGCCTCGTCAGCCTCACTAACGTGCTTTCACTTTCACTGTTACTGATGCCTTTGGTCACGTTAAACGTTTCTGTCCAAAGGTTTCGTGTTCAAAGGGTGGGGGAAATGGTCATGTAGACACCGATGCAAAAAAGGATAAGAATACTCGTGTTCCTATTCAACCGACTGGAGCTAATCCTGAGAGTTTACCGGTTCCTGCTGTTCCCTCCTGCAGTGAGACGAACAATATCAGCATCGATGCGCATATCCCGAGTCTTGAAAACGATCGTACCTCACTGCGACATAACGCATTATATCATAACGTTATGTTCACGTCATGGTTTACGACATGGTTGTAACATAACGCATTACATCATGACGTTATGTTCACGTCATGGTTTACGGCATGTTCACGACACCATGACGAATAAACGGCAGTCCGTTGGCCCGCCATCTTGTTGACTTGTTTGTGTCTGAATAACCAAACGTTACATGGTGTCAGAAGTGGTTTTCATCGACGTTCCACGCCGAAAATGAAGCGAACGAGTGATGAAAATATCATTCTTATATCTACGTAGACAAGAAAGTCATTTGTGCATTATTGGTCCTCCTTTTGCTCGTTGAAGTTCGCATGCGCCCCGCGAATCCTACAAACACGGGATCCGGCTGCGTCAACCGTCCACGTCGTTGTCAACGCAAGTGAGTTGCACTATTTTGTCGCCATGGCGGATGCTTCAGAAAAGCCACGTATGAACTGGCAAGCGTCAGATCTTGAAAAGGAGTTCAGACGTTTTAAACAACATTGTGTGTTTACGTTCAACGGACCGTTATCCACGGCCACGGAAATTGTCAAAGTAAACTATCTCATGACATACATAGGCGACAAAGGCAGAGAAATTTACAACACATTCACATGGACTCCTGCAACCGAAGGTGTGCCTGCAGAAAATGAAACCTTAACTGGAGTACTGGACAAGTACACTGCATACGTGGCTCCCAAGAAAAATGAAATCAGAGCAACAGTAAACTTCAACAGGCGTAAACAGCTGCCCGGTGAACGCTTTGACAACTTTGTAACTGACCTGCGGCTGCTGGTGACAGACTGTGGATATGGCGTCAACACGGACCGCATGCTGCGGGATGCCATTGTCCTGCGATCCGCTAATCCAGCGGTGACTGAACGTTGCCTTCAGGAAGGAGACGAGCTCACACTGAACAAGGCCACCAGCATCGGTCAGAACTACGAGACCTCACAGGAGAGCTTGCGAGTTATTGCTGCGGACGAAGACAGTAAGGTGTATGCCATTAACAAACAGCAGCCACCCCGTCACAAGACACCCACCAGAAAACAGTGGACAGACAACCAAAACTGCTGGTACTGCGGATACTCATCATCACACTACAAGTGTCCCGCCAGGGAGGCCCCCTGCAAATTCTGTAAGAAGGTAGGCCATTTCGCCCGTGTGTGTAGACAGAAGTTGAAAGAGCAGTCAAGATCTGCTGCGCATGCTGTTGATTGTGACTACGAGTCTGATGACACGACCCTGACGCACAGTGTCAACAACATTCATGGAACAAATGCAGCAACAGAATGGTGGACTGATGTCAAGATTGGAACAAAGGTCGTGAAGACACAGATTGACACAGGTGCAACAGTATCCATAATGCCGCTTGAGCTGTTTCACAGTCTAAAGACCCACATGTCACTGTCTGCCACCGATAGCAAGTTAAAGAGTTATTCGGAGCATGACCTTGCTGTTGAGGGATGCATCACATTGCCTGTGACGCACAAACAAAACACTGTTGACGTCAAGTTTTATGTCGTCAGAGTAAAGCAACGACCACTTCTCTCCGGCCAAGCCAGCACAGCACTCGGGTTGATTGAGAGAATTCACAAGGTCAGTGACCTTAGTGATTATCCTGATCTTCTCCACACAACAGGTGTACTGCCAGGCAAGTATTCTCTGAAAATCGACCCCACTGTGCCCCCTGCTGTCCATGGACCATGTCGGCAACCAAAAGCTCTGTACGACAAGGTTAAAGCCAAGCTAATAGAAATGCAAAAAGATGGGCACATTGCTCGTGTCACTGAACCGACAGACTGGGTGAGCTCCATGGTCACCGTAGTTAAGAAAGACAAAATCAGAATCTGCATTGACCCAAAAGACCTAAACAAGGCAATTAGGAGAGAACACTATTACATTCCAACAGTTGAAGAAGTGGTTGCATCAATGATACCAGGTTCAAAGTATTTCTCTGTACTTGACGCCAAATCCGGATTCTTACAGATCCCGCTCACATATGAGTCCAGTCTTCTCACCACCTTCAACACCCCAATTGGCCGTTTCCGTTGGCTGAGGCTCCCTTTCGGGGTCCGATCCGCTCCTGAAATCTACCAGCATATCATGGACAACATGCTGGAGGGCATCGAAGGCGCTCGTGCCATAATGGACGACATTTTGGTGGCGGGTAGGACCCCAGAGGAACATGACTCCATCATGCGACAAGTTGTCAACAGAGCTACAGCTTTCAACCTCAAACTCAACTTTGACAAATGTCATGTGAAACAATCATCCGTGAAATATGCAGGGCATATTTTGACAGGGAGTGGTCTGAAACCTGATGATGACAAAGTGAGGGCCGTGAAAGCAATGCCAGAGCCCAAGAACAAAGAAGATGTCCGAAGAATACTTGGCTTCATCCAGTATTTGGCAAAATTTCTACCAGAATTAAGTACAGTGGATGCACCACTTCGTGCCCTATTGCCCAAAGATGTCCTCTTCCATTGGGACAAACCTCAAGCCGAGAGCTTTGAAAAGATGAAACAGTTGTGCTGCAATGCACCGGTGCTGGCCTATTACGACGCCAAGAAAGGCTATACCATTCAATGTGATGCCAGCAGTTACGCTCTCGGAGGAGTGCTTCTGCAAGATGACCACCCTGTAGCATATACATCCCGTGCGCTCACACCGACTGAGCAGAGATACTCGCAATTGGAGAAGGAAATGTTGGCCATTGTACATGCCTGCAAGAAGTTCCATTACTACATATTTGGGACATCAAACATCACCGTCGAGTCCGACCACAAGCCGTTGCAGTCAATTCACACCAAGCCCCTACTAGCAGCACCTATGAGGCTACAATCAATGCTCCTGAAGTTGCAGCCGTATGACTTGACAATCACGTACAAACCAGGGAAGGACATTCCACTGGGCGACACCCTGAGCCGTGCTAACCTCCCAGATACTACACCAGAGATGGACATTGAGCTAATCAATATGGTAGACTTCATATCAGTGGTGCCGTCTCGCTACGCGCAGTTCCAGCAGAGAACTGCTGAAGAGTTGAATGAACTGCACACCATGGTTCTGAAAGGATGGCCAGACACCAAAGCTGAAACACCTCACAGCATCCGTGCATACTGGCAGTACCGTGACGAGCTGTCGGTGATGGATGGAATTGTTTACAAAGGCATGAGAATCGTTGTACCCACAACAATGCGGCCAGACATGATGCGACAAATACATGGCTCACACATGGGAATCAGCAAATGCAAACAGAGAGCCCGAGAAGCTCTGTTCTGGCCAGGCATGACTGCACAAATTGAAGACGTCGTCAGTGATTGCCCACAGTGCAGTTTGTACCAAAGTCAGCAGCACGCAGAAACTCTGATGCCCCTGAAAACACCTCTGTTACCTTGGATTGAGGTGGCTGCTGATATCTTCGAATATGAAGGGAATCAATACTTACTCACAACCGACTTTCTCCAAATTCATCGAGGTGGATGCTCTGACAAACCTCAGCACAGCAGTCACTGTCAACGCCCTCAAATCACAAATGTGTCGACACGGCATCGCAGAGACACTCAGAACAGATAATGGACCTCAGTTCAGCTCGCAAGAATTTTCCCAGTTTTGTGCTGACTATCACATCAATCACCAGACGTCTTCGCCCCGATACCCTCAGTCAAATGGTGCAGCTGAGAGAGCCATACAGACGGTAAAGCGACTCTGGTCTAAGTGCAGTGATAAACATCTGGCCCTCCTTGACTACAGGACCACGCCGCTGGAAAGTTGCAACATGTCACCTGCCACGCTTTGCATGTCTCGCAGACCCCGCAACCTGCTGCCAACCTCTCGTGAGTTGTTGCGTCCAATTACTCTGAACTGTGATGTCAGGAAGAAGCTCGATCAGAGCAAGGAGAAGCAACGGGTCCACCACGACAAACATGTCCAAAGAGACCTGCCCGCCCTCCTCCCAGGAGACCCAGTAAGGATGACTCCACTCCCAGGTACAAACAACTGGCTGCCTGCAACAGTTGTAGCCCATCACAGTGTGCCCAGATCATATATCGTTGAAAGTAATGGCAGGAAGTATCGCCGAAACAGGAAACACCTCCGCCTCTCAACATACGGTGCTCATCAGCCAAGCTCCACAGCACTGACGTATGCAACCCGGCAACCGACCAGACCGACCCCACACTGTGCTACTGCTCCAGCTGGTCTGCCAGCTCCCAGCTCAGCTCAGACCACACAGCACTGCCCGTGCAGCAGCAGCCTGCACTCTACAGCCCGTACAGGGCAACCCTCGCCAGTCACACACACGCCATCCTCTCTGCCGCCTGAACAGGGTCAGAATCCTCTCACCACGAAGTCAGGCCGCGTCATCAACAGACCCAAACATCTAGAGGATTATGTGACAAACTGAGGGCAGACTAACCCTTCTTCTAGCACCTTGTAACTCAGGGTAGTCTACCCCTGTTTTACTGTTGTGACAGTATGTTCTAAATGTTTACACTTATTTTGTTCATGTTCGTTCATGCATCAGCTACATCTTTTATTACTTGCTGTGCCATGCTTCACTTAATTTTCCGTTTTTGTTTGTCAAAGGGAGATGCGACATAACGCATTATATCATAACGTTATGTTCACGTCATGGTTTACGACATGGTTGTAACATAACGCATTACATCATGACGTTATGTTCACGTCATGGTTTACGGCATGTTCACGACACCATGATGAATAAACGGCAGTCCGTTGGCCCGCCATCTTGTTGACTTGTTTGTGTCTGAATAACCAAACGTTACACTCACTTCCTGTTACAGAAACCGAAGCAACCCCAACTGGTACAACTTTTGCTGCCATTTCCTCATGTGGTGAAGGAATGGAGGAGGATCCTATTATTGGTTCTAAAAAACGAAGGGCGTCGGTTGCTAATTTTTCTACCAGTAATCCAAAAAAGGTGGTATTGGAGAAGGCCAGTGTAGCTGAACATGCACCTCAATGTGTTCCTCATGCTTTCATTGGGTTTGGAAAAAAGGATAGTGAATAGGGTGCTGCAATTGAGGATAATATGTCCGAAAGTTTGTGTACGAACTCTGTGGATATAAATTGCTATATGGGTGAAATAAGTGGCAACGCTGAATACGTTGATAAACCCTCGAACGAACCGTTACGATCATTAGTCACTGTTAACGAGCAGACAGTGACTGACTTATCCCTCCACAGTGCTGCTCTACCGATGCAGATTCAAAACGGTGTTACCAAGTCGTTTATTGATTCGGTAGATAGTGCTCCACAAGAGTGTGAAACCGAGGTTTAAACTTCTGTTGAGCACAAATATCACCATGGCAACATGGATCGCACAGTGCAGCTCTCCAGCGAATCCACAGAGATACTGACTTCCCATAGTGACCACGGAAGCCGACATCCTCGATCCTGGAGGTACCTTGTCAGACTTGTCGGAATCTGATGAGGATGACGAGGTGCCCGAGTTGTCTCAGTCTCAGTTGAGTCAGCCAATGATATCTCCTCAACTCGTACTCTCTTTTCTGAATGAAACCTATAGACAGCGAAATGTAGTTATCGGGGATACATTTCCTGATTTAGGTTCATTGATTCAATCAGCAAAAGAAATAAGGAGAAAGGCCAAAGAATTTCCACTAACAAGGTCACAATTTCACCGACTCAGGAAAATTATTACAAAAGCCGGTTTTGAGATTTCGCAACACCCAATCAAGCCTTTTGATAAGGAATGAAGCAAATTACATTTGGCACCTTGAACATTAACGGCGGAGGTGCAAACCCAAACCGCCAAGCTCAAGTGCAAAGTTTGTTTCGGCGCAAAAATGTCGATGTACTTTTACTGCAGGAAACGCACATCACCCAAAACGTAGAATATGATTGGTGTCGTGTTTTTGGGGGACAGTGCTTTTTTAGCAACCTGTCTTCCCTTTCGGCAGGTGTTGCTTTCGTACTTAGACTAGGGCTAGTACCTGAGTCAATCCTCTTCCAGGAGATTGTTAAAGGCCGGTTCAGCTCTCTAGAACTGGTGGTGAATAATTTCCATTTCACATTATTCAATGTGTACGCACCAAGTGAGAGCACAGAACGGAAAGCTTTCTTTGCGTCTGTGATTAATCACCTGCAGACAGTTGATCTAAACCAATGTGTGTGTATCGGGTGTGATTTCAACTGTACCTTTGAACCTGTAATGGACAGGAACTCGGCAGAACCTCATCCCGAATCATGTATTGATTTATCCCTTTTCCTTTCTCGGGTTGGTTTGCTCGATGTATGGAGGGTACTTTTCCCCAATGAACCTCAGTTCACCTGGAGCCGCATCACCAGAGGAAGAGTGTCCTTTGCGAGACTCGACCGATGGTATATAAACTCACCTTTTAGAAACGCTATAGTCTCTCCAGATTATTTTCCGTCAATATTCTCAGACCATCATTTAGTAACCATGGGGTTTCTTTTTCCTCAGTCAATGAATAAAAGTGCTTATTGGAAATTTAATACCAGTCTTCTAGAAGATGGTCTATTTAACGAAGCCTTCAAAGTTTTCTGGGCGAATCAAATCTTAAGAACGCCCTCTTTTTCTTCAGTTAATCTTTGGTGGGATAATACAAAAACCCAGATTCGGGTGTTTTGTCAACAGTTTAGAGCAAACATTAAAGATGTTAAGAATGTAACAATGACTTGTATGGAAGCTGTCATTGCTCAGCTCGAAGGCAAATTGGCTAAGAATAATAATGTAAGAAACTATCAGTTATTACTAGAAAAGAAGACTCAGTTGAGAAAGTTATTCCAGGAGAAAGCAGCAGGGTTGTTACTCAGACTAAGGGTTAAGAACGTAAAGATTTCAGATACCCCTAGTAAAGCTTTTTTTCGTCTGGATTCTGTCAGAAAAGCACACAAGAACATTTTTTCTGTAATTGATCCTTGCGGAGCGGTTGTTGTAAATCCCAGAGACAGACGGTTATTTGTTCAAGATTTCTTTTCCAAACTGTTTTCAAAACAGGTTGTTTGTGATGAAACAATGAGACTTTTAACCTCTCACCTATCCTCGTTAACTGAGTCCCAGCGGCTGGATATGGACTCGCCAATTACGCTCGAGGAGTTAACGCAAGCCCTGGCTGGAATGGGCTCGGGAAGACCCCTGGAATCGATGGTCTTCTGGCTGAATTTTATGTGGAATTTTGGGAACTGTTGGGTCCAGAACTGATGCATGTTCTTGAATTATCACTGACTCATGGAGAATTGCCTTTAAGTTTGAGAAGAGCGATGATGTCCCTTCTTCCAAAGGCTGGTGATTTGCGACACATGAAGAATTGGAGACCTGTTTCTCTACTATGCACTGATTATAAAATCCTTTCAAAAGTTCTGGCGAATCGAGTTAAAAAGGTAATTAGCGATTTGGTTCACCCTGATCAGAGTTATTGTATCCCAGGTAGATCCATGTATGATAACATATTTTTCATTAGAGATCTGATAGATGGCAACTGTGTGCAGAATGACTTTGGTATAATTTTTCTTGATTTAGAAAAGGCTTTTGATAGCATCGATCATGTCTTTTTGAATCATGTGCTTGAAGCTTGTGGATTTGGAGCTAATTTCAGAACTTATATTGCTTTTTTGTACAACAATATATTCAGTTTAGTTAAGGTGAACAATGAGCTTTGTTTTGCCATACAGGTTCAAAGGGGGGTAAGGCAAGTTTGCCCAGGCTCCGGCCTACTGTTCACCCTTGTAATGGAATCACTTCTCGTGTTACTAAGGAATAACGTTTCTGGAATGAGTATATCTCCTGAACATCCTCCAGTTGTCGTATCGGCGTATGCTGATGATGTTGCAGTCATTGTTAAAAACAATAACGACTCTTGCTAAGTGCCTACATTTGTTTGGTTTAGCTTCCTCGTTGAAGTGCAACTGGGAAAAGAGCAAAGCTTTATGGGTTCACTCTATCAGGAACAGGGCGTCTGGAAGGGCGCGAGGCCCGCCAATACACCTTCCTGCAAGTTTAAAGTGGGTGGATGAAGGTGTTCGCTATCTGGGAGTGTTTCTCGGATCCCCACAGTACAGCCAGAAGAACTGGGAAGGTGTTGCTGAATGGGTAAAAAAGAGATTGAGTAGGTGGAGGAGAGCCCTGCCTCACCTTTCGTATAAGGGCCGAGTTTTGATAGTCAAGAATCTAGTCGCCTCCTTCTTGTGGCACAGATTCATCTGCCTGCAACCACCCGAAGGCTTGGTGAAGGAAGTGCAAAGGCAACTGTTGGAGTTATTTTGGGGAGGTCATCACTGGTTATGGCCAAACGTTGTATGCCGTACATTGGCCGAGGGTGGCCAGAGTATGGTCGATGTCAGGAGCCGTATAATGGGCTTTCGGCTATGCTCTGTGCAAAAACTTTTGGCGAAAGAGCAATTACCAAACCATGTCTTGGTCACCCACATTTTGCGGCAAGCAGGCGGGCTGGGATATGGCCGCAAATGTTTCTTGGTCCGGCTTCAACAAGTGGACATATCTCCTCTTCCTATTTTTATCAGAGTGTGTTGAATGCTTGGCAGAACCTCACAGTGTACCGTCAAGAAGACAACTACGACATCCATATGTTTGCACAAGAGCCTTTGTTCTGCAATCGGCTTTTCCCTAACATCCCCAAAGTAGGGACCTCTGCCAGCATTTCATAATTGCCGGCATCATAAAAGTATGGCACCTCCGGCATGTTTCAAGTTGTGGGTGGAAATCAGCTCGAGAAGTAGCCGAGCTATCAGGAATTCGGTCCGAAAGAGTGACTGCAAAAGTGTTGAGAGGTGATACGAATAGGGGTACGGCTGAGAGTATGCTGGTCCCACGAGCTCGAACCATTGCACGATGAGTGGGTTTTTCCTGGGTTATTGGTGCACTTCAAGTCAGAAGACTTACCCCCGGTTAGCATGGGGTTAAGCCCCTTTCAAGAGACTAGCAGTAAAGAGCTATACAAGTCATGTGTCAAGTTACTGCTGGGGGATACGCCGCTAAATGGAGTAATCCGGTGGAAGAGACTGTTGCCTGTGGGACCCCCCTCTGAACCTGTATGGGACTCCTTGTATAGCAAGCTCGTAAGTAAAAGATCTGGTGACCTCCAATGGAGACTGATCCACTGGATAGTCTCCTCCAATAAGTTAATCAACCATTTCTCTCCTACATCCACTTTGCCCGTTCTGCATATGTACGGAGGACGCTTCACGCCTTCATTAATTGTGTGAGATTGGTTCCTTTTTTTCGGTGGTTTAATCTTGTGGCACACAGAATCAATGTTGTTTTCTCGTTGCGTTCTTTTATTTTCGGCTTTAATGCCAAGTCAAGCAAGGAAAACATGTTAATGAGGTTTCTTGTCGCAACAGCCAAGCTGGCAATATATCTCTCAAGAAGGGAGAAATTGAACAGTAAACCTGTCGGGGTATGCAATGTTATGTTGTTTTTCAATGCCCTGGTGTCAGCAAGACTTAAACTAAAGTTTTGTTTCTATAAGGATGCAAACAATCTTGATGAATTGACCAATACTTGGTGCCATGAAGGGTTGTGTGAGGTTCGTGAGAACCAAATGTAAATATTTTTGTAGTTTTTGTAGTTTGTATAAAGTAAATGGTTTATTTTGGCAATTTGTGTGCCGTGATATCTCTGGAACCTTTTCGTTGCATTGCTTTTCATGTATTTATGGTTGGTGTAAATATATTTTTAAAAAAATTTTGTATTATTTTGATAATAAAAGGACCTCAAAAGTCAACGTCTCTCTCTTTCTCTCTTTCTCTCTCCTCTCTCCTCTCTCTCCTCTCTCTCCTCTCTCTCCTCTCTCTCCTCTCTCTCTCTCTCTCGCTCTCCCCCCCCTTCTCTCTCTCTCTCCCCCCCCTTCTCTCTCTCTCTCTCTCTCTCTGTCGCCACCTGCTGGCCGTTTGTATGCTGGTTGTACTGTCATGGCGTCTGCTTGTGGAGGCCTGTGAGTGCTCTGTGTTGTTGCTCCATTCCCCCCCCCCCCCCCCGTTTTCCCCCCTCTGTGTCCTTGTGCCTGTTCGTGGAGTCTTCCTGGTGATTCCCATATACGATAAGATGGGAGAGAGAGCCAGAGAGCACAGGGTGATCGCTGGTAAGGGTTCGCCGTTTTTGGGCGTCGCCCGATCGGTGTTTGCTCCTTCATCTTAAACCTCTATTTCCTTTTTTTCCTTTCGTTTATCTTTCCTTCAGTTTTTTTGTTGCCTCCCTTTTCCGAAGTTAGGGGAATCGGAGAGGTCTGATTACTTCCCATTCCCGGAGTTCGGGTAGGGAAGATTATATTATATATTCACCCTCCCCGAGTTGGGGAGGGGGTGTAAGTGCAGCTGTTCCAGCATGGCAGCTGCACTATCTCGATTTACGGCCTTTCAGAGCCTGACCCGTAAGCACGGGTTCTTTTGTGTACCTCCGGAACGTGAGGTTAGTGTCGAGGACGTTGTCCTCGCAACCGGTCGTGTTGTCGGGATCGACAAGGTTGTTGCCGCTTCGCAGATGAACAAGCGGATCGTTATTTTTTTGTCCGACGTGGATTGTGTCCCACAAATTGTCGAACAGGGTTTGACAATCGATCCAGATTTATTTGTTATGATTTCCCCACTAGATAGCCCAGCGATAAAAGTCGTGATATCCAATTGCCCCCCATTTGTATCCGACGATGTACTAATTAAAGAATTGTCCCGATACGGTACCATCGTGTCTCGTATCTCCATGATTCCCTTAGGGTCACGAAACAATGATTTAAGGCACGTGGTTTCATTCCGGCGGCAAGTGTTTATGATTTTAAAAGATTCCCAGAAGGATTTAAACCTTATAATAAAATTAAAACATCAACAGAACGAATATACAGGGTACGTGTCCACCAACGTTCTAAAATGTTTTGGCTGCGGACAATTTGGGCATGTTAAGCATGACTGCCCCCGAAAAGAGAATTCTCCACAAGTACAACCTCCCCTCCGAACCGGGAATAAGCAACCCCCCCACCTTCCCACCACCGATCCAATCCCTTCCACTACCGACCCAAGCCTTCCCACCACCGACCCAAGCCTTCCCACCACCGACCCAAGCCCTCCCACCACCGACCCAAACCTTCCCACCATCGACCCAAGCCTTACTAGTGACTGATCTGATGGCAGTGGTGACTGATCCCAATCTGTCTACCACCGACCCAAGCCCTCCTACCACCGACCCAAACCCCCCCGCCGTACCCCCTTCCCCTCCCCTTGAAACAGGGGCCCCTCCCTCTACTGAAGGATCTAATTGTAGCCATCTCCTGTTAACGATAGACCTCACCCCCCAGGCGACATCGTCCAATCACAGCTTGTTGCCTGCTATAACTGATCCTACCTCTCTCGCCGTGGTAGCCGATGGGAATCCCCTCCCGATGATCACGTCCCCCCCCCCCCCCTCCCCCCAAACCCTTGCAATCTCTTCCCACTAACCAGGACGAGTTTCAATTAGTCTGCCCAAAAGGAAAAAGACATCTGCAAACAACAGATGAAAACGGTCATCTCTTTAAAAAACCTACAACTGAAAACCGACAGCCCCTCCTCTCTGCCCTAGATTTGTCCCTCGTCACAGAAAATCGTTTCTCGGTATTGGAGGACATAGATGTGGATGAATCCTCGCCCTTGTCTACTGACCTAGAAACTGATATGGTTGAACCGCAAAAATTAGTACCCCCCATACCCCCCCCCCCCACCTCCCCTGAAGATGGCTCATTTCTCTCCCTCCCCGTCCCCTCCCTCTATGGACTGTGCCCCATCCGATAACGTGGAGGGATGTGATGACGGTGAGGAGATAAATGATGAAAACCAGTGTGACACACCATCTGAGCCATCTGATATAGATGACTCTGTTAGTGAATGTGGTAGCCTTAAGGAAGAAGAAACCCCTCCAATCCCTCCCTCCGAGATAAAAAGGTTCTTAAGGACACATTCCGAAAAAGGAATGTTGTTATAGAAACCTTTTTTCCGGAGCTACCTGATTTTATACATTCCGCTAGATTGATGGTAAAACGGCCCCACGTTTTTAATTTCAATTCCTCCCAACGTCACCGTTTAAAGAAGTGGTTGCTAAAAGCTAAGAATGAACTGCTATCAAAAAATTGAGTGGTGGTCACTCCTCCTTGTAGCTGCAATGAGTTTTTCCATTTGTAGCCTGAATATTAACGGAGGATGTAGCTCTGTCCGTAAAGTTCAAGTAAGGGATTTTTTATTACAGAAGAAAGTTGACATTGCCCTCTTACAAGAGACCCACGCCAACGACTGCTGTGTCGCAGAATGGTGTAGGCTCTTCCCCGGCCTGTCCTTCTTTAGTAACGGTGACTCCCGCAAAGGCGGTGTCGCAATAATTCTTAGCCCCTACTTTTTACCTTCATCGCTTAATTTCGACGAAATACACAAGGGATCCCTAGCATCCCTAGAATTCCACTACTGTGGAAAATTCTATACTATTTTTAATATCTATGCCCCAAGTACGCCTGTAGCTCGGCGAGTTTTTTTTAATGACCTTGGGACACACCTAACGTCCCTCGACAGCCAAAACGCCCTAAAAAACCAAGACAATCATGTTTGTATTGGTGGAGATTTTAATTGCACCCTTCAACCCCAACTAGACAGGAACAGTGCAGAGCCCCATCCTGCCTCCACAATCCCTCTCACCAAATTTTTAAAACAAATGAATTTGACAGATATATGGCGGGTACAGCACCCATCAATCAGGCAATACACATGGTGTCGATGCATTCAGGGTAATATTGTACTTGCTCGCTTGGACAAGTTTTATATTAATCCTCCACTTGAACGCCTCGTTCTGTCATCCAAAATTTGCCCATCAGGATTCTCGGACCACAGCGCAACATTTCTCAAAATTTCTGCCCCCTGCGCGAAACACAAGAGTACTTTTTGGAAATTTAATAACAACTTACTTGATGATAGTACCTTTAAGGACATTTTTCCGGAAATTTAGAATATTCTAGTTGCCTCCCAAGGGAATTTCTCAAACCTCAGACAATGGTGGGATAATGCCAAAACGCACATCAGACTGTTCTGCCAACAATATCGTGCGTATGGTGTTCAAGAGGAAAGAAAAACCACAACCTTACTTGAAGATGAAATCCTGGAATTACAGGAACAGCTTCAGGGAACTGCAAGTGTGAGCTACCAGGGAATGAGGCAACAAATGCATGGAAAAACGGCCTTACTGAATTCCATATCCGAAAGGCGAGCACAAAATGCTTTATTGCGCCTGAAGATGAGGTACATACACGACCTTGATGCTCCAACCAAATTCTTCTTCAGCCTTAAAAGGGGGGCCTCTTCGTCAATGATTACACGCTTGCTCCATGATGGGGAACTCCTTTATGAAGATGGCAGAATCAGGGAATGTGCCCGGAAACATTTTAAACAACGGTTTATGCGGCATGACATTAACCAGGATGCAATATCGGAACTTGTTTCTAACCTTCCATCATTGGCGGAGGATCAGAAGCAGCAGTTGGAGGATCCTCTTAGGTTACCTGAGCTCACCGCTGCCTTGAAGGCCTTGGAACCCGATAAAGCCCCTGGACTGGATGGGCTGACAAGTGAATTTTTCCAGTTTTTTGGGGACGCCATTGGACCTCACCTACTGCGGGTATTGAATGAATGTTTAGAGGATGGACAACTGCCGTGGAGTTGCCGGAGAGCAGTCACCACCTTAATTCCTAAGAAAGCGGACACTCAACTTATAGAGAACTGGCGTCCTATTTCTGTTTTATGTACGGATTATAAAATTTTAGCCAAAGCCTTGTCTAATCGAATGAAACCTTTTATGAATGTACGAATAGGAGAACATCAATCCTTTTGTATTCCTGGACGTACTATTTTTAATAATATCTTTCTTATCCGTGATACCAATCGGTTTTGTAACAATTTTAATATGAATGTTGGTCTGTTTTTCATTGACCAAGGAAAAGCCTTTGACTGTATTGACCACATGTACCTTTTTAGAGTTTTAGAGAATTTTGGGTTTGGACCTATTTTTATCTCGTACGTTAAACTTTTGTGTTGTAATATATCCAGTGTTCTTAAAATTAATCAAGTATTGTGTAGCCCCATTGCTGTACAACGGGGAGTACGGCAAGGTTGCCCGCTATCTGGACTTTTATACTCTCTTGCCATCGAACCTCTTCTGCTCCAATTACGTATGCACATTTCTGGCTTCACTGGATCAATTCTTACCACACCGCTAAAAGTCTCTGCCTATGCAGATGATGTCTGTATTTATATAAAAAATAGTGCTGACGTCACTGCGGTGGCTCAGGCACTAAAGACATATTGTCAGGCTTGTTCAGGCCAGGTAAACTGGAAGAAGAGTGAAGCCCTTTGGATAGGACCTGGAGATTGCCCGCCAATTGTCCTACCAGGAGGAGTGAACTGGCAGAAAAGTGGCATTAAATACCTCGGTATTTTCCTAGGAGACAACACCTTTGAACAGCAGAACTGGGTGGGATTACCGGACAAGGTAATGGCAAAACTGGCCCGCTGGAAAGGACTTCTTTCTCAACTTTCGTACCGCGGAAGAACTCTCGTCATTAACAATCTTGTCGCCTCTATGCTATGGCATAAGATGATATGCCTACAACCGCCTGGGAGCCTTCTTATTACACTGCAAAAGAGCATTGTCGACTTTTTCTGGAGCGGGAAACACTGGCTCCAACCCCCCGTGGCATACTTACCACTCACTGAAGGTGGCCAAGGTCTTATTGATATCCGCAGCCGGATTATGGTCTTCCGGCTTCATATCGTGCGCCAACTTGTATATGGAGATGAAGCCCTACTCTGGAGGCCTCTGGCTAACTGCATATTGCAGCTTACATGCAAGCTGGGTTACGACCGATAACTTTTCTTGATGAACCCTCATCAAATCGATTCATCCTTGCTGCCCACCTTTTACCAAGGGGTGATGAACGCCTGCCTGGCGGGAGATAGGGCCAAAAACTATACATAGCAGGATATCTCCCAATTGGAGGGATTGGATCCCCATTGGAGAGGGATTGAAGCCCTCTCCTACCCACAGATCTCCCAATGCCCCTGCTCTCCATCTTGTTCTCCTGCTCCCTTTGTCATACGTTTTATGTGTAAGTTTGTCTTTTTTGTGATCAATGTTAGCTCTTACACGAGCCTCGACCTTGTATACAAAAAAAAAAAAAAAAAAAAAAAAGCCCTGTCCTCTTCCCGTTAAATGGCAACATACAACATGGAAATGTTGTTGAATGAGCCCCTATGCTACAACCCCTTCCTGGAAAACAGCTTGAATAATAGGGGACTCGTTCAACGTTTTGTTGATGCCAAGCTGCTGCGAGTGAAAGACCTCATGACAGAGTCTGGGAGCTGCCGGCTGAGTGCTGCCGCTGTGGCACAAAAAACCGGAATAAAATCTGTCAGGATCATCTCTCGGTTCCTTCAAGGGATATCCACAACGTATCGTAATACCTGCGAGGAACTTGGCCCTTCCCCCGAGGAAACAGCGGGTGACTTCCCCAAACTCCTAGTCTTCAGCCCGCCACTTAATCTGTCCCCTGGCCTGAACAGCCCTGATGATACTGCATTATCCCTTCCCGCCTTTCCAAAGAAAACTCTGTACAACGCGTACGTTAAAATTTTATACGCAAAAACATTCTCTGAGCACCCGAGGCTTCGATGGCGGGATGTTTTACCCCCAATACCCCCCAATTGGCGAAGTTTTTATCTTTTGCCTACTCCAAAGTATGTTGGAGATATTCAATGGAAACTTGTACACTGGATTTTACCTTATAATGTTTTACTGAACCGGTTTTCTACTGCTAACTCTAATCTATGCCCTTTCTGTGCATCCATTGAAACCCTACCGCATATATACCTGGAGTGTGAACGATTGCAACCTCTTTTTACATTCCTTCAGGAACGCTTTGTGAAGCTTGGTTCCCTCTTCAATCACAATGTTTTTATTTATGGTGTTTTAGGACCGTCTTCCCTTAGGAATGTGGTTTTAATGAATTTTTTAATTGGCCAGGCCAAGTTTGCAATTTACAAATCCAGGAAGAAAAAAATGGGAAACGCTTCTGACTCGTCATGTGATGTACTGCTCACCCTTAAGGCTCTTGTAAATGCAAGACTAAAGCTAGAGTACCGGTTTTTTAAAATGAACAAGAATTTAACATGTTTTAAAGAAAAGTGGGTTTTTAATGATGTCATATGCACACTTGATGATGATGATTTGAAAATAACCTTTCCTTGAGACCATTTTATTGTGTTTTGTTTCTTTGTGACTGAACATAACTGATTTTTTGTACTCTTGTAATAAAAGGAAGAAACAGTCAGTCTCTCTCTCTCCCGCGCCCCCTGCTGGCCGTTCGTGTGTTGGGCGTGGTAAGATGGCGGTTGTGCAGTTCGGGGAGGTGTGAGTTGCTCTGGCTGTCGAGTGTCCGGCTGTTTTCCCTTATTATTTCAACCTTTCCCTCGCCCCCACGACCCACCTGTTGTTCTCATATCGTTACTCCATTCGTATTCGTGTTTCCTCCCCTGTGTTCGAACCTCTCCCCTGTGTTATCTTTCCCTCCCTTCCCTTCCTTGAGACGAGAGAGAGACAGAGCGCATGCGGTGGGTGATGGTAAGTGAGTTCGTTGCTTTCCATTGCATCCGCATGTTCTTATCGCTTCGTGTAAAGTGACGAGAACTGTTTTTTGAATTAACTACATTCTCACTTTGCCGTCGCCATACTTATCACGGCCCAGGCCGGCATGACGATCGTCCGTTCTCGCAGTACCGCGTTCGGATCGTTAAGCAGGAAGCATGGCCTCACATGCGTCCCTCCAGCTCATGTTGCGGTCGAGGCGATTATTATCGCCGTCGGTGAAATTATCGGAGCTGAAAATGTCCTCGCAGCTTCGAGAATGAACAAGAAAGTTGTTGTCTTCGTGCTACAACAAGCAATGGTTGCGAGTGTTGTGGAATCAGGTTTATCCGTCGAGCCCGATATTTTCATCCCAGTTTCACCGTTTGATTCGCCATCAGTAAAAGTTCTGGTTTCCAACGTTCCGCCATTTTTGGAGGACGAAAAAGTCGAGCTTACTCTTCGTAATTTCGGCACAGTCGTGTCCCGCATTTCAATGGTTCCCTTACGGTGCCATGACGATCGTTATAAACACGTTTATTCCTTCAGACGTCAATTATTTATGATTTTGAATGAAAACCGTCGTGACCTTGACGTTAAATTCACGATAAAGCATGATAACTACAATTATCAAATGTATGCAACAACAGAGGTGTTAACGTGCTATGCCTGTAATCAGCATGGACACCGGAGGGATTGTCCGAATAATCTCCCTGATGCTAATTCAGCGTCCAATCAGAACACCACACCACCTGAAGGACAGAAATTTCTTCCTGCGACTGAAAGACGGGACTCTTCTTCTTCACCTGAGGGACAGGAATCACTTCCTTCGCAAAATGCTCACCCAGGAGGGACGAATGATGCAGATGATGGCTTCACGGTTGTAACCCGGAATAAAGCACAGAAGCGGGCAATTGATACCAAACTAGACAATCAAGTGAAACCCAAGAGGTCTCCTTCCTATGCGCAAGCGGTAAGAACACCTGCCAAACAACCATCTGAACCCATTCCCACAGACTCACCTCTTGAGCAGCCCTGTACTCCTGTTGTGAGTACACATGAAACTGTTACTCCCACTGTGCTTGAAGAACCGGAGATCCTTCATGGAGTCGATGAGACCCTCTCCCAACCCCCACCATGCACAGATGCCACAGTTAAAATCGATGCACCGGATGTACAAATTGATTGTGATCTGGATGTGGCTGTACCTGCAGCATCTGGACAAATTGCTAATGAAGAACCGCGGGAACTTGTGGTTGACAGCATGGGTTACGAGTCTGATGGAACATCTTCTGTTGCTTCGACCCTAAGTGACACAGGCAGCGATGTTCCTCCTCACAACCTTGAGGTTGATTCCTCAGTATCTCCCGATGCCGTTCACGCCTTCTTACACAAAAGTTTTCGCAAAAAGGGGGTCAAAATTAAAGATCATTTTCTAGTCCTAGAAGATTTCATTCAAGTGGCTCGACTAATGATTTCTAGACCGGATCGGTACAACGTTGCAGACCCTCAACGTCACCGGTTAAGGAAATTTCTAAGTCGTGCTCGGAGCGAACTCAAAGACCATGGCTGATGTCCTGCCGGTGCCCCCATCACAATGAAACTACGCATTGCCAGCCTTAATATCAACGGGGGTCGCACGTCTCTTCGTAAAGTGCAAGTTAAACAACTAATCGAGTGCAACAAGGTTGACATCTTGTTGTTGCAGGAAACTCATTCTACTGAAGGTTCTTCAGCTGAGTGGGAGTTGTTTCTTAAAGGGCATTGGTTCTTTAGCAATCTATCAAGCCCAATTGCTGGGATAGCCATCTTCTTTCGGCAAACTCTTCCTTTGACTTCGGTTTCCTTTAAAGAAATTGTGAAGGGATATTTAGCTTTGCTGACTTTCTCTGTTGGTCAGCAGCTTTTCACAATAATCAATGTGTACGCACCAAGTACAAATGCTGAAAGATCTTCCTTTTTTGACTGTCTTGACTCGTATCTTGCTGGTGTCCCCCCTGACCACTTTCTATGTCTTGGAGGAGATTTCAATTGCACACTTAACCCCTCCCTTGATAGGAATGGGGCTGAGCCACATGCAGCCAGTACAAGACCTCTCGTTCGCTCAATCTCAAGATTCAAGCTGACAGACATTTGGAGATTGCAACATCCGATGCAGCAACAATTTACTTGGTGTCGCTGCTCTAACAACTTAGTGTCGCTAGCTCGACTTGATAAATTGTACGTTTCTGATCATTTCCTCAACCTCGTCTTAAACACCTCTATTCTCCCATCTGGGTTTTCCGATCACCACATCATCACTATGCATTTTCAGTTGCCACTCATAAAGGTGGTGAGCCCTTATTGGAAGTTCAACACAACACTTCTTCAAAACGAATTCTTTGTTGCATCCTTTAGGGCCTTTTGGGCACATTACATCACGATGGATAAAGAGTTCTCGTGTTTACGTCAGTGGTGGGACAACGCTAAAGCTCAAATTAGAGTTTTTTGTCAAAATTTCTCATGACACAGTACTCGGGATCACGATGTAAATATAGATCTGGTGAAGACACAAATTCTTCACTTGCAAAACAAAGTGTCCTCCTCTCGTAATAATGGGCAGCAGCAGATGCTGTATGAAAAGAAAGCCCTGTTAAATGAATTACTGGCCGAACGTGCAAAGGGTGCACTCCTTCGGATGAGAATGACTCAGTTGCAACAACTAAATAACCCGAGCAGACTTTTCTTCAAGCTGGAAACTGCCTCAAAAAAACAAAAACAAATATTGTCCTTGCGTTCTGCTGGCGGAAGGATTTTGACTGATCCAAGTGACATTAAACTTACTATTAAGACTTTCTTTTCTCACCTCTACTCCTCCAAGCGCACTTTCTCAAACCATATACATTCATTTACCGCATCCTTGCCTACACTTACTGAGACCCAGAATTCGACTGCTGAAGGCGAAATAACATTGGACGAACTCACTAGTGTTTTAAAGACCTTGCCCACCAGCAGGGCACCTGGCTTAGACGGGTTGCCAGTGGAATTCTACAGCACCTTTTGGGATTTGCTGGGACCATGTCTATTAATTGTCTTCATAGAAAGCATACAAACTGGTGAACTTCCCTTGAGCTGCAGACGTGCCATCATTTCATTAATCCCTAAAAAGGGAGAGCTTCAACTTGTTGAGAACTGGCGCCCGATCTCTCTACTTTGTACCGATTACAAAATCCTGTCTAAGTTACTCGCTAATCGCATAAAGACCTTAATTGGGCACGTTGTATCCCCCGACCAGTCTTATTGTATTCCCGGCAGATCGATATTTGATAATATTTTTTCTGTTCGTGATTTGATTTCGATTTGTCATTGTCAGAATGTTAACACCGGGCTGATCTTTTTAGATCAGGAAAAGGCCTTTGATAGTGTTGACCATTCATATTTACTTGAAGTTTTGAAGGGGTTTGGGTTTGGTTCCTTCTTCATTTCTTGTATCAAGCTGCTGTATCACAACAACTTTAGTTTGGTGAACATCAACAACAGTTTATGTTCACCTTTTCCTATTCAGCGAGGCATTAGACAAGGCTGCCCTCTTTCCGGGTACCTGTATTCACTTTCCATTGAACCCTTGCTGATTCACTTACGCCACAAACTTTCTGGGTTCTTGGTGACACCTCTTGCTAATCCTGTTAAGGTGCTTGCGTATGCTGACGATTTGTGTGTGATTGTTAACACTCAGTCTGACATTGCTGCCCTCACAAGTGCTCTATGTGAATTCAATTTGGCATCCTCTGCTACTGTCAATTGGAGTAAGAGTAAAGCCTTGTGTCTTGGTCCTTCTGGGTTATTTATCCCACCTTCCCTGCCTAATGCTTTGCAGTGGAGGTATGATGGTGTTAAACATCTCGGTGTGTTTCTTGGAAATGAGACCTTTTCCTTAAAGAACTGGGATCAGATGGTTGATCACATCTCCCATATCCTTAATTGTTGGAAAAGATTATACAGCCTACTGTCTTATAGAGGTCGAGTGCTGATAATTAATAACTTGGCTGCTTCCAAACTCTGGCATCGGATGACTGTCTTACAACCGCCCAAATCGCTAGTCATTAACTTGCAGTGTATCCTTGTTAATTTTTTCTGGAACGGTATGCACCGGCTCCGAGCTGATCTTCTAAGTGTCCCCTTGGATAAAGGAGGTCAAGGACTTGTGGACATTACCAGTAAAATACTGGCTTTTCGACTAACCACCTTGCGCCAACTTCTCTACAAGGAAGTCCTGTCTTGGCGGCCCCTGGCTTCTTGCTTGTTGCAGCAAGCGGGTAAGCTCAGGTGTGGCCCCGAGCTCTTTCTACTCGATCTGCAGCGAATAGACATCTCCTTGCTGCCCTCCTTTTATCGAAGTCTCGTGAATGCCGGTCAGTGCCTCCTTCCAGTATGAAACAAGGATACATATAAATTTTGGAATTTAATGTGTGAACCGCCGGTACAAAGCCGAATGCCTCAACTCTGTGTTTGCCTCGAAATCCTTAGTCCCAAACCCATCTCTCTCTGTTCCCTCCTTTCCCAGTCGAACCCAACTGCTCCTGGACTCTGTGTCCTTCTCTCCTGACAAGGTGGAGGAGTTTTTGTCAAACCTCGACTCTGATTCTGCAACTGGACCAGACGGCATCAGCCCACGGGTCCTAAAATCCTGCTCTGCCGCTCTATCTCACCCTCTCTCTGTTCTTTTCACCCTATCTTTTGCTCAAGGTCATCTGCCAGCATCCTGGAAATCAGCTAACATTACCGCTTTACACAAAAAAGGTGCAAAAACAGATCCTTGCAACTACAGACCAATCAGCCTGCTCCCAATTATCAGCAAAGTCATGGAATCCATCATTGCTTCGGATATGAAATCTTTCCTCTTCTCCAATGGCTTGATCTCTGATCATCAATTTGGTTTCAGACCAGGTCACTCTACTCTGGACATGCTGCTTCTGCTGTCTCAACAATGGATGGAGGTCCTCAATGCCAAACAGGAAATCAGAGCTGTCTCCCTTGACATATCAAGAGCCTTTGATACGGTCTGGCACCCAGCTCTGCTCACCAAACTCTCCTCCTATGGTATCCATGGAAATCTCCATGCATGGCTTGCGGACTTCCTCTCTGGTCGTAGTCAACGTGTGGCCCTGAATGGATTTCTCTCATCTCCCCTTCCTGTTCAGGCTGGAGTTCCCCAAGGAAGTGTGCTGGGCCCTGTGCTTTTTCTGGTCTTTATCAATGATCTCTCTGACTCTCTGGAAGATCCTCTCTATCTCTTTGCTGATGACTCCACTCTCTGCCGCTCCATTCCTCTTCCCTCAGATCGGCAGTCTGCAGCCTCCTCACTCTCTGAAGACCTGGACAAAATCACAGACTGGTCAAACAAGTGGAACATGTCTTTCAATCCTGCCAAATCTCACTCTCTTACTATGTCTCTCCGAAAAGATCGACTGGACAACCCTCCCATCTACTTTCTCAACAATCCTCTCCAAGAAGTTCTGTCACTCAAGCTTTTGGGTCTCACTATCTGCCATGATCTTTCTTGGGAAAACCACATTTCCAAGCTGGCCTCCAAAGCCAGTCGCCGACTGGGCATCCTCCGTCGTGCGAAGTCCTTCCTCGGCACACCTGAGCTCCTCACCACATACAAGGCTTTCATCCGCAGCTCTATGGAATACTGTTCTCCCCTATGGGCTGGTGCTCCTGCCTCACACCTGGCTCGGCTTCACGCTGTTGAATCCAAAGCTTTCAAAATCATTGGAATCTCCCGCGATGAAGCTATCTCTGAGGGCCTTTCACTCACTCACCACAGGCAGGTAGGTGGTCTTTCTGTCTTCTACCGACTCCTCTCCGGCCTTGCTCCCCCAGCTCTCTCTGTGCTCTGTCCCCCAAATATTCCTACAGGTCGCACAAGATCTGCCAGCAACCCTCTGATGGTTAAACTGCCGAAATCTCGGCTCTCTGCTCACCTTCACTCTTTCATTCCTCTTTTCTCCCGCCTGTGGAACAAACTCCCACACTCCCTTCAATCCCTCTCCTCCCTCCAGGTCTTTAAAACAGCTGTTCACCACCATCTCTTATCTTCCCCCATCCATAACCTTGATCTTTTCTACCCCCACTAATTCACCCCAGATCCACCTTGTTTGAAATTCCAACTTATTTCCTGGAAATCCTGGCAGTGTCCATATGTTTATACCTCTCCCACCCCCCCCCCCCCTTCACATGCCTCCCCCCTTCACATGCCTCCCCCCCAAAGCCCTCTCCCTCCCACAGATATCTCGATGTCTCCATGTCTCTCGGTCCCTGCTCTCAAATGTTGTGTTTGTGTCCTTCCCCCTCTCTCCCCATCTTGTCTACCGCTCCCGATGTTATTTGTTTTATGTGTCTGTTTGTCTTTCTGTGTGATTAATGTTCGCTCTTTCACGAGCCTCGATCTTGTATACAAAAAAAAAAAAAAAAAAAAAAAAAAAAAACCCGTTTTCTACAACAGCCTATTTTGCCATGATTGCCAAAGTAGGTCCCTAATTCAATCTTTTATCGAATCTGGTTTTTTTCTTGTCAAGGATTTTGTTAATCATACTTATTCTGGATGGCAGACCCCCAACCAGATTTCGGAAGTATGCAACGTTACCTCAGCCCGACTAATTGGACAACTTCTTCGTTCAATTGTTAAAGTGTTCATCTCTTTTAATTTATCATGGCCTCTACTGCATGATGTTCAGAACACAAAAACAATGCACCCTGACTTCCCTGATTTTTGTTTTTCTGGTGCTCCTTCCACAAAGCCTCTACAAGCCTGTGCAAAGGCTACTTTGTATGTGCAATGTCTTAATGTTGTCATCTCTGCTAACCCCAATAGCCCACTGACCACCCACTGGAAAGAGCTTCTACCTGCAGGGGCTCCATCCTCTCCTACCTGGTCGTCGATGTACGCGTTACCTGTGTCTAAACGTGCCGGTGATATACAGTGGAGGCTTGCACACTATTCTTTGCCTTCCAACGCGTTTCTTAAACGACTGAACGTCGTGATATCTGATGACTGCCCTTTTTGCCATCATTCTGAGGACACTTTCCATGCATATGTCGGATGCCAAAGGCTGACTCCACTTTTTCAACTCCTGAAATATGTCTTCCAGAATTTCGGTTTTTGTTTTTCTTCTTATCTTTTTGTGTACTGCATGCCTGTGTCTAACGAGAATGTCGGTTCTCAAATCGTTAATTTTTTACTTGCCGAGGCGAAACTCGCGATATATATTACGCGGAAGAGTCGGGTCTCTGGGACAAGCTCACCGGAATGCAGTATTTTGTTAGCCTTTAAAGGCCTTGTGTCTGCCCGCCTTAAAATTTAATTTAATTTTTACCGAGAGACTTCTCGGCTTGATCACTTTGTTCAAAAATGGTGCAAAGCTGAAATCCTGTGTAAGGTGGAGGGAGATGAACTTTTTTTGCTGCTCTAATTATAATTAATGTCATGTTTTTCAATTCCTTGCTTTAATTATTTTGTTGACTGCTATTGAATTACTTGGTTTGTTGTGCTTTTTTATACTTTTGTAATAAAAGACCTTAAAAGTCAAGTCTCTCTCTCTCTCTCTCTCTCTCTCTCTCTGTCTCTCTCTCTCTCTCTGTCTCTCTCTGTCTCTCTCTCTCTCTCTCTCTCTCTCTGTCTCTCTCTCTCTCTCTGTCTCTCTCTCTCTCTCTGTCTCTCTCTCTCTCTGTCTCCCTCTCCCTCTCCCTCTCCCTCTCCCTCTCTCTCTCTCTCTCCCCCTCCCACTCCCCCTCCCTCTCTCTCTCCCCCTCCCACTCCCCCTCCCCCTCTCTCTCTCTCCCTCCCCCTCTCTCTCTCTCCCTCTCCCTCTCTCCCTCCCCCTCTCTCTCTCTCCCTCCCCCTCTCTCTCTCTCCCTCCCCCTCTCTCTCTCTCCCTCTCCCTCTCTCCCTCCCCCTCTCTCTCTCTCCCTCCCCCTCTCTCTCTCTCCTTCCCCCTCTCTCTCTCCCTCCCCCTCTCTCTCTCTCCCTCCCCCTCTCTCTCTCTCCCTCCCCCTCTCTCTCTCTCCCTCCCCCTCTCTCTCTCTCTCCCTCCCCCTCTCTCTCTCTCCCTCCCCCTCTCTCTCTCCCTCCCCCTCTCTCTCTCTCCCTCCCCCTCTCTCTCTCTCCCTCCCCCTCTCTCTCTCTCCCTCCCCCTCTCTCTCTCTCCCTCCCCCTCTCTCTCTCTCCCTCCCCCGCTTTCTCTCTCCCTCCCCCTCTCTCTCTCTCCCTCCCCCTCTCTCTCTCCCTCCCCCTCTCTCTCTCTCCCTCCCCCTCTCTCTCTCTCCCTCCCCCTCTCTCTCTCCCTCCCCCTCTCTCTCTCTCCCTCCCCCTCTCTCTCTCTCCCTCCCCCTCTCTCTCTCTCCCTCCCCCTCTCCCTCTCTCCCTCCCCCTCTCTCTCTCTCCCTCCCCCTCTCTCTCTCTCCCTCCCCCTCTCTCTCTCTCCCTCCCCCTCTCTCTCTCTCTCCCTCCCCCTCTCTCTCTCTCTCCCTCCCCCTCTCTCTCTCTCTCCCTCCCCCTCTCTCTCTCTCCCTCCCCCTCTCTCTCTCTCCCTCCCCCTCTCTCTCCCTCCCCCCCTCTCTCTCTCCCTCCCCCTCTCTCTCTCTCTCCAAAATGGCGTGCACTCGTGTTCGTGTGCTGTAGCTCTGTGCTTGTGTTGGTTTCCCCTCCCCATTCTTTTTTTTCCCACCGTGCTTTTGTCGTGTCCTTCGTTACCACCTGTCCCTATTTTCCCTCCCTTGAGACAGAGAGAGTGAGGGAAGAGCCCAAAGGTGAGAGCAGACCCGTTCGGTTCAGTTTACCTGCTCCGTCGGTGCTGTTTACCTGCTCCGTCGGTGCTGTTTACCTTACTCGCGTCGTGAGAACTTTATTATTTATTATTTCATTTCGACTTTATTTATTTTGTGTCCTTTCCGCCTGGTCAAGGTGGAAAGGTGAGACATCGCCGTTATGGCAAGTGTTCGTGCACGGCAGAAAGGGTTTGAAACCCTAACAAGGAAGCATGCTTTTGTGTGTGTCCCTCCCGAAGGTGTTCCTACCGAGGACATTATCCTCGCTGTCGGGAATGTTATCGGCGATGAAAATGTCCGCGCCGCGTCGCGGATGAACCAAAAGTTTGTTGTTTTCGTGTCGGACGAGAAGTTCGTGCATGATGTTGTTAGTACCGGTCTGTCATTGAAAGGTGGGCAGTTCGTCATGGTTTCCCCGATGGACACACCGGCGATTAAAGTTATTATTTCAAATGTCGCTCCGTTTATCACAGATGATAAGTTAATGGCTGTTCTGACCCGGTATGGAACTGTTGTTTCCCGAATCTCGATGATTCCCCTGGGATGTCGGGATGAACGAGTGAAACATGTTATGAGTTTCCGGAGACAAGTATTCATGGTGCTTCCTAATCGCGGCGACGATACAGGACTAAACATCTCGTTTAAAATTTCGGTAAATGATCGTCAATATCAAATGTACGCTTCGTCAGGCACCTTAACGTGCTTCCTTTGTGGAGCCTTCGGACACGTTAAAAGGTTTTGTCCCAAAGCATATTGTACGAAGTGCGGCAAATTGGGACACACCGATGTGGGCTGTAAAAAAGAAAACGCCCCGACCGTGCTTCCTAACGCCCTGACCGTGCTTCCTCACGCCCCGACCGTGCTTCCTCACGCCCCGACCGTGCTTCCTCACGCCCCGACCGTGCTTCCTCACGCCCCGACCGTGCTTCCTCACGCCCGACCGTGCTTCCTCACGCCCGACCGTGCTTCCTCACGCCCGACCGTGCTTCCTCACGCCCGACCGTGCTTCCTCACGCCCCGACCGTGCTTCCTCACGCCCCGACCGTGCTTCCTCACGCCCCGACCGTGCTTCCTCACGCCCCGACCGTGCTTCCTCACGCTCCGACCGTGCTTCCTCACGCCTCGACCGTGCTTCCTCACGCCCCGACCGTGCTTCCTCACGACCCGACCGTGCTTCCTCACGCCCCGACCGTGCTCCCCGACGCTCAAACCGTGCTCCCCGACGCTCGAACCGTGCTTCCTGACACTCAAACCGTGCTACCTGAAGCCCCGACCGTGCTTCCTGATGTCCCGACTGTGCTTCCCGAGGTCCCGACTACGCTTCCCGAAGCCCCAACCGTGCTACCCGAAGCCCCGACCGTGCTACCCAAAGCCCCGACCGTGCTACCCAAAGCCCCGACTGTGCTTCCCGACGCCACGACCGTGCTTCCCGACGCCCCGGTGCTACCCAAACCCAGTGAGATGGCACTTGGTGATGCTAGTACTGCTGGCGAACCCATGAATGAAGAACTTGTCGTACTGACCAAAAAAACGAAAAGCACCACTAACAAATAGCCCCGATGGTGCGATAAAGAAGGCTGTCTTGGGCAGAGACACTGTCTCTGCAAAAGAGGGCAAAACGTTTACAGCAAACGAAAATATCGAACGCCAAAGTGGAAAAGAGGATGTTACTGATTTCCCAGGCTCTGAGAATAAAGCCTACATTGATCCAAACAATGCGGCCATTTTTGAGCCTGAACGCGAAGCCCTACCGGTCCCCCCTCCAGTAGCTGAGCGGACTGGTGACCAAACAAATTGCTCTGTCTTACAAACAGAAATCGTAACCCCGGCTACGCAGAGATCTGCAGCCATTTGCCAAAGCACACATAAAGAAAGTAAGCACCAGTCTGCTCGTGAGTGTGTACCAGAGTACCCAACGAAATCTCAGGAGATGCATCCAGAGGAGCTTGTGAGAGCTGCAAGTAAGGCCCAAGATCCAGGTGGGACATTATCAGACTTGTCAGAGTCTGAGGACGAGGTGGAAGTGACTGAGCTGTCACAGTCATCAGCATCTCAGTCACAGATACCCCCCCAACACATCGTGTCGTTTCTAGCCGAAACGTACAGACAGCGTAACATAGTCATTAAATACTATTTTGACGATTTGGTTGCATTCATCCATACTGCAAAATCCATAATTAAAACGCCTGAACAATTTGACCTGAATAAGTCACAATACCACAGGTTAAGAAAATTCATCACACGTGCAGGTGTAGAGTGTTCCCAGCCACAGGCTGATTTCATCAATACAGGATGAAAACTATAAAACTTGCAACTTTAAATATTAACGGTGGTGGTGCTAGCCACCTCCGCCAGGTTCAAGTAAAAAAAATATTTCAACGGAAAAAGGCGGATGTGATCTTACTTCAAGAAACTCACATCACACCAAATGTGGAACATAACTGGCATCAACTTTTTAAGAGCCAATGCTATTTCAGCAATTTATCAGCTTCATCTGCTGGAATCGGCTTCTTGCTGAAGCCAGGCCTCGTGTGTGAGTCATGCCATTTTCAGGAGGTAATAAATGGTCGGCTTAGCTCTCTCAAACTAGTAAGCCATAACTTCCATTACACCATTTTTAATGTGTATGCGCCAAGTGATAGCGTAGAGCATAAGTCCTTCTTCACCTCAATGATAAATCACTTAAGATCGGTTGATTTTGATCATTGTGTGTGTGTCGGAGGTGATTTTAATTGCACCTTCGACCCATCGGTTGACAGAAACTCTGTCGAACCCCATCCTGAGTCCCATGTACACTTATCCAATTTTTTTAGCACAATGGGCTTCGTTGATGTTTGGCGGTTGCACCACCCAAACACATCCCAGTACACCTGGTGTCGATGCGCCAATAGTCGAGTATCCTTGGCAAGGCTTGACAGATGGTACATCAACGTACCCTTTAAAAATACTGCGGTTTCTTCAAGTCACCTCCCTTCCGTGTTTTCAGACCATCATATGGTAACCCTAAACCTTTCCTTTCCTCAACCCGCAAATAGGAGCACTTATTGGAAGTTTAATGTTAGACTTCTAGAAGATAGTATGTTTAAAGAAGCCTTTCGTGTTTTCTGGGCAAGTCTAGTAGCAAAGAAATCTTCCTTTTCTTCATCCAGCATATGGTGGGATAACATGAAATCTCAAATTCGGGTTTTTTGTCGATGTTTCCAATCACACAGCACAAACGACAAGCACATTACAATGGCCTGGTTGGAATTAGATATTCTACAATTGGAGAGTAAATTGGCTCATGAAAATAATGACGCCAATTACCGGTTATTGCTAGTAAAGAAAGCTCTTTTAAGGGAGTTAGTTCAAGAGAAAGCAGCCGGTACATTAATTAGACTTAGAATACAGAATGTAAAGTTATCAGACACCCCAAACAAGTCTTTCTTTCATTTAGAATCTTTAAGCAAGCCATCACGGCAAATCTCTTCTGTTTTGGACTCAAGAGGCAACGTTGTTGTCAATGAGGATGATGTTAGAATAAACATTATTGAATTCTTTACAAAACTTTTTGAGGAGCAGACTGTTTGTAATGATACAATGATGGATTTAACCTCTCACTTCCCCTCCCTAACTGAGGCTCAACGGTTGGAGCTTGACCTACCAATCACCCTCCTTGAGCTAACCTGTGCTCTTGCTGCCATGGATTCAGGGAAAGCTCCGGGTATTGACGGTCTACCTCCCGAATTCTTTCTGACATTTTGGGACTTTTTAGGCCCTGAGTTGCTGAATGTTTTGGACACTTCTATACAGACTGGTATAATGCCGCTGAGTCTAAGAAGAGCCGTAGTGTGCTTGCTCCCGAAAACTGAAGATCCCCGACTTTTGGTGAACTGGCGACCGATCTCCCTGCTGTGTACGGACTACAAGCTTTTTTCAAAAGTACTAGCTAATCGACTAAAAAAGGTTATTGGTGATCTAGTACTATCAGAACAGAGTTATTGTGTTCCTGGAAGATCCATCCATGATAATATTTCTTTAATCAGAGATCTCATTGATGGTAACCGTGTTAAAGAAGACTTTGGAATGATGTCGCTTGATCTTGAAAAGGCATTTGACAGTATCGACCATAAGTTTATGCATCATGTGTTACAGGCATGCGGCCTCGAAGCAAACTTTCATTCCTACATTTCCTTGCTATACACAGATGTATTTAGTTTAATTAAGATTAATAATGTGCTGGCTCCCCCCATCAAGGTTCGGAGAGGGGTTCGGCAAGGGTCCCCAGTCTCTGGTTTATTGTTTGCTCTTTCTTTAGAGCCTCTTCTCAATCTACTGAGCAAGAAGATTTCTGGAATAGCACTTTCTCCCATGAGTGCACCGCTAACCCTATGTGCTTATGCGGATGACGTCTGCATCTTTGTAAAAGATAAGGATGATATTGATATCCTTGTTGAGTGCCTATCAAAGTTTCACGCTGCCTCCTCTTTAAAAATCAATTGGAACAAGAGCAAGACGTTATGGATACCCTCCCTTTATCGCAACCTTCTTCAGCCTGTACCACTGCTACCCCCATCCCTCCCCGCAGGGTTGCTGTGGGGAAGTGAGGGAATTAAGTACTTGGGCATATTCCTTGGTTCCCCACAGTATGCTCAGAGAAATTGGGACGGGGTAATTGAGCAAGTGGGAGAAAGATTGAACCGATGGAAAAGGGTTTTACCTCATTTGTCCTTCAAGGGCCGTGTGCTAGTGATCAACAACTTAGTTGCCACAATGTTGTGGCATAGGTTCATCTGCCTGCAACTGCCGGAGGCCCTACTCAAAGCACTCCAGGGCAAACTGGTGGACTTCTTCTGGGGAGGCTACCACTGGCTACGACCCGATGTGATATGTCGCCCCTCGGCTGAGGGTGGCCACAACCTCGTCGACATCAAAGCCCGCCTAATGGCCTTCCGGCTGCGGTCCATTCAACGTCTCCTCTACATGGAACATCTGCCAGGCCGGCTCCCTGCATGCCTTGTGCTGCAGCGAGCGGGTAGGCTCGGGTACGGGTTTGAACTTTTTCAAATGAACCTCCAACATGTCGACATATCGGTTCTCCCTGCTTTTTACCAAAGCCTCTTAAATGCCTGGCAGAGCCTTTCTGTGAGTCGTCAGGCGGACACATATGTAACGAAAATGCTGGCACACGAGCCTTTGTTCTATAACCCTCTCTTTCCCGACATTCCAAAGAGTCGAGATTTTTGCCAACACTTTATAGCAGCTGGTATCGTGAAGGTGCGGCATCTCCGACATGACTCAGGGTATGGTTGGAAATCCGTAAGTGAAATCGCAGACCTGACAGGGATTTGGTCCCATAGGATGATTGCAAAAATTTTGAGGAAAATGATTCAGGTGGGACGGCAACTTGGCCTAACTTGGACTCGAGGTACAGAAGAAGATCTAAATGAGCCAACAGTGCCTAAATTGATTGTTGAACCCATTCAAAATGATTTGCCCCCTGTTAGCGATGGGTCAAAGCTTTTCCAGACAATGGACAGCAAGGGTATCTATAAGATGTGCCTCAAGTTGTTAAATGGGAACCCTTCGTTAAATGGAGTTACCCGATGGAAAGGATTGTTACCCGGAGGACCCCCCCCTCCGAACCTATCTGGGAAGCCATGTATAGTGAGCCCACATCCAAAAGAACAGGTGATCTCCAGTGGCGTTTGGCCCACTGGATTGTTCCCTCCAACACGTTTATTAGACATTTTTCTCCTGTATCTGTTTGTTGTCCCTTCTGTACAGTCAATGAGGACTTGTTTCATGCATTCATAGACTGTATCCGATTATTTCCTTTGTTTCATTGGTTGAATTACATTGCACACGAAATGCATGTTACTTTTTCTTTGAGAAATTTCGTCTTTGGTTTTGCTCCTAAACAGAATCCTGCATCTAAACTGTTTAGTTTCCTAATAGCAACTGCGAAACTTGCTGTTTATTTGACAAGAAAAGACAAACTATCTGGCAAACCGATAGAGCACTGCAATATCATGTTGTGTTTGAATGCATTAGTCTCAGCAAGATTGAAACTTGAGTTTACCCTTTCCAACGAGGCCGGAAATTTTCAAAACTTTGTTGATAGTTGGTGTGTTGGTGGTTTTTGTGAGGTTAAAGAAAACGAATTGAGAATACTGTTATGAGATACTGATTATGTTTTTTATTTGATGATCATTGGGTGCTTCTTCTTCTTTTTTATTTTTGTTGGCATTATTGATTTCATTGCAAAACGTGTATATTGTTACTTTTCTATTTTTGTAATAAAAGGACTAAAAAGTCAAAGTCTCTCTCTCTCTCTCTCTCTCTCTCTCTCTCTCTGTCTCTCTGTCTGTCTCTCTGTGTGTCTCTCTGTCTCTGTCTCTCTGTCTCTGTTTCTCTCTCTGACTCTCTCTGTCTCTCTCACTCTGTCTCTCTCTCTGTCTCTCTCTCTGTCCCTCTCTCTGACTCTCTCTCTCTCTCTCTCTCCCCCCCCCTCTCTCTCTCTCTCTCACCCCCCCCCCCCTCTCTCTCTCTCTCTCTCTCCCCCCCCTCTCTCTCTCTCTCTCCCCCCTCTCTCCCCTAAGTAATGTTCAATGAAGCCTGAAACTTGTAATCACAAAATATTCCATTCTGTTTTGCCAAATGTATCAGCCGATGGAATTTCAAAAAGCAAGGGAGTTCGCAAGCTTCACAAAGTTATTTTATGGACATTTATTTATGTAATGATGGAAATGAGAACTGGATCCCAATTACCTGATCTTGTGAAAGAAAAGTCAAAGATGGAACACAAAGCAGCTTGTATAAAACATTGGGTTTTGATGTTTGTTTTCATTCTAGGGTGTGCCAATCGGCAAACATCTCAACATCTGACTGGTTATTCAGCAAGTGACTTAATCCATCATGATGTTATAAGGGACACCACCCCAACCGTATCTCAGCCCCTAAAATTGGAGTTTTTTTCTTGTCTGACGCACGAAAAAGATTTCAGCTTAAATAGTATCCCAATCCCATCCCTCCCTCCTCCCCCCCGCCTTCCCATGCCTCCTCCCCCCAAGCCCTCCCCCTCCCACAGATCTCCCGATGTCCCTATTCTCTGCTGTTGTACTTGTGTGCTTCCCTCTCTCTCCCCATCTTGTCTCGCGCTCCCTTTATTATATGTTTTGTGTGTCCATTTTTTTTTTGTGATTGATGTTAGCTCTTACACGAGCCTCGATCTTGTATACAAAAAAAAAAAAAAAAAAAAAAAAAAAAAAAAAAAAAAAAATTAAAATTTTTTTTTCACACATCTGGCCAATTACCTTCACACAGTAGCGTTTGATCATTGTATCTGTATAGGAGGAGATTTCAATTGCACCTTTGAACCGAGTTTAGATAGAAATACACCAGAACCACATCCAGAATCTCATAAAGATTTATTGAATTGTTTTTCATCACTTGGTCTACTTGACGCATGGCGCATACGGCACCCTACAACATCTCAGTACACATGGTGCCGTTGTGCTAGTGGGTTAATAACACTTGCAAGGCTTGATAGATGGTATATTAATTCCACTTTTAGAAACGTACTCGTGTCTTGTAATCATTTCCCTTCTACTTTCTCTGATCACCACCTGGTTGTGCTTGGTCTAACCTTTTCTCAGTCAACTCGTAAAAGTGCGTATTGGACTTTCAACACCAGCCTGTTGGAGGATTGCTGTTTTAAGGATGCTTTTCGTAGTATTTGGGAAACACTCATCCAAAGAAAACCTTGTTATTCTTATATTCAGTTATGGTGGGATAACGTGAAAGCCCAGATTCGCGTCTTTTGTCAATATTTTAACTCCTTTTCCACAAGCAAGAGTAAGATTGCTATTTCGCCCTTAGAAACTGAAATTTTACACTTCGAGGAAGACTTGGCTAAGTCTCAAAATGGCAGGAAACTTCAGTTATTATTGGAGAAAAAAGCCTGTTTAAGAGAATTGATTCATGAAAAAGTAATGGGGATGTCAGTTAGACTCAAAATCCAAAATGTGAAGTTCTCTGGCACCCCAAACAAAAGTTTTTTCCAGTTAGAAGGGGTTAAGAAGTCCCAAAGGCAAATGTTTTCCTTGCTAGATGCTAAGGGGAATATTACACAAAATGAAAGTGATGTTAAGATGCTTGTGAAAAGGTTTTTTTTCTGGCTTATTTGCGGAGAAAGCTGTGTGTAAAGATATGGTTGATGATATGACGAATTACCTGCCTTCGTTGAGTTGTGACCAGTGTCAAGGTCTTGAAGAGCCGTTTACTTTGGAGGAGCTCAGCACAGCTCTGCGTAGCTTTGAACACGGAAAAGCCCCTGGGATCGACGGCCTTCCAGTGGAATTTTTTGCAGCGTTTTGGGACATTTTAGGTCCAGAAGTACTGCTGGTGCTACAAGAAACCTTACGCTCTGGCATACTACTCCTCAGCTGTAGAAGAGCAGTGGTATGCCTTCTCCCAAAAGGTGGTGATCTCCGCCGGATAGAGAACTGGCGCCCCATCTCATTACTGTGTTCTGACTACAAACGTTTTTCCAAATTGTTGGCCAATCGGCTAAAGGTTGTCATTGGCACTGTTGTCCATCCTGATCAGAGTTACAGCATTCCGGGAAGATCAATCTCTGATAATGTCTTTTTAATTAGAGACTTGATTGACTGTGGCCTTAAGGAGGAAGAGGGGCTTGTAGTCAGGTTCACTATGTTTTCTCGTTCAAAATTTTGGTAGATTAGCAAAATTATACTTTTTTGGAATATTCAGAGCATGAGGAATCCAAAAATTAATGTTTACATTTGCGTAGACACCTTTGCGAAAATGACACTCAGGACAGTGATGAAGATCTGTAAAAGCATATTCCTGAACGGTATAGACCTCGTAGATCCTGTGTATAGGACTTATAGTTCAATCTGATACTACCTATAACTTCCTATAACAACCTATAACTTCAAAGGACTTGAGTCCTATACACAGGCCGCATCTATTTATCATGTATTATGTAATACAGTTCTATCACAAATATAAAGACAATGGTTTTCAATTACCTTTGTTTGTTGCTTTTCTATAATCCTGAGCACTATTTTGAGGCCTTTATTGGATTCCTTGACCCAGAAAACATAGGATTAGCATATTTAATTAAGTCTCTAAGTTGACTAGAAGCCGAGATCGCGCAAAATATGTATTTTATGGCGGCCATTTTCAAAATCCAAAATGGCGGCCATGCAGGTGTCTGTGCAAATGCCAACATTGATTTTCAGATTCTCCATGCTCTGAAGATTCCAAAAATGTAGAGGTTTGCTAATCCCAAAATTTTGAAAGAAATTATATTTGTTAACATAGTGAACCTGACTATCTTCATCACTGTCCTGAGTGTCATTTTCGCAAAGGTGTCTACGCAAATGTAAACATTAATTTTTGGATTCCTCATGCTCTGAATATTCCAAAAATGTATCGTTTTGCTAATCTACCAAAATTTTGAACGAAATTATATTTGTTAACATAGTGAACCTGACTATTGGATTGATTTTCCTTGACATTGAAAAGGCTTTTGATAGCATTGACCACACTTACATGTTCCATGTTCTGCAAAAGTTTGGTTTTGGTGAAAAGTTTATAGGCTTTGTGAAATTGTTATACCACAACATATTTAGTTTGTGCAAAGTAAATAATCGTCTTTGTTCACCCATTCAGGTTCAGAGGGGTGTTCGGCAAGGCTGTCCTTTGTCAGGGTTGCTGTTTAGCCTTTCTCTTGAGCCACTACTCATAAGTCTTAGAGCCTCTCTTTCCGGCTTTGTGCATTCTCCAGAAGATAACCACATCATGGTAACAGCATATGCTGATGTCTGTGTAATCATTAAGAATGATAAGGACCTAACTATTCTTGTTGAGTCCTTACACAGGTTTTACCTTGCTTCACGTTTGCGGTGCAATTGGCAAAAGAGAAAAGCTTTGTGGGTGTCCTCAGCTTACGGTACATCCGGTAGGCTTCCCGTCACTCCCCCTCAGTCTCTTCCAAAATACATAATTTGAACAAGAGAAGGGGTTAAATACCTAGGTGTTTATCTAGGACCTTATCAGTACTCCCATATTAACTGGGAAGGAGTGGTAGAACAGGCAACCAAGCGGCTTAACAAATGTAAAAGGTTCCTTCCACAAATGTCCTTTAGAGGCCGAATACTGATTATTAACACCTTGGTCGCCTCTGTCCTGTAGCATAAATTTATCTGTTTGCAGCCACCAGAGGGCTTGCTTAAGGCTATTCAACAGACACTGGTAAATTTATTTTGGGGAGGTTACCACTGGTTGCGGTTGGACGTACTTTGCCGCCCCTTGTCTGATGGTGGCCAAGGGCTCATTGACGTAAAGTGTCGGCTGATGGCTTTTCGGCTGAAGTCAATACAACATCTGCTCAATTTTGAAAAATTGCCCTGGCGCCCTGTGGCACAACGAATATTGAGGCAAGCTGTATTGCTCGGCTACGGCCTAGAGACATTTTTGATCGAATCCCAAAAAGTTGATGTGTCCCAACTTCCTCTGTTCTACCAGAGCTTGTTGAATGCTTGGCAAGCCGTAGTGGTAAGCCGCCAAAAGGAGTCCTATGAGGTTAAAATGTTTGCGGGAGAACCTCTATTCCTCAACCCACTCTTTCCCCAGGTTCCCAAGAGCCGTTGTTTTGCCCAAAACTTCATTTCAGGTGGCATCAGAAATGTCTGGCATCTTCGTGACTCAGCAAATTGTGGTTGGAGATCTGCCAAGGAAGTCGCTGAGATTACTGGTACCAGATCAAAAAGAGCTGCAGGTCAGGTACTTGTAGAAGTCATTCGTACATCCTTTAGACTTGGGTTGCAGTGGAGTACTGGGGTTAAATGGGCATCCCATAATCCTTCGCTTCCTAACTTACTTGTTGCTTTCACCGGCTCTACTTTGTCCCCAGGCAGTACTGGCTCTTGTTTATTTAGTAGTCTTGAGAGTACATCTATTTACCAGTTCTGTCTTTCATTGATTAATGTAAACACAGGAGTTATGAGATGGAAAGCTCTTTTACTTGATGCCACCCCTTCTGAACCTGAATGGAAATCAATGTATGGTACACCCGTATCAAAAAGGTCGTGTGATTTACAATGGAGACTGGCTCACGGGGTATTGCCAACAAACACTTTTGTAAACCGTTTGGATGCCATGGTATCGGTGACCTGTCCCTTTTGTAATAATATTGAAGATTTGTTTCATGGGTATGTTGATTGCATACGATTGTGTCCTCTTTTTCTTTTACTGAACAATGTGTTTGATCAAGTTAATGTTCCTTTTTCTCTCCGGTTGTTTATTTTTGGCCTTGGGGTCACTTCAGCAAAGGAAAAATTGTTAATATTTTAAAATTATGTATTGTCAGAGGCGAAACTGGCCATCTATTTGTCGCGAAAAGCGAAAATTAAGGGCAAGCCACCCGAGCAATGCAATGTGATCTTGCATTTCCAATCCCTGGTCACAACTCGGTTAAAACTGGAATTTAAGTATTATAGTAGAAATGCAAACATTAAGGATTTTGTTGAGACATGGTGTGTGGGAAAAACATGCGGAGTAAATGAAAATGTATTAGAGATTTACATGTGGGTGTTTTCCTTGTCTTTGAAATCTCTTGTTTTGGAATGTAGTTCATTTACATTGATTGTTTCTCCTTTTATTTGATTTTCTATGAATTTTGTTGTATTCTCTTGAAAACTGTTTTTTGGTTTATTCATGTTGACGCTTGTTTTTGTAGTTTTATAATAAAAGGACTTAAAAGTAAAAGTCAGTCAGTCTCTCTCTCTCTCTCTCTCCCCCCACTTTCCACAGCTGTTGCCCGCACGCGCGTAATCACAGTTTCCCAGTGCTCAGGGTCTCTGTCGGTTGTGTGTGCTGTCTTCCCCTTTTCTTCCCGTACTTTCTCTCTCCATATCGTCTAAGTTATGGTGTCCTCCTTTCTATCACCTTGTCTGATCTTTTGAGAGAGAGAGAGAAGAGCATTCGACGGTTTCTCGGTACATTGTTGTTTTCCGTTCTGGGCGGCACCTTCTATCGATTGATCTACCGTTGTGTATAATTAGTTTATCGAGTTTATCTCTTATTAACGCACAGGTTGTAAACCTGGTGCGTTATAGCGTTTGCCTGGGAATTTCTGTCGCTCAAAAGTGAAGCTCATTTCTGTCGCTCAAAAGTGAAGACAGTTTCTGGCGCTCAGATGTGTAAACATGACGTCATCAAATCTATATTTATGCTGCCGGTTCTGCTGCGAACTACTTCACCATGGAAAGTACCATATGAATAATAATTTCCATGTGCCAACCTGGGCGGAATCCAAGTGGATTCACTTGACTTGTTTTTATTTCTTTTTACTCATACCTTTTCCTTTCGTTTATATCGCTTTCATTTTCTCACTACCTGTCGAGGTTTGAACGGTGGTAGCTGCTTTATTTTCATATATCCGGCCATTGAATAACCATGGCTGGTCAAAGTTCACGTTACGTTTCCTTTGAAGCACTAACCCGAAAGCACGGGATTGTGTGTGTTCCTCCGTCGGAGATCGACATGGAGAAGTTAATATTTGTTGTCGGCGAGATCGTTGGCATCGAGAATGTTAAAGCGGTTTCGCGCATGAACAAGCGTATTGTTTTTTTCGTCTCTGAAGTTCGGAGGGTCGCGCAAGTTGTGGAGTGCGGGTTTTTTTTCGACCCCGATATTTACATCCCATTTTCCCCCCTGGATACTCCTGCAAAAAAAGTTGTGATTTCGAATTTACTCCCCTTTGTTAAAGGTGAACAAATCACATCCCAATTTAAAAAATACAGAACAGTTGTGTCTCCGATAACGATGATTCCGTTTCGAAGTCAAAACAACAAACTGAAGCACATTATGTCGTTTCGCCGAATTCTCTACATGATTCTACCTGCGGGTGTTTCGGCGTTCCAGGCGATACTTCCCTTCAAAATCGACGGGTGTGGCAGGCACAATGGTCAATAATTCCACGCACCAGTGGGTGGCGCGAGCGTCCGGGCGTGGAACTGAGATACTTGCCCCGCCTTTCGGCTGTTCGGCCACGCCCTGGGGCAAGGCGTGGCCTCGGGACATATATGCGGGCTCTAAGGTCGAGCCCGCCCAGTGCTGATGTTCGAGCTTGTATTAAAGTGCTTTCGTTTGTATCCACGCGTTGTGGCCTACCTTTCTGGCAATCGAGTCGTGTGTGCACAGCACCACACTGGTGACCCCGACTGATTCAGCCGTTGCTGACCCCCGAACGTGCCATGGCTAACAACGCCATCGCCATCAAACTCCCGGAGTTCTGGGAAGCGCAAGCCGACGTTTGGTTTGTGCAGGCCGAAGCTCAATTCCAACTCTGGGGCATCACTGCGGACGAGACCAGGTACTACCACGTGGTCGCCGCCCTCGGGCCCGGCACTGCCGGGGACAATTGTAAAACGGACTGGTGATATCTCTTGGAGAATTGTACATATGATTTTACCTACCAATGTTTTATTACACCGTTTTAGTGTTTTAAATTCTGTTTCATGCCCCTTTTGTACGGCCTCTGAAGATTTACATCATGCCTATGTTGACTGTGCAAGGCTGACCCCACTTTTTATTTTGTTGTCACAATTGTGCTGCCATATGAATGTTTCTTTTTCTTTACGTATGTTTATTTTTGGTTTGCCATTGAATCCTAAGAATGCTGCCGTATCTGTGCTCACCAATTTTTTCATAGCTGAAGGGAAGCTAGCAATTTATAAAACAAGGAAAGCTAAACTCCTTGCCAACCCTGATGCTGGCTACAATGTTTTAACAGTTTTTAAGGCCCTTACCATGGCCAGGCTACGTGCAGAGTTTTATTTTCACCAAAACGTAAATAATTTAGATCTTTTTAAGCAAAAATGGTGTTACAAGAACGCACTGTGTAAAGTAGTCAACAATGATCTCACCTTTTCTTTTTAAATGTGCACTTGTATTATTTTATGCTTTATTATTTTAACTTCCTTTTATGATTGCTGTTTGTTGGCAAAGTCTAGCTGTTGTTTTCTATCCTTGCTTAAATAAAGGTATACAAAAGTCAAAGTCAAACTTTCTCTCTCTCTCTCTCTCTCTCTCTCTCTCTCTCTCTCTCTCTCCTCTCCTCTCCTCTCCTCTCTCTCTCCGCCAAAAATTCACAATTGCATCCTATTCATGACATCATGTTTTTTTTAAATATAGCAATTGATCTCCATCTTTCAACGGTTTGAATTTGCTAATACATTTTTTGTTTTTGCATCAACACCAATTTGCATGTCGAGCGTAAATTAGGAATTCTTAAAGATATTTCATAGACATCTAATGTGGCAAATTAATTGGGGTAGAAAAGTAAATCAGATTGAGTAAAGAACGTTTTGAGGAAAAATGCTAAAAAAAAAAGTTGAAGATCTCTCTGCTCTTCTGATGACTGAATCATTTTTAATGTGCATTTAAGATTTCACAAAACCATTTTCATTTCTAGCAAATTAACGAACAGTTGTTCAAAACAGCGTACAGCTGTGTGCAACAGTGCTGGTAGATAGCTCAATGCATTGATCTGTGCTCATGTGGCTGACTTACCATACTGTGCTTATAATTACCACTGCCTGCAAAGCCAGTGTTTGCGTAAATAACACCCTCCACCATGTTGCTCTAAGTTCAATACAGAACTCGCTTGATAAATTAACAGAAGAAAGGATTGTCGATATGGGGAACTGCAATCGGAATAGACCAATTCATTGTACCTTAAATTAAAGCTTTCTTGGCACACAGTGAAGTTAAAGTCAGTGGCCTCGTTTCGAAGCACCATTGCTTTTCTCCATTAATGCTAACGGATTTTCAGGCACAATATTCATCGAACTGCTGAGGATGGCATCAAAAGAAATATAGATTCTCTAAATTGGACGATGTAATTAATGTCTTTGTTATAAAGATGCGGACACGCAGAGAGCATCAAGCACCATCTTTATTCCAGTCAACGCTACGCAGGCCTCACTCGGCCCCGCCCACAGCGGCCTCACTCAGCCCCACCCACAGCTCCTCACTCGGCCCGGCCCACAGCGGCCTCGCTCGGCCATACACGGCACTACACTCCTCCCCCTTAAGTCACATAGTCTTTCAAATAAGCTGGTCACACAATACGTCTAGATTCTAGAAGAAACATGCGGGCATTGAGCCGTGGACACGACCGGCGACGGTGAGGCATTGGAAACAAACGACGGCTCCTCACCAGACATCAAACGAGGCTCAACTGAAACAGGAGGAACATCCACACTACTCTCACTGCCATGAACATCCGATTCCACAGATGGATGATGGGCAGCTGGCTTAAACGTGGTCACAGGCACCTCACTGGATGAGACCACATCACACGGCGGAACGGAATTGGTTGTGTGTGAATGACCGGACCCGCGAGCCAACAACTGATTCACCTGACGTTTCCAGATAAGCCCGGCCGAAGTACGAACAAGGTAGTTAGCCGAACTTAAAACTCGGACCACAACAGCAGGCACCAATTTCTGTCGGTGTACATAGTCCCATGCCAAAACTGGCTGGTCCACTGTGAATGAACGAACATTGGTTGCCGTAACAGCTTCAGGTGCACCAGGTCAAAGCAAATCCAGGCGCGACCGCAACTGCCGGCCATACATGCGGAATGCAGGCGTTTCCTGTGCAGCAGAATGCATTGAATTATGATAGACATGCAAAAACACATCAACCCCACTCTGCACAGTTCGAACCGCTTGGCCTCTACACAAGGCATGTTTCAATGCTTTGACAAATGACTCAGCCCGACCATTTGTACCTGTTGGTTAGGCGCCGATCTCAGGTGTTTGATACCATGAGCATGCATGAACACAGCAAGCAAGCACCTCAGACACAAACTGCGAACCATTATCCGAAACTAAAATCTCTGGAGCCCCCTTGTTCGCAAAAATACTCTGCAGATGCTCCACCATGTTCTCTGCTGATGTGGACTCCATTATAGATACTTCTGGCCACTTTGAGTAAGTGTCGATCACCACCAGAAACATGCGGCCCATGACTGGCCGTACAAAATCTACATGAATGCGCTGCCACGTTCTATCACCATGCGGCCATAACAATGACACAGGTGAGGGATTATCAGCATCAGTTTGACACGTATCACATGCTTTTACCGTCCGCTCGATGTCCACATCAAGCCAGGGCCACCACAACAAACTTCAGGCTAAACTCTTTGTTATGACCATACCCAAATGACCCTCATGCAACGCATTGAGACAGCGCTGACATAAAGCAGCAGGAATGACAATCCTCATGCCCCACATTACACAACCTTGAGCTAAAGACAGCTCAGACGCACGCGACACATATCTAGCATATTCTGACGTCGAGGGCAACATGCGCCAAGAACCTGACAAAACAAAAATGCACAACATGTGACAGCACAGGATCATGACGAATGGCAACAGCTACTTCCACAGTGATCACTGGACCATATTCAATCTGTTCCAACATGAACACCTCAACCTCATCTGCAGGTTCGGCACCAGCCTTTGTAGATGGCAATCGAGACAGGCCATCACAGTTAGCCTGCTGTCCGGAAGCACAAAATTTGATTTCATAAAAGTACTCACTGAGGAAAAGATTGAGGACAACCATCTCTGTAGTCATCAACAACCATCTCTGTAGCCGAGCAGCGGTAGTGACTGGAATGACTTTCTGAGGAACTTTCGGAGGAACAAGAACCATAGCGGCTGATGATCAGTTTGTAGGAGAAAATGCCGACCTATCAAGTACTGACAATTTTAACACACCCCATACCAAACTCAGCGCTTAACGCTCAATCTTAGCATAATTTTGCTCTGCAGCTGTCAGAGCACGTGACGCAAAACACACCGGACGCTCAGCACCGTCACTCATTACCTGAGACAAGGTGGCACCGATTCCGTACAATGAGCTGTCACATGCCAGAATGAGAGGACGTGGAGCTTCGTAATGTGCGAGTGCCATGTCTGCAGTAAGGCGAGCTTTGACTCATTCGAATGCTGCTTGTTCCGTCGAACTCCACCTCCACCTCCAACGAACATCTCGACACAGCATGCGAGTCAGCGGAGCAAGCTCAGTGCTTTGGTTGCTGACATACCTCTGGTAATACTGACCAAGCCCAATGAAGAAACGAAGTTGAACTTTGTCCCTTGTGCTGGACATGTCAACTATAACGTCGACTTTCTGAGGGGCTTTTGACAGCCCCTCTGGGGTGATGACATGCTCCAGGTACTCCACTCACTTCTGAAAGAATAAGCATTTGTCCTTCTTCAAGCAAAGGCCATGAGCAGCTAACTTAGACATCACCTTGTCAATGTTCTCAAGATGTTGTTCGGCCGTGGCGCCCGCAATGAGGATGTCGTCCAAGTTGCATTGTGCAGGTAAGTCGGTACAAAGATGATCTATCGCCTTCTGCCACATTGCCGGAGCTGAAGCGATCCCGAAACAAATACGGGTATACTGGTACATACCCTGCCACGTATTGACGGTAAGGAGGTGACTATCCTCCGGCGCGATCTCAAGATGAAAGTACACATCGCGCAAGTCCAACTTCGTGAAGTACCGACTCCCCGCCAATTTTGAATATATCTCGTCAATGGATGGCAGTGGATACTGCTCCACACAGAGGTTGAGGTTAACAGTCGCTTTAAAATCACCACACAGGCGAATACCTCCATGCCGCTTAAGCACTGTGACCACAGGCGTTGCCCACTCAGAGTGTTCCACCGGTTCAATGACCCCAAACTTTTCCAATCGATCAAGCTCCGCTTTGACCCGATCGGGAAGGGCATATGGCACCGGTCAAGGCTTACAGAATCGCGGACTGACACCCTCCTTCAGGTGTAGGTGACTTTGAGCAACTTTGAGCTTCCCAGTTTCAGGCCCAAATATAAATTGGTGTTTTTCCAAGATCCCTTCCAAGCACGAAGGAGACGGAAATGACGTATGGACACTGTAAATGTTTGCCCAATCCAGACGAATGATGTGCAACTGATGCCCCGGTATCCACTGTGAAGTTGACTGGCCTGCTATTTACACTGACAGCCACCGCAAAGGGGTGATTTGCAGCTCACATCATGGGAAAAACGCCCTGTTGATCAAACTCACTGCCAGCCCCGACCACATCAACCGATGATGGTGCCCAACCCCGACAGACCCTCCGCACATGGCCTGTCTTACCACACCAGTAAAACACTGCATTCCGAAATGGACAGCTCACACGAGAATGTGAACCACCTCAACCCTGGCAAGGCTGCTGTGGTAGTTGTCCCTGTAACACACTGATTGCATGTACCCGGGAAGAAGAAGAAAAACAAGTTTCTGCCCTAATCTGCCGACCCAGTTGGAGAATTACGAGCACGTGACCCTCCTTCAGAATAATTGCAAACACATGACCCTCCTGCAGCTCTGGCATTAACAGCTGAGTCCTCCCCAACAATGGCGTGAACATCCTCTCTAGCTTGTTCCACAACAGCCGCAGTTTCAACCGCTTTAGCAAACGTAATCTCTTCAAACGTTATCCGTAAAATTGACGCGACCATCTTTTCATCTCGCAACCCCACAATAAAAAAAAACCTTTAATCTTTGTGATTGTTCATCTTCACCAAAACGACAATCCCCTGCCAGATGCTTGAGCCTGGCAACAAAATCAGCTACCCTCTCATCGGGAAACCGAACCAGGTTGTCGAACTCGTACCGCGATATTACGGTGGTGACTTGCCTGGTTTAATATGGTCGTGCAACGTTTTCACTATGGACTTGTAGGTAACAGCATCATCCGACGTCCTCGCCGGCGAAATCGTCACAGCAAACGGAAAACCTCCACCGAGAAGAACGATAGAAGAATCGCTTTCTGCTTCCCCACCTCGACGATGTCGTTAGCGATGAAATAAAAGCTCAGCAGCTATTCAATTCAAAGTTGTATGCTGGGGACAAGTTCAAAGTTGTCCCCAGCATACTCCGGGACCTTTCCATATGACGTAGCCATGGTCTGAAAAATACTCGTCGCCAATTGTAATGTCTTTGTTATAAAGATGCGGACACGCAGAGAACATCAAGCACCATCTTTATTCCAGTCAATGGCATTGGCAACGCAGGCCTCACTCGGCCGACCCACAGCGGCCTCGCTCGGTCCTGCCCACAGACAGTGGCCTCACTCGGCCGTGCACGGCACTACAGACGATCTGTAACTTGAGATGAAAAACCAATTAATATTATAAACAAACATATTGTCGCGTCTACCCTGTAGTGAAGACATCATGGTGACGGATCTTATTTTTTTTTTTTTTTTTTTTTGTATACTGAATCGAGGCTCGTGAAAGAGCTAACATTTACTTCACAAACAAATCAACCAGACAAACAAAACACACAAAAAGAGGGAGCGGAAAACAAGATGGGGAGAGAAGGGGAAGCACACAAACACAACATTTGAGAGCAGGGAGATGTGTGGAAGGGAGAGGGCTTGGGGGGAGGAGGCGTGGGAAGGGGGGGGGGGGGGGAGAGGGAGAAGTATAAAACACAAGGACACCAAGGACTTCCAGGACAGAAGTTGGTATTTCAAAAAGGGGAATTGGGGTGAAATTAGCGGGGGTAGAAAAGATCAAGGTTTTGGATGGGGGAAGATAAGAGATGGTGGTGAACAGCAGTTTTAAAGACCTGGAGGGTGGAGTGGGATTGAAGAGAGTGAGGGAGTTTGTTCCAGAGGTGGGAGAAGAGAGGAATGAAGGAGTGAAGGTGAGCAGAGAGTCTTGATTTTGGCAGTTTGACCATAAGAGGGTTGCAGGCAGATCTTGTGCGACCTGTAGGAATATTTGCGGGACAGAGCCCAGAGAGAGCTGGGGGGTCAAGGCCAGAGAGGAGCTGGGGGGGCAAGGCCAGAGAGGATGGCCAAAATAAAGTTTAACTCCATGGCATATACCCCAAAAATATGGCGGTGTTATCTCTTTGGCAAGCGTGGGTGAGGGGTATATAGGGGGAGGGGAGGATACCAAGGTCCTTACCTGCACAGACGGACTGCACATGTGGAGGTTATCCAATCCCCTCAGACACAGAGACGGGACAGCAAAATCCACAATACAAAAAAAGTAAAATTTGACAAATAATGATTTCATGAAGGAAATGCAAACATTTAAAATGACTGTGAGGTAAAGCTACAATTCCTAAATGAGGAATCCTCCATGAGGACTCATATACAGACACAAGGAATGATCAAATAAAATAAAATGTGGTGATCAAATAAAATAAAATGAGTACCCACAATGCCCGGTACTCAGCCTGGCGTCCTCAAATGGCCCTTGAACCCTGGTGGTCGTCAAATGGGTCCTGAGTCATAGCGCGGGAAAATGCATGATGGCACGAAGTCGAGCCGCAGCAAGCCACCCGTCTGAGGCAGTGGGTAGGGTCGCCTCCCTCGGTCCTGCACGTTCGGCTGCACCAAGCTCCGACGTCCCAAACCGCTTCCTCACACCAGCCCCATCCAGGAGCGCACAGAAACCAAAGCAGGACCAAGAGAAAGAGAGAGATGTGACCGCTCATCATGAAGCCAGGACGAGAGAGAGAGAGAGAGAGAGAGAGAGAGAGAGAGAGAGAGAGAGAGAGAGAGAGAGAGAGAGAGAGAGAGAGAGAGAGAGAGAGAGATGAGAGAGAGAGAGAGAGAGAGAGAGAGAGAGAGAGAGAGAGAGAGAGAGAGAGAGAGAGAGAGAGAGAGAGAGAAGGCGAGAGAGAGAAGGCGAGAGAGAGAAGGCGAGAGAGAGAAGGCGAGAGAGAGAAGGCGAGAGAGAGAAGGCGAGAGAGAGAGAAGGCGAGAGAGAGAGAGAGAGAAAGAAAGAGACAACAATGCTGTAACCATCCGCCACGCAGCCAGTACCAGAGAGAGGGAAAAATGGCAGTCCCTTCACTTTTTCTTCCTCTGTTCTCGAAGGTTCCCTCTGACGTCACGCTCGCTCCAATCACCGAGCACCGTTGAATCGTCCCAACCAATCGACCTTTGGGGCGTGGCCCCACGGCCATTCTTGACGTCCATCGAGAATGTTCGGCTGGGCGGGTTCGTAATGTCTGGGTACAGTCGGCGATTATGGTGGTTGTAGCAATGTGCCGATTGCATGGCTGGCCGAGTGAGTGTTAGAAGAACAAAGGGAAAAATCACAATGGCAATTACACACTGGGGAGTATTTTAAGCCCTACCTAATTAGCATAGCTCCACCCCTTGTATGGAGACACACAAACGCTTACACAGACATTCGGCCTCACGGGTTCTGTACTTAGTTACATGTAGGTGGGATTCTTTCTTCTTCGTGTCATCGGAGCATTCTAAACCTACACAATTCTATCTGGACGAAGGTATTTCCTTACCTACCCCCACAAACGCAACACAGCCCCCCTCCCGAGAACCATAGCTCCTGCAATGTTCGATGCAGGCGTTACCATTACAGCCTTAACACTTACCGACTCACACTTAGTTGGCCTATGAAATAAATTAGGAGGGGCTGTGGGAAGCGAGCCATTGCTAACTTACCTGTTCTCCTTAACGTTCTAAACATTAAACTTAATCGTCCTTAACAACTATTGAAATATTCACAAAGCTCTAGGAATCCTCGCTCCTAACTCCTGGAGCACGAAGAAGAATGTCAAAACACATAAACCTACCATAACCACAAAACTTATTCAAAAATTCCAAATGTTTATACAACCCCTCTCTACAGACCACGTCCCCCGGTGGATGCCACAATGCCCAACGTTACCTGTGGAGCCATCCCAATTTTCCCAATTTCCGCGGGCCCTGTTCTTCTGATACAGGTGAGTGACATGGCTCGGTGGATCCTCCCCCACACATTCACACACATAATACCCCAGAATCGGTCACACACATTTCAATTTTTTTTTTTTTTTTTTTGTATACAAGATCGAGGCTCGTGAAAGAGCGAACATTAATCACACAGAAAGACAAACAGACACATAAAACAAATAACATCGGGAGCGGTAGACAAGATGGGGAGAGAGGGGGAAGGACACAAACACAACATTTGAGAGCAGGGACCGAGAGACATCGAGAGATCTGTGGGAGGGAGAGGGCTTTGGGGGGAGGCATGTGATGGGGGGGGGGGGGGTGGGAGAGGTATAAACATATGGACACTGCCAGGATTTCCAGGAAAGAAGTTGGAATTTCAAACAAACAAGGTGGATCTGGGGTGAATTAGTGGGGGTAGAAAAGATCAAGGTTTTGGATGGGGGAAGATAAGAGATGGTGGTGAACAGCTGTTTTAAAGACCTGGAGGGAGGAGTGGGATTGAAGGGAGTGTGGGAGTTTGTTCCAGAGGCGGGAGAAAAGAGGAATGAAAGAGTGAAGGTGAGCAGAGAGCCGAGATTTCGGCAGTTTAACCATCAGAGGGTTGCTGGCAGATCTTGTGCGACCTGTAGGAATATTTGGGGGACAGAGCACAGAGAGAGCTGGGGGAGCAAGGCCGGAGAGGAGTCGGTAGAAGACAGAAAGACCACCTACCTGCCTGCGGTGAGTGAGTGAAAGGCCCTCAGAGATAGCTTCATCGCGGGAGATTCCAATTATTTTGAAAGCTTTGGATTCAACAGCGTGAAGCCGAGCCAGGTGTGAGGCAGGAGCACCAGCCCATAGGGGAGAACAGTATTCCATTGAGCTGCGGATGAAAGCCTTGTATGTGGTGAGGAGCTCAGGTGTGCCGAGGAAGGACTTCGCACGACGGAGGATGCCCAGTCGGCGACTGGCTTTGGAGGCCAGCTTGGAAATGTGGTTTTCCCAAGAAAGATCATGGCAGATAGTGAGACCCAAAAGCTTGAGCGACAGAACTTCTTGGAGAGGATTGTTGAGAAAGTAGATGGGAGGGTTGCCCAGTCGATCTTTTCGGAGAGACATAGTAAGAGAGTGAGATTTGTCAGGATTGAAAGACATGTTCCACTTGTTTGACCAGTCTGTGATTTTGTCCAGGTCTTCAGAGAGTGAGGAGGCTGCAGACTGCCGATCTGAGGGAAGAGGAATGGAGCAATAAGAATGGAAGAGCAATAATCAAAAACACTCATTCCAACCCCCATGCAAGACCATGGCTTAAATGTCATTACACACGTGTGATCCTCATGATACACCATACCAGGTGCCTGCGTGTGATCCTCATGATACACCATACCAGGTGCCTGTGAGAAACCAACTCGGACCCCCGGAGGTCTTAACCCCCACCAGGGTCCGGCGACCTTTCCGGCCCGAGACACTCGCTCGGGCGGTGCCCTGATGGACCAGGGAAGCCACACTCCACAAGACCCCCCGTGGGGTCCAGGTCGTAGACCGACACCCATGGTCGGACCCCACGTCCAAATCTCGCCTGCACAACCCCCCAGCTGGCTGGCATCAACCAATTTCCAAGTGGGGCAATTTCCCACAAGGCCGATCCTAATGACCTCTCCTGGTCCGAATTCCGCAGCCCGGGGACCAACTCCCGCTATGGCTGCTCCAAATCAAACTCCCATTTAAATTTAAATGAAGATTTCATTTAAAAAATTTTGGCCTCGTGTGCCCAACCGCAGCTGCAGGTTACAACCCCTTCTTCGTGTTTTTCTGCCCCTCCCTGCAGCTGTTCCAAATTCACTATGGGGATCACTTTTTCCAATGCTCTATTTCCCGACCTCTCCATGTTCGAGTCCAGCTTGAGGCCAAAACACCCCCCAGCTGGGTATCCAATTTCGGAGCCGCCGATGCCCAATTGTGGTTCGTGGTGAGGGTCCCCTTTGTCACCTTAATCTCATCCTGGGGATATTGGACGGACCGACTCACCTCATCTCCCAGACTCTGTTGGACCCGAGCAATCTCCTCCTTGACGATATTGTCCAAGGTGCTCGGCCGCTCCTGTATCAAATCATTCACTCCATCCCCAGTCAATTGCAGCCACAACAGGTCTTTACTACTAACCACATGGTCTGGTTGCGTTACATGGGCTTCCAATATTTCCTCCACCTCTTGCTCCAAACCAACCCCCTGGTGATGCGAAAGTCCCAATTCCTCTCCCTGCTGGTGCATTCTGCCAATCACACAGGTCCGACAGCCTTCCAGGTCATTTTCAGTGAAACATTCCTTCTCCTGTGCACCAATTTTATCATCCAGATTCTCCCCCATTCGGACAGCCTGTATTTTACCATCCTATATTTTTAATGCTAATTCCTACCGTTTTGATTCAAATTCTTATACCATTGCCTGCTCCATCTCCCCAAATTGAAGCCCCAATTTTGTCTCGAATTCCCCAAGTCTGTCCTTCATTTGACTATCCATTTTCCCCTCGATGCCATCAATTAGTTCCCCCAGTTCTTGTGCTTTCACATCCTTAATTCCGTTCATTTGATCAGTAATGTCATTTATTTTCCCCTCAATTTTGCCTTCCATTTGCTCATTCATCTCTTCATTTCATTCCTTTGTTCATTCAATTGTTCGTTTATTCCCTCAATTTGTTTTCCAAGCGTTCAATCCCCTCATTTATCACTTCATTCCATCAATTTTGTTTTCCATTCCATTAATTTGTCCCTTTATTTCTCCCATCTGTTCCCCATTTTTATTAATATCCCCTTTTATTTCCCTCATTTCGTCACTCATTCCATCAATTTTTTCCATTAATGCTGCAAACATGGCCTCAAAACCCATCGGATCCGTTCCCTGCATCCCAGACTCCAACATTACGGGGGAGGGAGTTTGAACGCTCGGGATGGGGGAAGTTCCAGCCCTATCCTCAAAAATACTCCATCCCAGGCCCACTTCCGTGTCCTTCGGGACCCTCCATCTGCTCCGCCATGTCGTTCACGTCCGCCATTACGTGCTGACTGGCCGTTTTCCCGTGCGCGTGCACTTTACCTCAGACAAAAGAAAAAAAGAATTTAAATTTCCATGGTTGGGACGGCTCGAGGAAAATGCCGCACAGGAGGAAGAAGAAGAGGAGGGCTCATGGGTGTTTTTGGAGAGATCAAAAAGCCTCGTGTAAATGGAGCACAAACAAGTGGTTCTCACTGGAGTTTTCGTATTGGCCCAAGCTGGCATCACACTGTGTTTTGGAGGGTCTGGAGGAAGATGGAGAGCAGACAAGGAGAACACTCGGAGGACAAAGGGACACTTGGCATAGTGGACGCTGATTGTTGCTGGCCTTCCTCTTGACTGATCTTCATCATGCTCTGTTTGGTTTTACTTCATCTTGGGAGCTGGTATTTGTCACTGGGTCACATCTCGCACCTGGTTTCCAAAGCAGGCTGCTTTGAGTCCGGCATCCACCCTGCACATGAGAGAAAAGGGAAATCTCACCTGCATTATTGTCTTGTTACCCTACGCTCGCAAAGCGAAAAGTGGGGTTAAGCATTCAGTTATGTACGTATGCCGTGTGCCGTACGTGTGCCGTGTGCCGTACGTGTGCCGTGTGCCGTACATGTGCCGTGTGCCATGTGCCATGTCTGCATTTTAAAAATTCATTTTCTCGGCAACCGTTGGTTCGATTGACATGAAATTTTCACCACAGGAGGGCCTCCTCCTGTAGAATATTTTAATGATTATTATGATGTCATAGGTCACGTTGTACAGGCGCCATCTTGGAAAAACTTCGCACCTCTATATCTCTGAAACCACTCCATGGAAAAAATTGAGACCTGGCTCATTGTCACTGACTCCCCATGGGGAATAAGATATGTTAATGATGATGTCATCGGTGCCTTCGTTATGATGTCATAATTCGACAAATACAACACTTTTCCATCCGATCATTATTAATTTTTTTTCAGCAACTGTTGGTCTGATGGACATGAAATTTTCACCATAGGAGCACCTCCTCCTTTAGAATATTTTAATAATAATCATGATGTCATAGGTCATGTGGTACAGGCGCCATCTTTGAAAAACCGAAAAATGTTGTACCTCTATATCTCCAAAACCACTGCATGGAAAAAATTGAAACATGGCTCATTGTAAAGAACTCCATATGGGGAATAGGTGTTGTTAATGATGACGTCACTGTTGCCATTATTATGACGTCATAATTCGACAGGGACAACGCTTAGTCTGATCAGTTTGAAATGTATTGAGCGTGATCTATGCAACAATTATATTAGAGAATATAAACTTATGATGTAATCGCTCACGTGGTCTGGCAGCCATATTGGATCAAAGAAAAAAAATGTTCAAAAACAGAAGAGTTGGCTCGCAACAAGTTGACTGCGCAGGGTAAGTATTCTATGAATACCATCTAGTTGTATGAGTGTGATCTGTAGCACCTAGTGGGTTAGGAATTGCTATATTTCCAATCATTGTACTGCACATAAGTTTGAATATTCCCATTTACCTCTTGGTGTCCTTTTGATTTGCTTGGTTCATTCTGTTTTTGTTTATATAATCTTGTTTACCTTCTTCCCAGTTTACATTACAAAATACATCCTTTAAAAGTTAAGAAAACATATTTGAGGTATCTGCTTTTCATGTGCATTTGCCATCAATTTCGGCTAATTGAATGATCCTTGGGGAACGGTAAAGTTGCATAAATCAATTGAATGCAGTGCAATAAAAGACCATTTGGGATATCTCCCAAGACTAAAGGTCTCAGCGTTGAGGTTTCCGTCTTGACAGGTGTGTCAGACGTGACAATACTTTCCATCCGATATGTGTTTTGACCACACAAAAATGGGTCCACAGGTTTTAAAGAACAAAACGAGTCAAACCCGCACAATAACGGGCCACTTTCCAGCCTAGGCTATGCATTGGTGATAAAAAAAAACAATTGTGTCCCATTAATTTTTGTGGGATAGTACATACATAAACCTAAATCTCACACAAATAGAACACTTTTGGGAATTTTTGTTTTTACCATACTTCCCCTCTCCCTCCCCTTTCATTTCATTTCATTTCATAAACCCACGTCTTAACAACACTTCCCCTATTGTGGTGCTGTACTCCCTGTAGACAATTTGCTAACTACTGTGACTGTTCCTGTCTTGGAGAGGTGGGATGACTTTTGTAGTAACATGATCATTTTGAACTATCATCATTCATCAGACATTGGGGTAGAATTTATTAATGTGCTTTTTGGACAGTCAGAATTTGAATTTGAAGTAATATTCAATTCCATATGGCAAGAGCACATTAGACATGTCGTCAGCTCATGTTGTAACATAGATGTTTCTGTTCCAGAATAGTTTCACGAGTCCAATTTGTTGCTTGAATCACTTTTGAAACAGTAATACCACTCAAGGGGAAATTAATGCAGTGTGAACAAGACATACAATATAACATTAGCAGTGACACCGTGCCAATTGTTTCCCTGGTGTATCAGGAAATTGTGTGGGTTATATGTTGTTGTACACCTGGAGAATAACACAATCTTGCACACCTGCTCACTTGAGCTTTTCATAGAGAAATATTTTCCAGATGAGAAAGAAAATAAATAAGTGATTAATAATGAAAATAAATAAATATTAATCGTAAAATATTTAAATTATTCATCATTTGGCTAATATAATACCTAAACCACCACCGTTTCATCCGAATCTATAACTAAAAAAAAATAAAAAAAATTGTCATTAATTGAATAATTAAATAATTAATCGATGAATTGATTAGTTAATAAATCGAAAATAGCTTTTAAAGCCAAATCACTTGGTCATCGTCATGTCCAAATATCAGCTTCCTAGCTCAAAAGGTGCCTGAGATATTGCCCAGATGAGAAAGGAAATAAATAAGTACTTAATTAATCGATAATAATTAAGTAATTAATTGATTAAATAATTATTAATCAAAAAACAAAACGTAAACAAATAAACAACCGGAGTGAAAACCGAGTACTCCTTTTCAGCGCGTGTCTTCGCCGGGCCCCTTTCGGTGTCTGGCGATGACGTCATGCAGTGCCTGGAGAATCGGAGATGGAATAGTAAAAGAGCGGTGTGCAACAACCAAGAAAGAAAACAACCAGAGTGAAAACTGAGTACTCCTTTTCAGCACGCGTCATCGCCGGGCCGCCTTTGGTGTCTGGTGATGACGTCATGCAGCGCCTGGAGATGGAATAGGAAAGGAGCGGTGTACAATACATTCCTGTAGTTCCTCAGGTTCACCAACACCTTGCACATATAGCAACTGATTCTCATAAAATATTCGTCCTGATAGAATAGTGCAGAAGCATTTGCTTTTGAGCTTTCTAGTCTGGGTTCGACTGCCGACATAACTATAAGCTGTCGGATTGGTGCTTCAAAGGCAGGTTGAATTGCATCTCAAGCGACACCATCACTCTGATGAATGTTAAACTGCATGTCCCATTCACTAGAAATAATCAGTGGATGTTAAAGTTCCCACAGTGTGTTTTGTGAACAGTAGTGAGTTATCACCCAGAGTAGTCATTGCCCAGTTATTGCCCAAACACTTGGGACACAAACTTTCCCCGGCCAACCCCACAAAAAGGTGGGAAAAACGAGGCCATTAAAGAACCAGTACCGGTAGTCGTTTCAGAAAACAGTTTTAGTTCGTCTACGATGAAGTCAAGAAGAGCTTTTCCAGCCATAACCATATCCTTCAGTCATTCCTTCTGGTAATGAGTCCATTAACATTTTTGTTTTTCCCCTACTCCTCAGACACAGCTGAACAGATAGTTTTGAAACTCAGCATGATTCATGACGTCAATTCACAAAATGTAATGGAGCCCTTTTTAAATTTTCATCCAGGTGGTGAGATAAGTAGCCAATTAGCTCAAAATGTAATCTATGTTTGTACGTCAATCACATATCGCGAGATTCCATCATCGATGTTTCTTCGTTATTTAATTTTAACCTCTTCATTTTATTTGAATCATTATTTAATTTATCTTCTTAATTAAAGTTTAACCTCCTGATGTCATTAATATTAATGCCCTCTTGTTTTGACGAATGGGACAAAAAGGGGGAAGGGAGGACAGAGAGTTGGGGTGGAGAAGGGGAGGAGGATTGGGGGGGGTGGGGGGGGGGGGGGGGGGGAGCGGAGTGGACAGAGAGAGGACAGGACAGAACAGTCCCTTTAGTCCTTTTACTCTTTTAGTCATTTTAAGACCCTTTCATCACTGGACACCTTTAGACTCCTTAACATCCATCTCATTCACTTTTTTTTTTATGGTTTGAATTTGTAACAGTGATTTGTGGACACTGGGTCTGTATAGGAAATTAAATGAATCGACTCAAATCCTACCATTAAAAATACTCAAGTTTCGATAAATATCACAGGAAGAAGAGGAATTGGTCAGGTGTCCACAAATTACCGTTACAAATTCAAACCGTAATAAAAAATGACAAATATATATACACGAGTGGGGTCACGCGTGGGAATCCCACGGGCATGGACGTCTTCATTTAGATGTTGCACATTCAGTTTTACAAACTGGTTACTGACAATTTATCAGATCCACAAATATTGTAATCGACACGATGTATTTACTTCTGATAACATGTGAATGCATGTGCGTGCACATGGGAAATACAGTTTGAAATGTGTCATTACATCTCATGTAAAACGTGATTTCAAGCACTCAAATCCTCTCACCCAAATATCACGTACACTGCACCGGGGAGTGGATCACCCACAAGAGAGTGGGACACCCCCCCCCCCCCACACACACACACACACGGGAATGGGTCACGCAAACACACGAGGAAGTGGGTCACACACACACGTGGGGGAGTGGGTCACACACACACATGGGGGAGTGGGTCACACACAAACAAACACACTGGGGGGGGGGGGGGAACGGGTCACACTCACAAATGGGGGGGGGGGGGAGTGGGTCACACACACACACACACACACACTCTGTTACGTGGTCCTCCCGGTAACTACCTGGTCTTGGTGACCCCCGGACCGTGGGAGGACCCCGCCAGAAAGATATCTGATTTATACGCGTTCGTAATGCAATCAATAGGAAAGACACAAACAATTCAGGTCAATAAGCAACCCCACACAAAGGATCCGGATCAATTAATAATATATTCTCAATCCATCAACAACAATCAACAATCCATCAGCAATATTACTAAGATGGCCATCTCTTATATTTCCCCCCTTTCCCCACTCACGACCCCTCAATAGTCACTGTCCCTCACAATGTCTCTGGGCCTCTCCAGACCAAGGTGAAGGTCGACTTCTCCGCACACGGGCGGTTAAACGGACCCCTGGCTGACGTGCTCCAAACGTGCACGTCACGTACCGGGAACAGCTGCTGCAGCGCACACCTCCTTGCAAAGCAAAGCGGGCAAAGCAAAGCGCGGCTCGCAAAGCGCGCGAGGCCCAAGGTGCGACCCGTACACGCCCTCGGAGGCGTCGAGGCGAACAGTGCCGGACGCTTGGTTCCTTCCAGGAAGCCACGGCAACCTGACACGTAACAGGCAATCACCCTGCGCAGGTAACTCCTCTCGCCAGACGGGCTTTTCAAACTCAGCGTTCCCAACGCTAATCAATATCGACCCCACTCGCGTCGGAGCTGGGCGAGGAGCAGAAGATGGCCGCTTTCTCTCGGACCTCGTCTTTTTTCTTCTTCCGGGTCACCATCCCGTTTCCGGTCTCCTGTTATCCGGAGCCTCTCTAACCATTTAACCACAACAACCTTTAATAGAATAAACATTAATAAGCAATGACATGAATAGTAATTCACCTAAACCCGGAATCCGTAACACTCCCCCCCTTCAAGAAAGAAAGTTTGAACCCCGCGAAAACTTTCTGGGCCGGCCAACTTTGATAAACAAACCCGATACCCCCAAATCATCAGTTCCCCCCGGGCACAATTATCACATCTCAAAAATAAAGCAACAAACTTTCACCAAAACCCCCCAGAGATTCCAAGGTAATTCCCTCTAGACCAGGGGTCAGGAACCTTTTTGACTGGGAGAGCCATAAACGGCAAATATTTCTAAATATATTTCATTGAGAGCCATATAGTATTTTTAACGTATAATAAATTAAATGTCTTACTTTTAATGCGACTTCTGGTGCTGCATGGTTTTGCTGATGGCCTTGTAGTCTGGTTCATACGTGGTGAGGTTGAGCTTCATGCAGGCGTTGAGGCTTCCATCAGTTAAACGTGAGCGTAGGTTGGTCTTAAGGTTCCTCATATGCGAGAATGACTGCTCACATGCATATGTAGAGCCAAACATGGTCAATATGGCAATACTCACACGCTGCATTGTGTGGTATGTCACAGGAGCTCGTTCCAAGTTTTAAGAATCAGCTGGTCTTCAGGTTGAAGATTTTTCATTTCTGTCCACTTGTGTTCCCTCGCCAGCTCTGCTCGCTGTCGCGCAAGACTTTCCAACTCTCCATTAAGTGACTTGAACTTACTCATCCACATGTCTGATGCCTTCAGGTCAGCAACTTCCAGCTCAAAGTCTCTGATAGAGACCCCGGGGATGCATGTCAGGTCGATTTTGTCCACTGCACACTCATGTGGATGAGTGATGAACTTGAAAAGACCAGTGCGCGCACGAAATTCTCCAAAACGTGCTTTGAATGACTGCAGGAGATTGGACGTAAAGCCAGCTAGCTGCTGGAGATCCAGATGTTGAGTGGAGTCACTTGCTAAGCATGCATCTCTAAATTGTTGCAGTCTTTCAAAGTGCAGAAGACGACCTGTTTCAATGTCCCTGAGAAAGACTTCCAGCTTGCTTTCAAATGCAAACACTGCTTGTTGAAGGGATGAGATTGTATTTCCAATACCTTGCATTTTCACATTGAGCTGGTTCAGATGGCCAGTTATGTCCACGAGATAGTGAAACTGCAGGAGCCAGTCAGTGTTGTCTAGCTCAGGATGCTTGATGCCTTTCATTTCAAGAAAAGTCCGGATTTCACTCAGGCAAGCTGCAAAACGGCTGAGCACCTTCCCCCTTGACAACCAACGCACGTTGCTGTGTATAAGCAGACCGGGATAATGATTCCCAACTTCTTCTAACAGAGCTTTAAACTGGCGATCATTTAAAGCTCGGGCAACAATAAAGTTGACCACTCGAATGACCAGCGACATCACCTCACCAAGCTCCTGGCCACACGTCTGAGCGCAAAGCGCCTCCTGGTGCAGGATGCAATGAAAACTTAGGATGGCTCTCTTTTCATGTTCACGGAGAAGCGCTACAAATCCTTTGTTCTTCCCCAACATACAGGGTGCACCATCAGTACAGACAGAAATAAGTTTATCCATCGGTAGTTCTTTTTCTTTAGCAAACTCCATGAAAGACGTGAATAAATCCTCTCCTCTTGTTGTCCCTGTCATTGGCAAAACAGCCAAGCTTTCCTCACGCAGTGTGTCACCTGCAGCATACCTGGCAATTATACTGCACTGAGATAGATGGCTAACGTCTGTTGACTCATCTAACGCGAGAGAAAAGTATGTCCCGGCGTTTATGTCCTTAATTTGTGTTTCCTCGACTTGATTTGCCATCATGATGCTACGATCGTGCACAGTTCTTGCTGACAGGGGCATGTCTTTTATTCGTTTGATTATCTTGTCTTTATTTGGGAAGTCATCAAACAGTTCATTGGCCACATCAAGCATGAATGTTTTGGCATACTCGCCATCTGTGAATGGCTTTCCATTCCTTACTATTGCCAAAGCACCCGCAAAGCTAGCGGAATTCCCGTCACCTTGCTTGGTCCACACACGTAGTTGCTGCTGACTTGCCTGCACTCTCCGCTGTAGCTCCTCGCATGCCCTTTTCCTGCTGTCCCCCGCTGGATATTTCGATGCAAATGAAGCATGGTGCGTATCGAAGTGCCGCTTTATATTTGACCGTTTCATCGATGCAATTTTATCATTGCATATTAGACATACCGCAGATCCTGCTCTCTCACCAAATGCAAATTCCTCTGTCCACGCAGCCTGGAATGCACGGTAATCATCGTCTTTTTTTCTTTTCGCCATCTTTTCCGTTACAAGGGTTGAAGCGGATAAACTAGTTGGCTATCTGATAAAATTGATTTCTTCACCTTTACAATGACGCGGACATGCTCGCGAGCCATTGGTTCCCGACCCGACCCACGGGTGACCCGTGACCCGTGAAATTTATCTTCAAAACTAATTTCTGTTTACTTTAAAATGACACAGTATTATTAAGAAATATCACAAGTATTTTAAAATCAGTTCCAAACTGATTTTTTTTTTTTTCAACTCAAAATTGTCTGGGCGCCATATGCCGTCACCGGAAGAGCCATATATGGCTCGCGAGCCATAGGTTCCCGACCGCTGCTCTAGACCAAGCGTCAACAACTTCTAGTTGCTCTTGGATGGAGGCCCAGCTGAGTACTCACTACATGGACGCCTTAAGGAATGTGGGGTTCACGGTTAGTCCGGGGAGGAAAGTTCATTGCATGGACGCCTTTAAGAACGTGGAGTTCACGGTTAGTCCGTGCAGGAACGTTCCCTACCGGGACGCCTTTTAAGAACGTGGCGTTCACGGTTAGCCTGTGTAGGAGCCCAGGCTCGGCGGCTCCGCCGTATATCGAGTGCTTCAACTTCTCCGGACTCCTAACAGTTACGGTGGGACCCCTTGTCCCAGCAGTCACCTGACTGGCGGTCTCTTTCTCGGCCAGTCCTCTGCCAATCATTCTTTCGGGAGATGCCGTAACTCTGGGAGCCTCCATAGTAATATCGGCTGCTGCCAACACCAAAACTACCGCCAAGTGGTCCTCTTCTGTAGACCTCTCGACGCCTACGAAATGCCTTCCCTACTGTTATGGTCCGACCCTCCAAATCCTTACCATTCCAATTCTTCTCTGCCTCCCTGGCGTCTTTTGTGCTTGCAAACGTGACAAAGCCGAACCCTCTTGACCGTTGCGTTTCCCTGTCTTTTACCACCCGCACTTCCACCAGCGGCCCATATCTGTTGAAGACAGAGGTCAGAACTTCTTCCTCTGTGTTGAAGTTCAGTCCCCCTACAAATAACTTGGCACTTTTGTCGCCACCCCGAGCTGGGGTGGTGTTATTTCCCCTGCGGTGCTCTTTACCCACCCTCGGGTTACCATAAATTTGCCCCCCGGCCAAATCATTTCCGATAATCACAGATACTCCCTCTACAGGAAGCGTGGCTTGTAAACCGACGGTGACCGGTCCTGACACCAAATAGGATTCCAAATGGATAACATGAAGTGGGGCACTAACACAGCCACCGATCCCTTGTAACCGAACCCTATCACCAGTTGCGGTACTCTTTGACAATGGCAAAATGCCTTCAAGCATTAAGGATTGATGGGCTCCTGTGTCCCTCAATACCCTAACAGGTCTTGGGTTAGTCAAGTCTCCCTCGAGTGAGACCAACCCCTCATAAATAAATGGTTGGTAACTCTTCTGTGGGCAATTTCTTACGCTTGCCATCGCATTCGGAGTTGTAATAGTCGGACTCCGCTCTGGGTTGACCCTTTTCATGAGGTAACAGCTGGACATCAAGTGTCCAGGTTTTTTGCAAAAGGCGCAAGTAGGCCCGGAGGAAAAACTCGTGGTCTGCCTCGGGCCCCCCGGGAAATAAGTCTGTCTTGGGCCCGTAGCCCCCTGATTTCGAACAGTTGGGGTATCAGAGTGGTCCCCATAATCCTCTCGAGGCCGCCGCCATGTATTGTCGTTCTCCGCACCGGGTGTTCCATAACTCCCCTGCTGAAGTCTAGGCGAGGAGCTAGGTTTGTGGACCCCTATCCGGTGTGTTAAGGCATAATCATCTGCCATGGTGGCTGCGTCCCACAACTTTGGTACTTTCTTTTCCTGCAGGTACACTTTGATGTCCTCGTGGACACACTGTTGAAATTCCTCCACCAGGATCAAGTCACGCAATGCTTCGAAGTCTTTCCCGACTCCTTTTGACTCACACCACCGATCAAACATGTTTTCTTTCACTCTGGCAAACTCCACATGGGTCTCACTCTCCCTCTTCCTGGCATTCCTGAATTTTTGCCAGTAAGCTTCAGGAACCAACTCATAGGCTTTGAGGATGTGCTTCTTCAATACCTCATAATCTGCACATTGGTCCATTGGTAGCGCCGAATAAATCTCTTGAGCTTTACCCACCAGCACACTTTGCACTAGTATGGTCCAGGCCTCCTCCGGCCAGTTTAACTGTCGAGCCACTTTCTCAAAGTGTGGAAAAAATTGAGTGACTTCCTTTTCACTGAAGGGTGGAACCAGCCTCACATGTCTGCCCACATTCCAGGTGTTCTGGCTAGGTGTCGGCCCAGTCAGCAAGGGTGGTACCTCTCCCCGTTCTCTTTTTAACTCCAGCTCCTTGAATTTAATTTCTTGCTGAAGCTCCATGTCACGTTCCTTTAATTCCCTTTCGGCTTTTCTCTCCTCTGCTTCGAGTTCCCTTGCAGCTCTCCTCTCCTCTGCTTTTCTCCCTTCTAACCTTTCCTGGAGTTCTCGTTCCCCTCTCCTTTCCTCTGCTTGTTTCTCTTCTCTCCTCTCTTCTGCTTTCCTTTCCTCTTCTGATCTTTCCTTTTCTGCTTTCCTTTCTTCTGTTTTCATCCTTTCTAACCTTTCCTGGAGTTCTTGTTCCACTCTCCTTTCTTCTGCTTGTTTCTCTTCTCTCCTCTCTTCTGCTTTCCTTTCTTCTTCTGCTCTTTCCTTTTCTGCTTTCCTTTCTTCTTCTGCTCTTTCCTTTTCTGCTTTCCTTTCTTCTTCTGCTCTTTCCTTTCTTCTTCTGCTCTTTCCTTTTCTGCTTTCCTTTCTTCTTCTGCTCTTTCCTTTTCTGCTTTCCTTTCTTCTTCTTTGATCCATTCCTGGCTCCGTAATTGCAACTCCAGTTTCCGGAGCTCAACGTCTTCTGGTTCTTCGGGTAGCCACTCCCAGGCTAACTCGTCCCATGTTCCTAATCCCACCATAGATTGTATCACCGCGGTCTGCAACTCTGCCTTCCTCAAATTAGTTCGGACCTCCAAGTTAAAATGTTTGGCCAATTTCAAGAGGTCCGACTTTAGTAACGCTCGGAACTGTGCCTCACTCGGGGTTACCGCAAAGTTCTGTGCCACAAACGCCATGGTGCCTATCGTTAACACCTGTTAACCTTCACCCAAGACTTTACCACAATTTCCCCAAAATTTACCAATTAATAATTTTTAATTAATAAAAATATTATTTTATTATTTTATACAATTTTATATACCAGAATTCAATTGGACGAGCCCCCAATTCTGTTACGTGGTCCTCCCGGTAACTACCTGGTCTTGGTGACCCCCGGACCGTGGGAGGACCCCGCCAGAAAGATATCTGATTTATACGCGTTCGTAATGCAATCAATAGGAAAGACACAAACAATTCAGGTCAATAAGCAACCCCACACCAAGGATCCGGATCAATTAATAATATATTCTCAATCCATCAACAACAATCAACAATCCATCAGCAATATTACGAAGATGGCCATCTCATATATTTCCCCACTCACGACCCCTCAATAGTCACTGTCCCTCACAATGTCTCTGGGCCCCTCCAGACCAAGGTGAAGGTCGACTTCTCTGCACATGGGCGGTTAAACGGACCCCTGGCTGACGTGCTCCAAACGTGCACGTCGCGTACCGGGAACAGCTGCTGCAGCGCACATCTCCTTGCAAAGCAAAGCGGGCAAAGCAAAGCGTGGCTCGCAAAGCGCGCGAGGCCCAAGGTGCGACCCGTACACGCCCTCAGAGGCGTCGAGGCGAACAGTGCCGGACGCTTGGTTCCTTCCAGGAAGCCACGGCAACCTGACACGTAACAGGCAATCACCCCACGCAGGTAACTCCTCTCGCCAGACGGGCTTTTCAAACTCAGCGTTCCCAACGCTAATCAATATCGACCCCGCTCGCGTCAGAGCTGGGCGAGGAGCAGAAGATGGCCGCTTTCTCTCGGACCTCGTCTTTTTTTCTTCTTCCGGGTCACCATCCCGTTTCCGGTCTCCTGTTATCCGGAGCCTCTCTAACCATTTAACCACAACAACCTTTAATAGAATAAACATTAATAAGCAATGACATGAATAGTAATTCACCTAAACCCGGATTCCGTAACAACACACACGGGGGGGGGGGGGGGGGGGGGGGGGAATGGGTCACACAGAGGGCGAGTTGGTCACAAATGCACATAAACATGGGGGAGTTATTTACGCACACACATGGGGGAGTGGGTCACACACAAACAAACACACTGGGGGGGGGGAATGGGTCACACTCACAAATGGGGGGGGGGGGGAGTGGGTCACACACACACACACACACAGGGGAATGGGTCACTCACACACACACACACACGCGCACACACACACACACACACACACACACACACACACGGACAGGGGAGTGAGTCACACCCGCACACGGGAGAGTGGGTCACACACACATGCACTCGCACAGGGGGGAGTGTGTCATACAGACACACTCACACACGGAGGAGGGTGTCACACAAACACTCACACACAGGGGAGGGTGTCAAACACACACTCACACACGGGGGAGTGTGTCACACACACACTCACACATGGGAGAGTGGGTCACACACACACTCACACATGGGGGAGTGTGTCACACTCGCACACGGGAGAGTGGGTCACACACACTCACACATGGGGGTGTGTCACACACACACTCGCACACAGGGGAGTTTGACACACACACACACACACACACACACACACACACACACACACACACACACACACACACACACACACCTGTAGCTACGAAATGCATTTTCTTTGGACGGTGTATAATCGCTCCGAACGAAACAGGCATGACCTCATTTCCTTTGCTTGAGCTGTTCAAAAAGTAATTCATGATCGAAGACGTGTTGATTGAGTCATAAAATGCACATCCGATCATGCAGACATACAGAGTATACAGAGGCCGATCATAGGCCTCTAGAACCCATGACCCTTCTTCATTTTAAAACTTGAATGTATCGATAACTTTTCGCTTTACAAAGTAAAAATAGATTAAAACCAAACGTTATTAACCCTTGGATGCAGTGATTGGGCCTCGGAGGCCCACAAGGTTTTTTTTTGTTGCAAAAACTATGCTGTACAATTTTTTTTTGGAATGAGCCTTATTTTCACCGACTTTCATGTTGTTACACAAAATTCAGTGACATTAAAAAAAATAATTCATTCAGGCTCATGGGAAAATCTTCATTCTTTACATAACCCTAAAATCCGACACGAATGCAGGCCTGGGGCCTTCGGCGCCTCGCATAAATGTTGTTGTACTACTATGTTATATCATTATTTTCTTGATATGAGCCTCATTATATGCTCCTATAACTTGGTTACAAATAATTCAGTGACAAAAATATGAAAAAAAAAAAAAACTTTGTGGGGCCGCTGAGGTCCAATGGCTGCATAGGTGTAGGATGTTTGACAGTCGTGGACATATATATTCTAAATAAAAGGATTAGTAAATCATATTTTTTGAGCAAATACTCCTCCATGAGCCTCAACTTTTTAGAGAAAAAAAAAGTTGAAAAGCGAAGAAAAAAAAAATTTTTGCTAAAAAAAAACAAAAACCATTACTTTTTTGGAATTCTTTCAACTAATAGGATCAATGATTCACATTTTTTGAGCAAATACTCCTCCATGAGCCTCAACTTTTTAGAGAAAAAAAAGTTGAAAAACTAAGAAATTTATTTTTGGAAAAAAAAAAAAAAACATTACACGAATACATCCATTAGGCCTCCGAGGCCCAATGGCTGCGTTTATGTAGGATTTTTGATGCCTGCATATAAGAGTTAATAAATATTGTATTCCATAGTTAGTTTACATTATTATGTACATTTTTGAAGTACTGTATTGTTTAATTCCATGTTTGGAAAAGAGTTGACTCGCTTAAAACAAACTCTGTATATACACCCCAGGGATATGGAAAAATATAATTAGACCGGTTCGATCCCGAACTTCAGTATTCAGTCACTGTATTTTTACTAAGTAATATAAATAACGAAGTCCTGGGAACATTCTCTCCTCTCTCCTCCCCCACTCTCATTCTCCTCTGTCATTCTCCTCTGTCCTTCCCCGTGCCCACATAACAGTCGACACATTCAAAACGGCTGTTGGAATACATGTCGCTGATTTTCTCAACTTTAGCTGAAACGGAGACTTGAACCATACCAGCGACTGTGATGGTGAATTAGTCGAGATAAAACCGTGAGGGAGACTCAATGAATGGGCTTTATGTTACAGGCCTTTGAAAATGCATTTTGTTCTATAAACGGTAACTTTCATCGAATTTTCTTCCCGTTTCTTTTCAACCGAGTCTAAAACCATATTAGCGACTGTGAAAAATGAAATGAGATATCGAATTAGAGTTTAAATAAAACTGTGAGAGAGAGCAAGACACCGCTGGCCTAACAAAAGAGGCCTCAAGCCTGTGTGAGTAAACAAAATGGTGGATATTTGTTTTTGAAGCCCCTCCCAGACCGGGTGTAGCCACACCCCTGGACAGACAGATAGATAAACAGACAGACAGACAAGATCACCTACGGAGAATATATATATATATATAGAATAGATATGATGCCTAAGATCCTCAAAACCTCTCAGAACCCTAAGACCCCTCAAGTTCGCTAAGACCCTTAATAACATTCAGACCCTTTCCAATCATTATACTCTCTTTATCACCTTATGCATCCCAACTACAACTGACCTCCATCGGGAGACGAGCGTCTGGTCCATTTGAGATGATTAATTTCCTTCAAATGCAAAGTCAGTTAAATCGCTTCATGGAATCATGACAATTATCCTGGATGGGATAAGCAAATAATTTTATTTTAGTAAAGATATCAACATTAGAGTAGACTGAGGATAGATAACAGCAGTGGCCGTACCTTGTATATAATAATTATCCTTGCTTATTTTACTTGAGCTCAATAATCATCAACGCATGCTAATTATTCTTCGTATTGCAAAAAATTGTAACCACTTACTAGTTTGAGGAGACTAAAAATAAAAATACCGCACCCCATTTTACTGGAGCAAGAGTAAATTTGTGCAAAAAGTATAAAGTTTGTGAAGCAATAAACTTGCATAGAAGCAAATAAGTACAGACAAGAAATATTTCCCTCTTCAATGGATCTGACTTTATTAAAATATTCACAACTGTTGTTGGTGGCTGGCAACATGCAGCAGCTTGAAGATACACCTCAAAAGCACACAAGGGGAATTCTTCCAAAAACTTCTCAAATTGGACTAACCAGACAACCATTCGCTTTCACATCACAATTTGCAAAGCAGTACAGCTCTATCCATACACTGTTGTTGCATAGATTCAAAGAAATCCGTCTTCTATTTTGTTTGTTTTTCCATTTTTGGCCTATAAATTGTGGGAATTCAGCTTATACACGTTACACTGGAAATGTGGATTCAGTGGTCTGGATAACACTTAGGTAAACAAAACCAAACATCAAACGATATGTCCATTTTGATAGTCCTTTAAAATGACACAGGAGCTCCTGGTTTAATTGAAAATGCGTTAATGACCCGCTTTCTTTTCCTGCGTCCAATAATTTACCTTTATGATGGATGTGACAAATGAAACATTACGAAAGCCACATTCATAAACTGTTTTGTTTGAATATTTTTTGTTGCAAATAACGCTGCTAGGTATCATACGGACCTTCAGACACAAACAAGCACTGTGTATCTCACACAAGTTATAATCTACCGCTCAATTTGTATTTGTGCTGGATAGCGTATGAAAGCAAGGGTTCAAAAATCATACGCAAAGGCCATCTGGATGAAAGCCCAAATTGATGCTGTATAAAATACTATTACGAATAGCTATTCATTTTCTATGCCACACTATTCAGTTTATCAAATCACTTGGTGAAGACCATTTTAATGGATTCAAAATGGTATGTTCTAAATCTCAACGCCTTTAAGCATCATGTATAAAAGGGAAGTTTTGTTGTTTCCTGATGCCCAAAAGGGGCCAAAATTGAATTATATTAAGGCAGACATCAAACAGAGCAGCTGCGCTTTGCATAATACATTGGTTTCAAAAAGTACAAATAAACTTGATATTCATATATTGCACCATTTGTAAAAGGAATATCTCCCAAAAGATTATCTAAAATTGCACGATTTCACCACAGGTCATCAAAAACGGCACAATGCAACTGAGCCAGGTTTACCAAAACAGCCTGCATATCAAGAACCGAGGCACCACCAAAAAACCTGTCTAGAAGAAAATTTGCAAAAGGATTCATGCATTCAGGTAGTTTTATGAATAAAGTAGCCAAACATCCATGAAAGACCAACTCTTCACAAATTGACACGAGCGAGGAGGGTGAAACACAATAGCTTCCAGACACTGTAGACAAAAAGTCCGGGTCAAGAGTAATCTTTCTTTGAATAAAAAGCTGCCATACGTAGAGAAGATGTGTTCCACATTGCGAGCTGCTCATCAGACATCCCAAAAGCTCCCCGTGACAAGCCAGTGACATTAAGAAGCAAAGAACGCATTGTTTCCTTCAAATATGCGGTCAGCCTGAAAAATATATTGTTCATTTGAAGATGCAAATTGTCTTTTTATACTGAAATAATCTGAATGGAGTAGGTATGCTGAGTTTTTTTTTCAATAATTAATGGCCTAGCGGAGTCATAAATAGGAGTAAAACCACAGATTGGAGTAAAATGCTCAGCATGCCCACCCAGTCCAGTAAGTCAGTGCAATGTACCTTGTAAACTCGCTGTATGTTTCAAACTGAAAAATGATGTATGCCTTTCTATGCACCAGGTCATACAACTGAACATCATGTCATGATTGATGCTATTTTTCCACATATATTAAATAACAGCTGGGTTAAGTCAATTGTCTGACCAAAGATAGAAAGGAAGTCAGGCATGGTGTGTAAGGTTGCTCTTAGGTGTCCAAACTCATTGTGATAAGTGTCCAATGCGACAATAATTTCAAGTCTTGTTTCATATCAATGACATAACCTCATGATCAGATAAGGCTCTAAGAAAACAAGTTAATTCCACAATTCCACAAATCACATTGCTGGTGTTGTGTGAATACGGTGCATGTAAATGTAAGGGTGCATTTCCATAAGTCGAAATTTGACCCACAAAACAAGAAAATAAGTAAAATGTCGAGAGTGAATTGGCATGTTTCCTTGCATAAAAATGGAACACACAACAGGATGAGCTGGTACAGTGGTACATGTCCTATTGCTCTGCAGTGATTTGACATCGAATGGTTTGGAGTTTTCCTGTGCAAATTACAATTTTGGGATTTCCTTGGAAGTCAGAACACTCCGAAATAGACAGGACAATGAGAACATGTACAAACACAAAAATTTCAGAATAGTTCATCCTGTTCATGTTAAATTTGGAGCCGTCTATTTTTTCATGTATGCACAAGGGAATGGTAAGGAAGAGCCGGAGATAAATAGATGGCTCGCATCTTTGTTTAGCTTCCACTGGGAATGATGATTACATAGATACTGCCAAAGCAAACTTTGTGTCGAAAAGTCTCTAGAGCTCTGCTTGCAGTTATGGTTCAGGATTTGCAAAGCCATGCTTGACAGATGTCAGGACGAGTCAAGCTATGCCTCGGCAAGATCAGGAGGACATATTAAATTGGCTTTGTTATTTGGTTATACAGAGCCAAACTTAACAAAAACACTCTTTTAATACTGTAACAATCTGTGGCTAACCTAATCAAAGAACAGTATTCAAGGAAATATTTCAATGATCTGCTCATGCCATCATGTGTTGTGAGTTTGCATTGGACTGATGGAAACACCGCCTCGTAAAAGCAAGATAATTTTATAGAGCAACACTGGTAGAAACAATGCAAGAAAAACTGTTTGCAATATGACATCTTTTATAATACCAAGTTTCTTCTGCTTTGAAAAAAAGTTCTTGCTTTCTCTTCATCATTGTATTAAAATAATTAGTACTTTATCAGGAGGAAACAATTAAAGCTCTTTACAGACGAGTGTTCGTATTAACTTCTGAAACATTTCAAAAATATGTACACGGCACAGCAGAGTGGTCTTTAAAAAACATACCATCAAAAAGGAACACCATGGGCAAATGTATAAATAGCAAAACGTCAAAGTACTCCTTATGAAGGATCCATTACAATAATAAAGTACAATGGCAGGAATAACCAATATAAACTCTACAGAAATTATTCACAGAGAGGTTTGTCAAGCAAACTTGCAAAATAAACCTGGTTCAAATTAACACCAAACTTCTATATTCAGCCATTATACTTGTTTTCCCCAAAGGACTGTGAGCAACCTTTCTTCTTTAGAAGAAAAAAACAATTCCCCGCCATCCACCTGTGGTGTATGTGAGGTGTGAACAGGCACCAATACACCTCCTTTTCTCGGTAAACAATTTATGTAGCACTATATCCGTAGTTTGGGAAGTCTTCCAATTCGGAGACATTTTGCTCTTTTTGGAATCTTCTCTGTTTTGTAAGCCACTGGCTCTATGTCCGTGGTAGCCAAACTTTTGATAGACAGCTCCTGGGGCCTACACAGCAGTCTCTTGGTCATCACGAGTCACAGTCTGGTGCTGCTGTTGTGCCTCAAGATAGGCTGCCAGTTCGTGATTCCCAGCTTCGTGTGCCTTATCCAATGCAGTGTCACCCTGGCGAACAAACATTTCAGAATAATGCAGCTGAATTACTCACATACTGAAATATATTGTCCATTTTACCCATAAAACAACATTTGCTTCCATAAGGCATGCAGTCGCAAATAAGTCAGCTCCCATTAGACAAAATAAACCAGAGGAAGGCAATATGGCAACAACAACTGATAAAGGGCAGGTATTTTTTTACAAAATGAGAATACAAGTCAGAAATTTCTGCTTTAATGCTGGTATGAGAGCAAACATAATTTCATTGTATCCTACATGCATCGCTGTCCTTTGGCTGTCCAATATCTAAGTCCCACATTTTAATTTAAGCAAAGCAATCACATGGAGTTCACTATGTTCATCTTTTCCATTTACAACAGGTGTGCTGCTGCTTTCTTAACCATCGAGTGCCAGCAGCAGAATTATCAGTGCACAAATTTCAATATGCACAACCAAAATCGTTTGAAGCAATTTTCTATTGTAAAAAGGTTTTATGTAGCATCTCTAATGATGCGAAATAAATATCTCTTTCCCATCTCTAATTATGTAAATGTCAGCAATGGAAACAAGTTCTATACTGTTCTTGAATAAATCTCAATGTCCAGTGCCTTCAGAAAGTATTCACCACACCCCTTGACTTTTTCACATTTTGTTGTGTTACAGTCTGAATTAAAAATGGATTAAACAGAGATTTTTTTGTCACTAATATACACATAATATCCCATAATGCCAAAGTGGATTTGTATTTAGATTTTTTTTTTTTTTTTACAAAATAATTAAAAATGAGACACAGAAATATCTAATTTACATAAGAATTCAACCCCTTAAGTCAATACTTCATAGAAGTGCCGTTAACAGTGATTACTGATTACAGATTCAAGTCTTCTTGGGTATGTCTGTATCAGCTTTGCACATCTGGATTTGGGGAGTTCTTCCCATTCTTCCTTGAAGATTTGCTCAAGCGCTGTCAAGTTGGATGAGGAACGTCAATGAACAGCAATCTTCAAATCTTTCCACAAATTCCCGATGGGATTAAAATCTGAGCTTTGGCTGAGCCACTCAAGGACTTTAACATTCTTATACTGAAGCCATTCCAGTGTTGATTTGGTTTGTATACTTGGGTCAGTTGCCTGTTGGAATGTAAATCTTCACGACAGTCTAAGATATTTTGCACTCTGAAGCAGATTGTCCTCAAGGATTTGCCTGTATTTGGCTCCATTCATTGTTCCCTCTAGCCTTACACGTCTCCCAGTCCCTGCCACTGAAAAGCATCACCATAGCATGATGCTGCCACCATCTTGCTTAATGGTTGGGATGGTGTCACATGGATGATGGGTTTTCATCAGCCATAGCGCTTGCATTCAGGTCATCAAGTTCGATTTTCATCTCATCAGATCACAATATATTTTGCCTCATACTCTGAGTCTTTCACGTGCCTTTTTTTAAACCCCAGGTGTTCTCCCATGTGTCTTTTTCACAGGAGTGGCTTCCGTCTGGCCACTCTACCAAAGAGCCTAAATGCGTGGAGTGCTGCAGAGACTGTTGTCCTTCCATCTCAGCCAAGGAACTCTGTAGTTTTGTCAGAGTGGCCATTGGGTTCTTGATCACCTCCCTGACAAAGGTTCGTTTACCCGGTTGCTCTGTCTGATCAGATGACCAGCTCAAGAAGGAGTCTGGGTAGTTCCATATTCTTTCCATTTCCTAATGATAGAGCTCACTGTGCTCTTGGGAACTTTCAACACTCTAGAAAATGTTTTATTTCCTTCCCTGATCTATGCATCCTCACAATTCTATCTCGGAGTTCTACGGCTAGTTCCTTGGTCTTCATGGTGGAGTTTGTGCTCTGGCATGCATTGCCAACGGTGGGACCTTATATAGAAAGGTGTGTTTCTTTCTAAATCATGTCCAATCAATTGAATTGGCCACAGGCGACTCCAAACAAGTTGTAGAGACATCTCAAGGATGATCAGAGGAAATTGGATGAACCTGAGCTGAATTTGGAGTGTCATAGCAAAGGGGTTGAATACTTATTGACTCCATACATTTCAGCTTTTCATATTTAATTAATTTGTAAAATATTATTTTTTTAAATGCCGCTTTGATATTTAGTGGTATTATGTGTCATATCCCAGTGACATATCCCAGTATGATGCATATCCCAGTGTCAAAAAGTCTCAATTTAATCAATTTTAAGTTACGGCTGTGAACAAACAAAATGTGAAAAAAGTCAAGGGGTGGGACAACTTTGTGAAGGCACTGTAACTACCTGCATCAATGTGTTAAAGGGATGTAGTTATTCCCAACACTAACTGTAACAAAAAAAATATCCTTGAGTGGGATGACAGTCATCATTTGAGGTTGTAGTTCAGACCTTTCCTGATTTTGGGGCAGCCCCTGGGAGCCTCTCTGATCCCCTGGGAGGTACTCTGATATGAAATTGAAAAATCTAAGACCGAGCGATCCTGCGGACCATCAAGGAGAAGGGCTGATCGGGTTTTAGAGCAACCGGTTGGGAAATAAGGTACGAGTAGGGACACAATGCTTCAGGGGGTAACCCCTCTTCCCCAATCCCTGGAGCTCCTATGATCCGAAATCAAAAAATTTAAGCCTGGGCGATTGTCCGGACTACTGTCTTGTATTCATCTGTCAAGCTTCAGAACAATCAGCTGGGTGATAAGTGTGGAGCAGCAAAAACAACAAAAAGTTAATGGATGGACAGACGGACAGACAGACATCTGGACATCACAACCCATTTTATAAGGTCATCTCTTTGAGAATCGAGATGAGATGACCTCATAACTCCATCAGGTCTTGTAAAGATTATTGCCTTTTCGTTTGTCCTTTTTTGTATGCAGAGTCAAGGCTCATGGAGGAGCTAGAACACTCAATGGATCAGGGCATAACAGAACAAAAGTAACAGTAGGGAGAGGTGGGAAACACCAATAGTGTTGGAAACACCAACATCTACACTATATAGTCCTCATGAAGGCCAGGCTTCAAATAAAATAACTGCATTAATAAATGTGATGAAATGAGCAAGAAAAGTATATGAAGAAAAGTGTATGAAGAAAAGTGTATGAAGAAAAGTGTATGACGAAAAGTGTATGAAGAAAAGTGTATGAAGAAAAGTATATGAAGAAAAGTGTATGAAGAAAAGTGTATGAAGAAAAGTGTATGAAGAAAAGTATATGAAGAAAAGTGCATGAATAAAAGTGTATGAAGAAAAGTGTATGAAGAAAAGTGTATGAAGAAAAGTGTATGAATAAAAGTATATGAAGAAAAGTGTATGAAGAAAAGTGTATGAAGAAAAGTGTATGAAGAAAAGTGTATGAAGAAAAGTGTATGAAGAAAAGTGTATGAAGAAAAGTGTATGAAGAAAAGTATATGAAGAAAAGTGTATGAAGAAAAGTGTATGAAGAAAAGTGTATGAAGAAAAGTGTATGAAGAAAAGTGTATGAAGAAAAGTGTATGAAGAAAAGTGTATGAAGAAAAGTGCATGAATAAAAGTGTATGAAGAAAAGTGTATGAAGAAAAGTGTATGAAGAAAAGTGCATGAATAAAAGTGTATGAAGAAAAGTGTATGAAGAAAAGTGTATGAAGAAAAGTGTATGAAGAAAAGTGTATGAAGAAAAGTGTATGAAGAAAAGTGTATGAAGAAAGGTGTATGAAGAAAAGTGTATGATGTTTGTTTACAAGAAAGAGGTTAAAGCTAGCCCGGTAGCGATAGTCTGAGTGAGACAAAAAGTAAGACCAGCAATTCTGACACGGAGAGTGCAAGATGGCCGGGCACCACTTTAACGCTCCGAAGTCCGAACGGAAGTACTACCCTGAGCGGTTGCTGTCGACAAACTACTGCCTAAGCTCACCCAGTTTCAACCGAGGGGTCTTCAGAGTTCCCAGTAAATTTTGATACCTATTTTGAAATTAGACCCAATGATATTGGCACTGTAATCCTCAACAATTGTGCTACAGCCCTAACCTCATCTCTTTTCTCAGCTCTATGCAGATCTTTCTCAGATGTTGCCCTTCATTCTTCTTGGAAAGCTGCGAATGTCATCACTATTCATAAGAAGGGTTCCAAATCTGATCCGTTCATCTACAGACTGATCAAACTCCGCATCATAAGGGATGTGAATAAATGTATCATTATTGAAGACCTCAGGCTCTGTCTCTTCTCCCACTCTCTCATCTTTGATCATCAATTTGGCCCCAGCCAATGAAAGTGTTACTTAAGATGTACTATCTAAAAATGAGAGCTCAGAGCCAACTCTTGAGAGATCTCAAGCAATTAAAAAAATATTTTCTGGCAAACACTATTACTTTGCAAGTTGTCTGCAAAAAAAGTATTCAGGGACCTTGCCTTGAATGGTAATAATTGTTTCTTTCATGGACAAGGATGTCACCTTGAATGGAGAAACAACGGGTTGCTGTCAATGGCATTCTGTCGCGTAAACTCCCTCTAGTGGCTGATTTTTTGGACTGACCAGTGTTTTCGGACTGACCTCATTCTTGATATAATTCAAACTTACCTATTTACTTCACTGGAAAATGCTCTACCTTTTTGCTGACTACACTTCATGCATAAGAGTACACCACGCCTTTCTGAGGCAGGATTCTGCATTGTTCATCTCTTAGTCAGGGCCCTTAGGGATATTTTGGGGCCGTTTGGTTCAAATTCTTCCAAAAGCACCAAATTTGGCCCAGATGTTGCCCATGCCATACTCTTTCAAATTTTGACGGGCGCCAAGACGGCCCCCCCCCCCCCGGGGGCCCCATATTGGCGAAATACTAAATGGCCGCCACCCGGATTAGAGGAAAATCAGTTAAATAACCAAAAGGGTTGGAATCATATATGATACCACTTTTCAGGGGTTTTCGAGGTCGAGGAATCCAATTATGATGTTGTTTTGATGATTCGAGGTCAAGGTCAACCCTCAAGGTCATCTTAAAGGTCATTTTTGAGTCAAACATGTCGGTTTTTGAGTTTGTCAAGATTTACGCGAGGTTCACCATTTTATGTTTCTGGGTTGGGTAATCGAACTCTGACCTTATTTTTGACAATTAGAGGAAATATTTACATGTCTATTTCCTAATTTTCAGGCATATGCAGTTCATCAGTCTAATTACAAAGGTACGGATTTTGATGTTTTATGAACTGTATGCCATATCCTTGTGTTTAATTTTTGTGCGATCATGATCCGGGTTCATGTATACATGATTGTATACATGTCATAAATATGACGTCATAGGTCATGTGACCTGGCGGCCATATTGGATTTTATGAAAACCTTAAAAATGGATCCCTGCCTTCATTTTTCGATCGATTCATTTTGAACTTTGACCACTTATAGTACGCCATGTGATTGGATGCATATCCTAATTATGACGTCATAGGTCAGGTGACATGGCGGGATGGACCGGTATGGTCCCCGGATCTTGGCGCCCGTCAAAAATCGAAAGAGTATGGCATGGGCAACATCTGCGCCAAATTTGATGCTTTTGGAAGAATTTGAACCAAAATATCCCTAAGGGCCCTGACTATCTGCAGAGTTGGGAAAAAGCAAGTCATTAGTTACCTACCTGGAACACATCTTTCGATGAAGGAAAATCTGCTGCTATGATTCTGTCCTTGTGCAAGGATTGGCCTTTGAGCCCCTCGGTTTACTTATCTGGTTAAACCTTGGGAGAGGTGCAGCCCCTGAGGTGTGAAGAAAAGTTTGCCTTTGCCTTTGCCATTGCCATCACGCCTTTGCCCCCAAACTACCACAACTTATCTTGGATGAACAACATCTCCAAACTGGTACCTCAGGCTGGTTGAAGCCTCGGTATTCTCTGCAGAGAACAGTCCATTCTGAACTGATCTGAGCTCATTACAATGCATAAGGACTACAACCTACAATGAAGTACCATGGAGTAGAACCTAATCCCCCCCCCCCCCCCCCCCCTCAGGCTATTGCAGTTGCATCCCACTATCCCTCACTGGCGGTGATTGAATCCAAAGCTCTCTACATTACTGACATCTCCTGGTAAGAGGCTCAGTCTCAAGGTCTACTTGTTGTCCACAGCAGGCAGTTTGATGGATTATATGTTTTCTATCACCCAATTTCTGGCAATGCTCCCTTCATTCTCACATCCCTCCATTCACCTCCAGCCCACCCAGGTTTAGCTTGTTCATCAAGAATCCCACACCTGTTTATCTTCCCCAACTCTAAGATGAACACTCATCTCAATTCCTTAATTCCTCTGTTCCCTCATCTCTCAAATCAACTCCCATTGTCTGCTATTTCATGCCCATCCTTCCAATCTTTACAGATTTCTGGCTACCATCACCTCATGCGTCCTCCCTTAATCACCCCCACTCTTTTCTTCTCCAAATGACTCCCAGTCCTTTCTTTTCTTCCACTCGTCTACTCATCTGCAATGTATTGGTGTCCCTGTTCTCTGTTGATCCTTTGTTATTCTGAAAATTTCCTGCCCTCTGTCATTTGTCCTTGATGTCCTTGATTTCCTTGATTGTCCTTGATTTCTGCATCACACTATATATAATTCGAGAAGAATTTGTAACTTGCAAAATCGAAGATTTTTCAAGTATATTGGTTCGGTTGCGTTTGTGGTTCCGTCTGTTTGTTTGTCTGTCTGTTTGTTTGTCACCGGCCTACAGGTCATAATTCGAAACCGATCGTCACAAAACTTTACCAAGTTGTATAGGTCGTCCCAATTGAGAAGCCTATTGATTTTGAGGTCAAAGGTCATCTGGAGGTCAAATTTCTAAAATCGCCATTTTAAATCTGATTGACTTGAAAATTGAATAGCATTTGTATATCGAGTCACTAAATTGGGAAATGAACTATTTTTGAGGTCAAAAGGTCAAAGGTCAACTCAAGGTCATATTTTAAAAATCATCAATTTTCATCGAAGAAGCCGTCAATTCTCAACCGATTGACTTGAAAATTGAACAGCATTTGCATAGTCACTAAATTGGGAAACATACTATTTTTGAGGTCAAAAGGTCAAAGGTCAACTCAAGGTCAACATTTTTGAATCATCAATTTTCATCTAAAAAGCCGGCAATTCTCAACCGATTGACTTGAAAGTTGAACAGCATTTGCATATCGAGTCACTAAATTGCGAAACATACTATTGAGGTCAAAAGGTCAAAGGTCAACTCAAGGTCAAACTTCCAAAATCATTTTTCATCTGAAAACCGTCAATTTTCATACGATCGACGTGAAAATTGAACAGCAAAAAGTTATGGGCGGATTTGGACTAAACTTGGTGGACCGGTTAAGTGTGTGACAAGGACGAATCGATTCGATTTTGGTGAAGATCTGAATATGGATTCGGTTACGAGAATTATTTAATTTTAAAGTGATTCTTCACCATTGAGAGATCGGGTGAAAAGCGATATATAACATGATATATTAAAAAAGTTGTGGACGAGTTATGACTAAACTTGGTGGACGAGTTGGTTAGGTGACAAGAACAAGCCGATTAGATTTTGGTTCAGGTCCGAATCCAGATCCGGCCTATCAGTGGGATACAAAACATAAACTGTTCAGCTGAGTGCCGTTCTTGTGTTTAAAATGTTATTATGCAAGTGGACTATAAAATATTTCGTAACATTGCTTTATATCCATTTTACAGTGCATCCTCTCTTTAAATAAAATATATTGAGTCACTAAATAGGGAAACCAACTATTTTTGAGGTCAAAGGTCAACTCAAGGTCAACCTTCCAAAATCATTTTTCATCTGAAAAATCGTCATTTTTCTTCCTATTGACCCAAGCTTTGATCAAGATTGTCAATTTTAATCTTGATGAAATGGACAATTTGCTGTATCAATGGAATTTTCTCTTGGGGAGGGAAGAGAAAATGCAGATGGGGGGTGGCGGAGGGGGGCGGATTTTGCAAGTATCGTGCTCTGCATGACGTCTTCTTGTTTGTTCCTTGGTTTGTTTGTGTGTTTCTTTGTTTGACTTCTATGCATTCCTAAAGCACTGGAAGGTTTTCAGGGAAAAAAGAAATTTTAGCCAGTGGGGGAGGATGCAAATTTTCTCTATCTAAATGTGTATTGTACAGTGAGTGCCACCTGGTGGAAGTAGGTATGACATGTAAAAATAAAATACACCAGAGACATCAAATAAGTGGGGGAATTTACCCAACAATGCAGACAGGTTCTTTGTTAGAACAAAATAATTAACAATATAATCTCTAATAAAAAAAGTCCCTGTACAATTTAGGCGGTCTTCCTCAAACTCGTTTTTACATAAAGAGAAGGTGACAGCAATCTGGCCAAATTCCTTCTGCCATTCATCGTTAAGATTCGACATGAGCATAACCCTTTCCTTCATTCTTTAACAGCCACAATTATTCCTGTCTTCTTGTGTAGCCAGTCAGGAAATGTTTTTGGCTGAAATATTTCATGAACCAGCCATCTGGGCCTGATGTTCGATTAAATAAGTTGGAGAAGGAATTAGGAATCTGGCTAGGGTGGCAGCGACTGCTCACCTACTCTTTGAGAACGCAACCCTGAGATCTTAAATTTCCACCAAATAATGCTGGCAGATGAGATGCTCAGTTGAAGGTCCATCCAAGGGACGGCAGAAACATTGATCCCTCGTTCTGCATGCAAACTACAAGGATGACAGTTTATAGTTGGGCCAAGATTCAACCGCAGACGAGACAGCTCAGAGACGAGTGTGCATAAATCGAGGCTAACCTGCCAGTCTATGAGCCTCGAATCTTTCATAAAAAATACAGGACATAAATTATTGTGAATTATTATAGAGGAGGTTTTTAGTTTTCACTACTGACTGATAGCACAAAATAAGGGCCAAAAGTTTGTTGACATTGCTTTACTTAAAATATCAGCCTATGCAAGGCGAAATGTAGAGCCATGCAAGATGACATTGGCTAGATCTTTAATATTGCACCTCTTCCATTGGAATAACAAGCAGTATATTTTATTTAAAGAGAGGATGCACTGTAAAAGGGATATAAAGCAATGCTACGAAATATTTTATAGGCCACTTGCATAATAACATTTTAAACACAAGAACGGCACTCGGCTAAACAGTTTATGTTTTGTATCCCACTGATAGGCCGGATCTGGATTCGGACCTGAACCAAAATCTAATCGGCTTGTTCTTGTCACCTAACCAACTCGTCCACCAAGTTTAGTCCAAATCCGTCCACAACTTTTTGAGATATCCTGCTATTTATCATCTTTGGCCCAATCTCCCAATGGTGAAGAATCACTTAAAAAATTATAGTAGCCGGATCCGGATCTTCACCAAAATCGAATCATTTCGTCTTTGTCACATACACCACCTCTCTGCCAAATTTCGTTTGAATATGTCAACAACGTTTTGAGATATCTTGTTCAAGACAAACAGATAGGGGTGAAAACATAACCTCCATCCAACTTCGGTGGCGGAGGTAATGAAGGACCTCACCTCTGCCCACCGCTATCTCACTATAGGATAGGAAAAAAAACCCAATTGTTTATACTTTTCAAAGACAAAGATGTCTTCATAACTTCCTTTGTTTTCTTTTTCTTCTCATTATTACATCAGACCTAGTGGTGATGAGGTGAGGACAATGCACTGCTTCTCAGAAGTTGTGTCTTCAAATCTGGCTGAAGACAGTGTCGATTCTAATGTACTGGTAGATGGGCAAGTTTCTGGAGAATTACCGCCTTGTCTCTAAATTGTTGAATAAAATACAGCTTTCTTTTAAATTAAATGAAACAAGAGTATGGAAAGGATATTTTACCCGATAGACTTCGAGAGGATTTTGATCAAGTTAATTGGACAAAGCTGTTTGATATTCAGAAGATCGAGTTAAATTGAGGGCTAGATGGTTGATAAAGGCAATTTATCCCTCCAGTTAACTCCACCAACCAATGCTGGCACATATTTTTTATGCTTCCGCCCCTGAAGGTGACCGGAGGCATCATGTTTTCGGGTTGTCCGTCCGTCCGTACGGGCTAAACCTCGTTTTTCTCAGCAACCACATGGCCCATTGAGACGAAACTTTCAGGGTAAGAATGACACCCATGCAGAATGTTTTTATGTCAATTGTGATGTCATCGGTCATGTGGTATGGCAGCCATCTTGGATTAAATGCAGATAATTAAAAAATATTCCTCGGAAACCGCTGAATGGAAAAATATGAAACTTGCCACATTGTCAAGTACTCCCAATGGGAGAGGAAAAGCATGATAATGATGACATCATTGGTAAAGTGGTATACCAGCCATAAATGTTTTAATCGAATGCCTTATCCGAAAAATCTGAAATTGAATACACATGACCCATTTGTGTTGATATATTACATTTATGACATCCTGGGTCACATGGTTTGGCAGCCATATTGGATTGAAGGAAAAGATGAAATAATTATATCTTTGAAACCGCTCACCCTATCGTTGCGAAATTTTACAAATGACATCCAACACCATTGTTGCATATAGTTTGAAAATGATGATGTCTTAGGTCATGTGGTTTGGCAACCATCTTGGATAGAAGAACTAACCTTATCTGATCAACACGAAAGTTCACAAATGTGATCCCTTACCCTTACATATGCAGAGTGTACATTTTTGAAGTCATATGTCACGTAGTTTGGCAGCCATATTAGCTTGAAAGCCGATATATATATATAAATCGCTTCTCTGAAAACGCTTCACCCATCGATGTGAAACCTGTACTGTGGTAAAAATGTGATACTTCAAAACAGCCAAAGGGATTTAAACTAAACTTGGTTATTTTTAGGACAGTGACCGAGGGCATCTACCCATTGTTATGGGCATGGACTACGTGGAGGCATATTGGCGACACAATCGCATTGCTCTAGTTTCAAGATAACATAGGAATGCTCATTATCCCATAAGATGATGATGATGGACCATACTCTTTACAGAGCATTGGTGCTGCCAAAGCAGTTTCTTGGCAATGGTTATACTGGGTAGTTTACCATTGTCTTCCCAGCATTGTCTGTCCATGCTCTATTATTTTAGATGCTGAGCGTCAAGCAAGGAAGCAGCATGTACCATTTAAAAATCTTTGGTGTGACTTGGCCGGGGTTTGAACCGCTGACCTCGCAGACTCAGAGCGGACGCTCAAACCTTTACAACACCGAATCTGCCTTATGCCATACACTTTTCAATATCTATTCAGATAAGCAATGGTGAAGTAAGTGCTTTGGGAAATGGAGGAAGGAAATTTTTTTTTAATGAAGATTCTAAGAACTGTCAGGTTCGATGAGGATATAGCCTTGGTGAGAAGTTCAGAAGATGGGCTACAGAGTTTGATTGGAATCGATGAGGGATATAGAATGGTTCATAGTTTGATCCGAGTCATTGAGGCAGGTGGAATAAAGATCAATATTGAGAAAACAAGAGTTACTGAGATTCTGAGCTGAGATTACAAGTTGCTAAGACTGGATGCAAGAACACCACCAGCATCACAACAACAGTGCAATGGTCGAAATGTCCTTCATGGACGAGGCAATCACCTGCCTTGGTTTACATGTACTGATGGTCCACATGTGAGGATATCTCTGAATGAGCTCAAGATAAATTGAACATGGAACCCCACACAATGCCCTCACAACCTCCATTGTACAATAGATTTTCTTTGTCTTTCAGTAATCAATTTTTTTTCGTCAAATCTATTAAAAAGAATGCAATTTATAAGTGTGTACTGTGTGTCAAAGTCCATGACATTGTCCTCCAGTGCAAATCTACGAATGCCAACTTTCTATGAACATCTGAAACAATATTGAGGAGGTGTGCCAAAAGGAGCTTTTCTATAACATCATCTGCAAAGGAAGCCAATAGGGCTGAGTTGCAAAGTGTGCTAATAAATACACAAAGAGACAGCTGTTTGACCAATCATGCTTGTGTTAAATTTACACCTCATTTACATAATCAGTTTTTCAGATTAATTTCCCTTCAATGAACAGCTAATTCCCAAATTATTTTAACACATTTCAAAGGCAGAGGATTACTATTTCTTCAACGACCTCAATTATTCCTGCCTTCCTTTGTGTTTGGCTCTGGAAAGTTTTCGCCAGTCTTCCATGGACGTATTAGCCAGGCCCGACGTTTTACTAATGCTGATTTTAACTGCAATTTGTATTTGTACAGGGTGCAGCAATAACTGACGGACTCTTTGCATAATAGAACAGAAGATTTTTTAACCTTAATACCTTTATGATATCAGATGTGCCAGCAAGCATAATGTCCACCTGAAGGATGACATACTTCATGATGCAATTTCCCTACCTGAGAGGCACCAATCCTACTTTTCTCATTTGGTTGGGAATCCAACCCAGACTATAGACAGCTCAAAGGTGAGTGTGCTACATCTGTACAATTCTCTCAGACTTTCCAAGGCAGAGTAATGTGTGTAGATTCATGATATAAAAGGTTTGACAGTGTTGGAAACGACCTCCACAGAAACGTCCAATGAGGTTTTCATGAGAACTGAGAAAAGCCTGATGAGAATTTAATTAGATCTCATGATAAATTTCTGTAAGGGCTGTCCCTATAATACCGTGTTTCCTGCATTACAATATCGAATGAAAATCAAGATGGTGGCAAAATAGATACCAAACAGGTTGGAATGAAAAAGCAAATATTTATGAAATCTCTGGTCAATAAAATCACAAACCTGATAAAGACGTAGACAATTGGCTGCACAGCACAGTGTATTGACGAATGCCTTTCAATTTCAGAAAAGCTTCGTTGTAAATAGAATTCTGATTCAAATTTAAGCATTCTCAAATTTTTTGCTGGACATCAGTATTTTCATCTATCAAGGAGCTTTTTGTGGATCAAGTACCCATCCAAATGCCTTCTTTTGTAAAAGACAACAGAAAACTGTACTTATCCACATAACTGCCAACTCCACACTTGGCTTGCTGCCTTCCTCCATTCTCAAAGCCAAAGTGTAGCTTTCAACGGGATCCTTTCATCTACTCTCCATGTTGAGTCTCCAAGTCCGATACCCAATCTTCAATCATCAACGATCTACCTGACTTTCTTGAAAATCATTTTTATATCTTTGCTGATGACTCAACCTTCTGTCGTAAGGCCTACCATCTTTCAGATACGCAGACAGCAGCCTCTTCCTTCTCTGCAGACCTTGATATAATCACGAGCTGGACAAACACTTGGAATATGTCTTTCAATCCATAGAAATCCCACACACTCACTGTCTCCCTCCAAAAGGATCATATGGCAAACCCACCCATATACTTCCTCAACATTAATCCTCTCAAGGAAGTTCTTTCAATCAAACTCCTTGGTCTCACAACCAGCCATGATCTTTCTTGGCAAAACCACACCTCCAAGTTACCCTCCAAAGAACGTTGCCGACTGGTCATCCTTCTTCATGCAAAGTCGTTCCTTGGCACATCAGAACTCTCATCTACCGACAAGGCCTTCATCCATTTGCTTGATGGAGTACTGCTCTCCCCTTTGGGCTGGTGCTCACACTTTGCTCAGCCTGACGCTGTCAAAACCAAAACCTTCAAGATCATTGGAATCCCCCATTACGAACTTGATTTGATGGGCCTATCTCTTTAACATCACAGACAGGTCAGTGGTTTCTCTGTCTTCCACCTCCTCCTTTCTGGTCACCTTCAATCTGCACTTTCCATGTTCTCTCTGCTGAGTACAAGGTCTGCGAGCAACCCCTTCTGATGAGACTCCAAAAACCCAATCACTGCTCACCTCCACTGATTCATTCGTCTTTCCTCAAGCTGTAGAAACAAGAGCTTTTACATTCTCTTCAATCTCATTCTTATCTGGGAGGTACTCTGATATGAAACAATAGTTTCTCCAAACCTCTCCAAACTTCTCGCAGTAAAGAAACTTCAGCCGTTCTCAAGAGCTTTTACATTCTCTTCAATCTCATTCTTCCCTTCAGGTTTTCAAGACAGTTGAACTCCCTCCCTCTCAGATCATTCCCCGTCCAAAACCATTATTTTTAATACCCCCGTCAAATCCTCAAGCCCACCTCTTTCCAACTTTGCTGTTTTTCTTTCTGAGAGTTGTTTTTTTAAATCCATTTTCCACCCCTTGTTTCCTCCCCTAGTCATCATTCTTCCTCGCATTTCTTATCTTCGAGGTCTCTCTCTATTTTGTCCCTCAACCCTGCTGTTGTGTGTTTTCCCCTATCCTTCTGTATTTTTTTTTTAGTTCATGTTTTTCTGTTACATCCTGATTGATGAATTCTAAGTTCTAACCCCCGCACGAGCCCTGACTCTGCATTTAAAAAATGGACTTCACTTCCTTCCCCTCCTTTCCTGAAGCACAACATGATTTATGATGCAGTGCCCTATGTTGGCACTATTACTTATAATTAGATTAATTTCAGCTACCTCAAAACTCAGAAGCAAATGTGATAATGGCATTTTGCTTTTCTGATGCTCTTTGTGTATGATATACAACTCACCAATTAAGTTCCAAGTACAACTACCATTTCCCCAAAACAAACAAAAAAAAACAATAATGTGTGTGTGTGTGTATATATATATACAGTCACGTGAAAAAGTAAGTACACCCCATGTAAAGTTTTGACTTTTTCAACATATTTCAGCATGCAGCTATTTGATCTTCATTTCAACAATATTGATAGATAACGGTGATATAATATAACAAATATCATGAAACGTTTACATTTTGTAGTCCATTGTATAATTTAAATAAACATAAATGCAAATTTCACATGTGGAAAAAGTAAGTACACCCTTGGCTCTAATAGGTGGTATTGCCCCCTTTGGCAGAAACAACCTCAAGTAGGCGTTTATTATAACTGTCTACCAGTCTCTGACATCGACTGGGAGAAATTTTTGCCCACTCCTCCATGCAGAATTTTTTCAGCTGTGCGATGTTTGAGGGATTTCTTGCAGGCACAGCTCGTTTCAAATTGCCCTACAACATCTCGATGGGATTTAGATCCGGGCTTTGACTTGGCCATTCCAGAACCCTCCATTTCTTTCTTTTCAGCCATTTCTTGGTGGATTTACTGGTATGTTTAGGGTCATTGTCATGTTGCAAGGTCCACCTTCGGTTGAGCTTCAACTTTCCGAAAGATGGCCTCACATTATCCTCAAGCACCCTCTGGTACAATGAAGAATTCATCGTGGATTCTATGATGGTGAGCTGCCCAGGCCCTGATGCAGCAAGGCTGCCCCAAACCATAATATTTCCACCACCATGCTTTACAGTTGGTATCAGGTTCTTCTGGTCAAATGCTGTCTTTGGTTTTTGCCAAACATGTCTTCTGGTACTGTGGCCAAATAGCTCTGCCTTTGACTCATCTGTCAAGAGCACATTGTTCCAGAATTACTGGTCTTTGCCGAGGTGTTCTTTGGCAAACTTTAGTCTTGCCCTCATGTTCTTTCTGGAGAGCAAAGGTTTTCTCCTGGCACACCTCCCATGTAGATCAAAATTGTGCAGCCTCTTTCTAATGGTAGACTCGTGCACTTTGACATCAAAAGTGGCAAGAGCTACCTGTAGGTCCCGTGATGACATTCTGGGGTTCTTAGAGACTTCTTTCAGCATCTTTCGGTCTGCTCTCGGGCTGAACTTGCTGGGGCGGCCTGGCCTGAACAAGTTGGCAGTAGTTTGGAATCTTCTCCACTTGTGGATGATCTTCCGGACAGTCGAATGATTGATTTCAAATTGTTTGGAGATCTTTTTAAATCCCTTCCCAGACTCGTAGGCATCTATAACCTTCTTTCTGAAGGCCTCAGAGAGCTCTTTTGATATTGGCATGGTGACGCTGCACACTTCAACAACAAAGAGCAAACCAAACTAAATGTCTGAGGTTTAAATAAGACAGGTTCCTCCAAGATCCTCTCTTATGATGTTCTAATCATTTGCACCTGAGCTGGTGCACCTGATTCTAATTTTAGTATTTGAAGTAGTGATGTGCTTACTTTTTCCACATGTGAAATTTGCATTTATGTTTATTTAAATTATACAATTGACTCTAAAATGTAAATGTTTCATGATATTTGTTATATTATATCACCTTTATCTATCAATATTGTTGAAATGAAGATCAAATAGCTGTATGTTGAAATATGTTGAAAAAGTCAAAACTTTACATGGGGTGTACTTACTTTTTCACGTGACTATATATATATATATATATATATATATATATATATATATATATATATATATATATATATATATATATATATATATATATATATATATATATATATATATACTGAAACGCAAAAGAAACTTACCACCTTTGAAACCTTTAAATATCAACAATAACACTGCGTGTAGTAAATGTGTGAACTTATTTGTGAACAATAGTGTCCTCGCTGTCAGACAAAACGGTCACGGATGGTCACTTGAACCTTCAATGGTCACTTCATAGCACAGCTGTTGAACAGCCGTTTTGACTGTCAGTGATTAGCCAAGGGGTACGGGATGATTTTAATGAGCTGCACGTGATGTCTTGATATTGGCTTTAAAAAGGCCAGTGCAAAATGGGCATTTTGACCGAAAAATTTGACCATTTTGACCAACTTCAAAAAGACCGAAAACACAAAAGAAACTTACCACCTTTGAAACCTTTAAATATCAACAATAACACTGCGTATAGTAAATGTGTGAACTTATTTGTGGACAATAGTGTCCTCACTGTCAGACAAAATGGTCACGGATAGTCACTTGAACCTTCAATGGTCACTTCATAGCACAGCTGTTGAACAGCCGTTTTGACTGTCAGTGATTAGCCAAGGGGTACGGGATGATTTTAATGAGCTGCACGTGATGTCTTGATATTGGCTTTAAAAAGGCCAGTGCAAAATGGGCATTTTGACCGAAAAATTTGACCATTTTGACCATTTTGACCAACTTCAAAAAGACCGAAAACGCAAAAGAAATTTACCACTTGTTTGAAATGTAATAAAATTGTAACAGTTCAAAATAAAACAAACCAACAATTGCTAATTGAAACATTGGCATTTTATTGATGACATGTCAAGTTTTTGACCAAGATACACCATCTCATCAGTTTGTTCTACAGTACAGAACAGCACAGGGTGCAATGTCAGTCCCCTTTCAATAGCGTGTATGGCCACCATTGTTTTGGATACAGGCAGTGCATCGTCGGCGTATACTGCCTACCAGTCTTTGGATGGATTGCTGCTGGATTCTGTCCCACTCAGTCCTCAATGTCTGAAGCAGCTCTGCCCGTGTCCTGGTCCTGCCAACTACGCGTCTCCCAAGCTCATCCCACAGGTGCTCTATGGGATTCAGGTCAGGAGAGAGCGCAGGCCACTGCATGGTGTTGATGTTCTCGCCTTGGAGAAATGCAGTGGTAAAGCGAGCAGCATAGGGACGAGCGTTGTCATGCTGAAAGGTTCTCAGTTCTGGGTGGTCTAGCAGGAATGGCAGCAGATGAGGTCGCAGGATGTTATCCACATACCGCTGGGCGTTAAGATTCCCATCCACAACCACCAGTGGCGTCCTGTACCGGCCTGATATGGCTGCCCACACCATCACACTTGGGCCACCCCACCTGTTGGCTTGACGCATGCAACAATCGGCATATCGCTCGCCAGTTCTTCTCCAGACACACTCACGCCCATCAGGACTGTCCACACAGAACCTTGACTCATCGCTGAAAGCGACCTCGTTCCACTGCGCCAAGGTACACCGCTGATGCTGCTGGCACCATCTCTGACGGTTGCGGCAATGGGCAACCGTCATCACGGGGCCTCTGTATGGTCTTCTGGCAGTCAGACCATAGTCATGCAGTCGTCTTCGTGCAGTATCATTGGAGATCCGTGGGTTTGCACGCCCCGGAGTTTCTGCCGCAGTGCGGGATGCTGGACGGAATCGATCCCGTAGGTGACTTCGGACCATCTGCCTGTCCTGCCTTGCAGTGGTGACTCTTGGCCTCCCTGATCGAGGTCTGTCATCTGCAGAGTTGTGGAGGGTGTCTCTGTCCACCAGGGCCAATATCGTCTGGTGTGAACAGCCAAGGCGACGTGCCACCTCACGGTAGCTCAGTCCACCTTGCAGCATGCCCAGGGCAGGCTGCCGTTGATCCCTTGACAATCGTGGCATGTTGATTGAAATGCCCATTTTGCACTGGCCTTTTTAAAGCCAATATCAAGACATCACGTGCAGCTCATTAAAATCATCCCGTACCCCTTGGCTAATCACTGACAGTCAAAACGGCTGTTCAACAGCTGTGCTATGAAGTGACCATTGAAGGTTCAAGTGACCATCCGTGACCGTTTTGTCTGACAGTGAGGACACTATTGTCCACAAATAAGTTCACACATTTACTATACGCAGTGTTATTGTTGATATTTAAAGGTTTCAAAAGTGGTAAGTTTCTTTTGTGTTTTCGGTCTTTTTGAAGTTGGTCAAAATGGTCAAATTTTTCGGTCAAAATGCCCATTTTGCACTGGCCTTTTTAAAGCCAATATCAAGACATCACGTGCAGCTCATTAAAATCATCCCGTACCTCTTGGCTAATCACTGACAGTCAAAACGGCTGTTCAACAGCTGTGCTATGAAGTGACCATTGAAGGTTCAAGTGACCATCCGTGGCCGTTTTGTCTGACAGTGAGGACACTATTGTCCACAAATAAGTTCACACATTTACTACACGCAGTGTTATTGTTGATATTTAAAGGTTTCAAAGGTGGTAAGTTTCTTTTGCGTTTCAGTATATATATATATATATATATATATATATATATATATATATATATATATATATATATATATATATATATATATATATATATATATATATATATATATATATATATATATATATCTATACACATACATATATATACACTACATGGCCAAAAGTATGCACACACCCCTTCTAATTAGTAGATTCGGCTGTTTCAGCCACCCCCATTGCTGACAGGTATATATAAATCAAGCACACAGCCATGCAATCTCCATAGACAAACATTGTCAATAGAATGGGCCGTACTGAAGAAGAGCTCAGTGACTCAACGTGGCACTGTCAGGGGATGCCACCTTTCCAACAAGTCAGTTCATCAAATTTCTGCCCTGCTAGAGCTGCCCTGGTCAACTGTAAGTGCTGTTGTTGTGAAGTGGAAACATCTAGGAGCAACAATAGCTCAGCCACGAAGTGGTAGGCCAGACAAGCTCACAGAATGGGATCTCCGAGTGCTGAAGCGCATAAAAATCGTCTGTCCTCGGTTGCAACACTCACTACTGAGTTCCAAACTGCCTCTGGAAGCAACGTAAGCACAACAACTGTTCGTCGAGAGCTTCATGAAATGGGTTTTCGTGGCCGAGCAGCCGCATACAACCCTAAGATCACCATGCGCAATGCCAAGCATCGGCTGGAGTGGTGTAAAGCTCACTGCCATTGGACTCTGGAGCAGTGGTAACGTGTTCTCTGGAGTGATGAATTATGCTTCACCATTTGGCAGTCTGATGACGAATCTGGGTTTGGCGGATGCCAGGAGAATGCTACTGCTCGTGCCCGACCTCACCAATGCTCCTGTGACTGAATGGAAGCAAATCCCTGCTGCAATGTTCCAACATCTAGTGGAAAGCTTTCCCAGAAGAGTGGAGGCTGTTATAGCAGCAAGGGGGGGGGGGGGGGGGGGACCAACTCCATATATATCCCATGATTTTGGAATGAGATGTTTGACGAGCACATACGGGTGTGATGTTCGGGTGTCCATATAACTTTGGCCATGTAGTGTGTGTGTGTGTGTGTGTGTGTGTGTGTGTATGTATGTATATATATATATATATATATATATATATATATATATATATATATATATATATATATATATATATATATATACAGTGATCCCTCGTTTATCGCGGGGGTTACGTTCCAGAACCCCCCGCGATAGACGAAAATCCGCGAAGTAGCGACCATATTTTTATTTTATTATTTATATATATATTTTAAAGCTTTATGACCCTCCCCACACTCTTATTAACCTTTCCCACACTCTTATTAACCTTTCTCACACTCTTATTAACCTTTCTCACACTCTTATTAACCTTTCCCATACTCTTATAAACACTTCCTATACTCTTAAACACTTTTTACACTCTTAAACATACGTTATTTTAACAACATATAAAATTCTAACGGGTACTCAGCATTGACGATACTACAACTTGCGTGATGAAGATGATGATGAATTAGCTGTGCAGTACTGATGACGATGAAGGTGATGACGATGATGAATGTACTGCACAGCCAGAAAGAGCATTACAGCTCTTCTGAAGGCGCCACTGCATCAGGCGCTTCGTCAGGTGGTGTAGTATCTTCGCCCTCGTTTGCAACTTCAGTTTCCGCTGAAGGCGTAGGTGTAACTTGTCTCTTCTTGCGAGTGAGGAACATGGTTATGGGGAGTTGCTGGTGCTGCTTCTTATTCTGTGCAAGAAGGTTTTTATAAACCGTCATGCCCCCCTCGATGGTATTTGCAAACTGCAACGAACGAAGCATGTGGGGGTCCCATTCTTGAGCCACGCGCTGAAGGTCTTTGGCCATTCTGACCATGGTTGCGAGCCGTTCGAGTGTTAGGCCAACCTCCTCTTCTTCTTGAGACCCGGGGTCCTCTTCCTCTTCCTCGCTTGCTGACTTCGTCATCTCCGTGAGGTCTTCATCCGTCAACGGTTGTGAGTGGGCATCAATCAGCTCATTAACATCCTCGTGAGTCATGTTGTTGAAGCCCTCTCCGCCAAGAAGTTTTGCCAGCTTCACAGCCTTATCAACTGCGGAATGATAAACCTCTTCAGGAGAGAACCCGTTATAGTCATGGACGACTTCTGGCCACAATTTCTTCCAGCTGGCATTTAAAGTTGCACTCTTCATCTCCTTTATGGCCTTCTGAATATTTAGGAGACACGATGCAATGGTGTATTCACGCCAGTACGCCTTCAGCGAGAAGTCTTCGTCAGAGTCCATAGCATCAACGAGGTTTTGCAGGGCGCTTCGCGTATAAAGCGCCTTAAAAGCGCGAATAACGCCTTGATCCATCGGCTGAATCAGCGATGTGGTGTTCGGCGGCAAGAACTCTATCTGCACACCATCATACGATAGATCAACTGCGTGGCCTCCAGCATTGTCCATGATCAGAACCACTTTGAATTCGAGGCCTTTCTCTGCCAGATAAAGCTTCACCTCCGGTATAAAGCACTGATGCAACCAATCAGATGTAAGAACTTTAGTCATCCAGGCCTTAGTGTTGTGCATCCAGTAAACTGGCAACACATTCTTATTTCTGTTTTTGAGAGCCCTTGGGTTTTTTGACTTATAAATAAGACCTGGCTTAATCATAAAACCCGCAGCATTCCCACACATAATTACCGTTACACGATCTTTTTGGGCCTTGAATCCGGGGGCTTTGGCTTCATCCTTCATAATAAAAGTGCGAGACGGCATCCTTTTCCAGAATAGGCCCGTTTCATCCATGTTGAAGACTTGTTTGGGCCTATAGCCCCCTTCCTCGATGAGCGTTTTAAATGTGTTATTCACATATTCTTCAGCTCCAGCTTTATCCGCAGAGGCAGCTTCCCCATGCAGAGGAACGCTCCTAAGTCCAAAGCGCTTCTGAAACTTATCAAACCAGCCCTTGCTGGCACTGAATGTGGTTTGTTTGGTGGGAGAAGCACTCGATGGTCCTGCTTCTGCATTGTCGTCCTCGTCCTCCTCGTCGCCGTCGTGATCGTCACCGCTTTCAGCAAAACTATCGTGAAGTTTCTTGGCCTTTGTGCGGATGGTATCCAGCGAGATATCCTTCCTCCTGCAGTCGCTGATCCACAGGGCCAATGCAGACTCCATCCTTACAATGGCCTTATTGCGGGACGTTACCACCCTCTTCGCAGTCTTGTTAAAAGACACTGCTGCTGTCGTCCTGATATTCTTTTCGTCCTTCTTAATGTACCGGACCGAAGATTCATTGATGCCGTAATGGCAGCCTACAGCCGCGAAGCTTCTCCCTTGCTTTAACATGTCGAGAAGTTGCACTTTTTCAACGATGGTTAGCATCTTCCTCTGCCGCTTAGGTTCAGTGCCAGATACCTTAGAAGGTGCAGAACGTTTGGGCGGCATTGTAGGGGTTGAAATAAATTTTAAACTTTTACAGATAAATCACACAAACACAACACCGCAGAGTAACACTACGAGTAGCGATCGCACGTCGATGTGAAATGGACAAGGCGAGATGCTGAATGCATGCTATGCGCGGGAGATACAGAGAATGATGCTATGGTCGCTGAGCCAATCAGAGCCCAGGATACAGAACACCATGCTCTGGTTGGTCGCCTCTAATCCATCAGCCAGTAGCGTGCCGTGTACGATCTCACGTGGGTAACTAGCACAAGTGGAAGCTGCCGCATCTGCGTTTTCCATACGCACGACTCTTTGTCTCTTTGTCTACTCTTCTACTGTACACTATGTACAGTATTTTATTTCTTGTAATATGTTTTAATTACTGTATTTTTCTTATTTTTTTACGTTTTTTAATTTTTTAGGCGAGAAAATGCTTATTTTACCACAAAAATATTTAAAATAATAGTATATAAAAATACATTTATACCGCAAAATCCCGCGATATAGCGAAAAATCCGCGATATAAAATTAGATATGTAAGAGTTAAAAATCCGCGATACAGTGAGGCCGCGAAAGGTGAACCGTGATATAGCGAGGGACGACTGTATATATATACATATATATATATATATATATATATATCTATATATATATATATATATATATATATATATATATATATATATATATATATATATATATATATATATATATATATACACACACACACACACACACACGCACATCAGTAATTATGCATAATTATGTGGTGATGACGTCACGGCGTTTGCTCATTAGGTTGGAGCACTAAATTATATATACTAATATATACCTATCTATATACAGTCACATAAAAAAGTAAGTACACCCCATGTAAAGTTTTGACTTTTTCAACACATTTCAGCATACAGATATTTGATCTTCATTTCAACAATATTGATAGATAAAGGTGATATAATATAACAAATATCATGAAACATTCACATTTTGTAGTCCATTGTATAATTTATATAAACATAAATGCAAATTTCGCATGTGGAAAAAGTAAGTAGACCCCATGTAAAGTTTTGACTTTTTCAACATTTTTCAACATACAGCTATTTGATCTTCATTTCAACAATATTGATAGATAAAGGTGATATAATATAACAAATATCATGAAACATTTACATTTTGTAGTCCATTGTATAATTTATATAAACATAAATGCAAATTTCGCAAGTGGAAAAAGTAAGTACACCATTGGCTCTAATAGGTGGTATTGCCCCCTTTGGCAGAAACAACCTCAAGTAGGCGTTTCTTATAAGTATAGCTGTCGACCAGTCTCTGCCATTGACTGGGAGAAATTTTTGCCCACTGCTCCATGCAGAATTCTTTCAGCTGTGCGATGTTTGAGGGGTTTCTTGCATGCACAGCTCGTTTCAAATCCCCCCACAAAATCTCGATGGGATTTAGATCCAGGCTTTGACTTGGCCATTCCAGAACCCTCCATTTCTTTCTTTTCAGCCACTCCTTGGTGGATTTACTGGTATGTTTAGGGTCATTGTCATGTTGCAAGGTCCACCTTCGGTTGAGCTTCAACTTTCCGACAGATGGCCTGACATTATCCTCAAGCACCCTCTGGTACAATGAAGAATTCATAGTGGATTCTATGATGGTGAGCTGCCCAGGCCATGATGCAGCAAAGCTGCCCCAAACCATAATATTTCCACCACCATGCTTTACAGTTGGTGTCAGGTTCTTGTGGTCAAATGCTGTGTTTGGTTTTCACCAAACATGTCTTCTGGTACTGTGGCCAAATAGCTCTACCTTTGACTCATCTGTCCAGAGCACATTGTTCCAGAAGTGCTGGTCTTTGCCTCGGTGTTCATTGGCAATCTTTAGTCTTTCCCTGATGTTCTTTCTGAACATCAAAGGTTTCCTCGTGGCACACCCCCTATGTAGATCAAATGTGTGCAGCCTCTTTCTCATGGCAGACTCGTGCATTTTGACATCAACAGTGGAAAGAGCTACCTGTAGGTCCCGTGATGACATTCTGGTGTTCTTAGAGACTCTTTCAGCATCTTGCAGTCTGCTCTCGGGCTGAACTTTCTGGGGCGGCCTGGCCTGAACAAGTTGGCAGTTGTTTGGAATCTTCTCCACTTGAAGATGATCTTCTGGACAGTCGAATGATTGATTTCAAATTGTTTGGAGATCTTTTTAAATACCTTCCCAGGCTCGTAGGCATCTATAACCTTCTTTCTGAAGGCCTCAGATAGCTCTTTTGATCTAGGCATGGTGACGTCGCACACTTCAACAACAAAGAACAAACCAAACGAAATGTCTGAGGTTTAAATAAGACAGGTTCCTCCAAGATCCTCTCTGACGATGTTCTAATCATTTGCACCTGAGCTGGTGCACCTGATTCTAATTTTAGGTATTTGAAGTAGTAATCCGGTAGAAGAAGTAGGAGGATCCGGCTACTTCCAGTCCCTCGAGCGACGAGGCTTGCTTCGATCTCTCCACGGCATCAAAGTCTGAGTGTTTTCCCGTTCGTGTCCTTGTCAAATTTCCGCTGGGTATTTTGTTGTGTATGTGTTATTGTGTGTTTCTATTTGGTTTTGGTTTTGTAGTTGTTGCAAATTTGTGTGTAATTAGTCGTTTTTTTTTTTTTGTTCACGCCTTGTGTGCGGCCTGGTCTCTCCGGGCTCCCTCCCCCCCGTCAGTGTTTTGTGAATATGGGTTGTTTCCTTCATAGTATTTGCTTGTTTCTTTGATTTTCTTTTCTCCCCCCTACCTCTCACGAACATCTTAACCTTTGTCCAGCGTTTTGAAAACAGAACAAACAAATAAACAAACAAACAAAAAATCTATATTAATTCTTTCTCTCCTCCCGGACACGTGCTTGTTCGCTCTCCTCCTCGTCTCAACTTGTGCCCCGCCCCCTATATCTCGTTTTTCTTCCACCTCTGCTCCTGCTTTCTCAAATCCACATTCTCACTTAGAGACTTTTCCCAGATTGTTTTTCATGGTTTTGTTTAAATATTATTTAATTATGTTTAAACCACAACGGCAACGGTTGCAAGACTCGGCAACGGTTGCAAGAGTGCGATGTGCATGGAAGAAGTTTCGGGAACTGAGTGGCGTGCTGACGAGGAGGGGAGTGTCGTTGAAGCTGAAGGGAAAGGTGTATGCTGCATGTGTGAGAAGTGTTATGATTTATGGGAGTGAGACATGGGTAATGAACGTAGAGCAGCAACGAAGGCTGGAAAGGGTGGAAATGCGAATGGTTCGGTGGATGTGCGGAGTATCGTTGAGAGAGAGGAAGACAAATGATGAATTGCGAAAGATGATGGGAATAGAGCCTGTGATTGATGCTGTGAAGAAGAACAGGTTGAGATGGTTTGGTCATGTGTTGAGGAAGGATAAAAGTGACTGGTTGAGAAGAGTGATGGAAATGACTGTAGAAGGAAGTCGAGGACGGGGAAGACCGAGAAAGACTTGGCTAAAGATGGTGGAAGAAGAAATGCGGGCAAGGGGGTTAACAAGGAGAGATGCAGAAAATAGGGGAAAATGGAGAAGATTGTCATGGGGACCGCAAGGCTAACCCCTGCTCTAGCAGGGAAAATGTCCTTAAAATGCATGTTGTTGTTGTTGTTGTTGTTTAAACCGCAGCCGTGATGCTAACGACGCCCCCCCTCCCCCCCCCCCCGCCCACCAGAATTTCCATGTTTTAAACGTTTCCCAGTGTATACCCTGGATTAGAATAGGTATACCGTATCCCTGCGTGTCGTAAGAGACGACTAAGAGGGTTGGCGTCAGGAAGGGCATCCGGCCATAAAAACATTGCCTCAAAAAGGGAACCATGACAATTACAAGTACTGTATATGGGCAGGGTACCGCCCGAAGTGGAGATCGGTTTCTGAGGTTTGGGACATGGAATGTCGGGACAATGACAGGGAGATCAGGAGAAGTGGTGGAAGTATTGGTCAGAAGAAGAGTGGACATATGTTGTGTGCAAGAGACAAGATGGAAGGGAAGTGGTGTGAGAATGGTGAAGGGTAGGCAGGGACAGAAATACAAGTTTATGTGGCAAGGGTGCCTGGAGGGCGTGAATGGTGTTGGTGTCCTGTTTTCTGAGGAGTTTGTAGACAGTGTGGTGAGTGTGACTAGAGTGAGTGATAGGTTGATGATGGTGAAAATGATGATTGGAAAGCTCTTGGTGAACGTCATCTCGGGATATGCTCCGCAGGTTGGTCGAAGCGATGAAGAGAAGGACAAGTTCCGGTGTGCGATAGAGAAGCTGATGGAAAACGTGAAAGATGAGGAAGTTGTTGTGGTAGGAGGAGACCTAAATGGACATGTGGGAAGGAGTATGGATGGTTTTGAGGGAGTTCATGGGGGTTACGGATATGGTGTGAGAAATGGAGAAGGTGAAAGGATTTTGGAGTTTGCTGATGGAGCTGATTTGTAATACTCAGTTCCAGAAAGAGGATAATAAGCTTGTTACATACACGTCAGGTGGGTCGACGACAACCGTTGACTACCTGATGGTGCGTAGGCGAGATAGGGGGCACCTCCGGGACACAAAGGTGATCCCGGGGGAGGAGGCTGTTTCACAGCACCACTTGGTTGTCTGCGACATAAGGGTGAAAGGTGCGAGGAGAGCTCGGCGGGTGAAGTACCAACCGAGAATGAAGGTGTGGAGGTTGAAAGAGGTGACAGTAAGGGAGGCATTAAAAGAGAGGCTGAGTAGGGTCGAGAATGATGTGGTTGAGCTTGAAAGTGGTTGGATGTCAATGAAAGCTAGTCTGTTGGGAGCCGTTGGTGAGGTATGTAGATGGACAAAAGGACCACCGAGGCACTCGGAAACATGGTGGTGGGATGATGAAGTTGGAAAGAGGATTGACGAGAAGAGGAAGAAGTTCAAGGAGTGGCAGAAGGCGAAGGGTACGGGAGCAGAAACAGCAGAGCATGAAAGTTATAAGGCAGCCAGGAAGGCTGCAAAGAAAGAGGTAGCAAAGGCGCAGGAGGCATGTAGGAAAATGTTCGGAGAACACTTGGATTCGGAAGAGGGTCAGAAAGCAGTATTCAGGATTGCAAAGCAGATAGCGAAAGAGAGGTGTGATGTGATGGGGATGCGTTGCTTGAAGGATGAAGTGGGACAAATCGTTGTCGACCCAGATGGAATTAAAGGAAGATGGAAAAGATATATGGAAATGCTGTTGAATACAGAGAATGAATGGGATGGGAACATAGAGAGTAACCCAGTTTTAGGACCGGCAGAGAAGATAACTGAGAAGGAAGTTGAGGAAGCGATAAAAGCAATGAAGGGTAGAAAAGCGGGAGGGCCGACGGGAGTTGTGGGAGATATGTTGAAGGCAGCAGGAAGTTGGGGTGTGAGGAGAATGACAGAGATCTGTAATCTGGTGGTGAAAGAAGGCCGCATTCCAGTGGTTGGGGAACTGAGTACCCTCGGCCCTCTATACAAGGGGAAAGGTGACCCTCTGGAGTGTGGCTCATCCCGAGCGATAAAGTTATTGGAGCATGGAATGAAGGTATTGGAAAGGGTGTTGGAGAGGAGGATAAGGAAAAAAGTGAAGATCAAAAAAATGCAGTTTGGATTTATGCCAGGAAGAGGAACGACAGACGCACTTTTCATTGTGAGGCAGTTGCAGGAGAAGTACATGGAGAAGAGGAAGAAGTTGTTTCTTGGGTATGTTGATCTGGAGAAAGCATTCGATAGGGTTCCACGCAAAGTATTGACATGGGCATTGAGGAAGTTAGGAGTGGAGGAATGGTTGATCAGAGTAGTGATGGCAATGTACAAAAGAGCGCGCACAGCTGTAAGGACGAAGGACGGGAACAGTGGTGAGTTGGAGGTGAAGGTGGGAGTGCATCAGGGGTCGGTACTAAGTCCACGACTGTTTGTAGCTGTGATGGAGGTGCTGGCTCAGAACATAAAGGAGGGTTTACCATGGGAGTTGTTGTATGCAGATGATCTGGTGTTGATTGCGGAAAGTATGGATGGACTGAAGGAAAAGATGAACAAGTGGAAAGAATGTATGGAGACAAAAGGTCTGAAGGTGAATATCGGAAAGACGAATGTGATGGCAAGTGGTAAAGCATGTGGTGAGGTGGAAAGAACTGGGAAGTGGCCTTGTGCTGTGTGTAGGAAGTGTGTCGGAGTGAACTCCATTCAATGTACAATGTGCGCTGAGTGGGTTCATCAAAAATGTAGTGGTCTGAGAGGGTCATTAACCAGTGTGGCAGCTACATTCAAATGTAAGGTGTGCACAGAGGGAGCTGCAGATGGAGGACATGTTGAGTTGGATCTTGGAGACGGCGTGAAGCTGGAAGGTGTGAAAACATTTTGCTACCTCGGAGACATGCTGAATGGAGAAGGTGGATCAGACTCAGCAACGGTTGCTAGAGTGAGATGTGCATGGAAGAAGTTTCGAGAACTGAGTGGCGTGCTGATGATGAGGGGAGTGTCGTTGAAGCTGAAGGGAAAGGTGTATGCTGCATGTGTGAGAAGTGTTATGATTTATGGGAGCGAGACATGGGTAATGAACGTAGAGCAGCAACGAAGGTTGGAAAGGGTGGAAATGCGAATGGTTCGACGGATGTGCGGAGTATCGTTGAGAGAGAGGAAGACAAATGATGAATTGTGAAAGATGATGGGAATAGAGCCTGTGATTGATGCTGTGAAGAGGAACAGGTTGAGATGGTTTGGTCATGTGTTGAGGAAGGATGAAAGTGACTGGTTGAGAAGAGTGATGGAAATGAATGTAGAAGGAAGTAGAGGATGGGGAACACCGAGAAAGACTTGGCTAAAGATGGTGGAAGAAGAAATGCGGGCAAGGGGGTTAACAAGGAGAGATGCAGAAAATAGGGCAAAATGGAGAAGATTGTCATGGGGACCGCAAGGCTAACCCCCGCTCTAGTAGGGAATATGGCCTTTAAAATGCATGTTGTTGTTGTTGTTGAAGTAGTAATAAATGTAGGGGTGTACTTACTTTTTCCACATGCGAAATTTGCATTTATGTTTATTTAAATTATACAATGGACTACAAAATGTAAATGTTTCATGATATTTGTTATATTATATCACCTTTATCTATCAATATTGTTGAAATGAAGATCAAATAGCTGTATGTTGAAAAAGTCAAAACTTTACATGGGGTGTACTTACTTTTTCCACATGCGAAATTTGCATATATGTTTATTTAAATTATACAATTGACTACAAAATGTGAATGTTTCATGATATTTGTTATATTATATCACCTTTATCTATCAATATTGTTGAAATGAAGATCAAATAGCTGTATGACGAACTATGTTGAAAAAGTCTAAACTTTACATGGGGTGTACTTACTTTTTCATGTGACTGTGTATATATATATATATATATATATATATATATATATATATATATATATATATATATATATATATATATATATATATATAATTATATATATATACAGTAATACCCCGGCCTACGTCATTAATTGGTTCCATAAGCCGTGACGTAACTCGGTTTTTGACGTAAACCGGGCGTAATGCCTTTTAGCTCTTTCACGAGCCTCGATCTTGTGTACAAAAAAACAAACAAACAAAAAAAGCCTTAAAAATGCCTTAAAATGAAGACAAACACCGTAAAACTAGAGTAAATAACTCGCGAAAGTATATAACTATCGCCAAACCTTAAAGAACACTAAAAACACATTTTGATCATATTTTTTAATGAGTAATGAACACAATTAATAAATGAATTTGTAAAGAATAATAAATAAAATTAACAAGATTATGTTATTCACCTTAAACATGGCGTCTCTTCTGAATACAAACACACATTTTAGCAGTCTTAGTCGGCGGCGCTTTTTCAGTGACGCATGCGAGAATACGTTCCCTATCATGAATGATGGTCGATACCGTCGACCGTGGCAGCCCTAAGGCATAGACCTTATCGCGATTCGGTAAATATCAACAGAGGGCGCTCCACCGCAAAGCATGATGGGATCGAAAAGGGGGCAAAGGTAAACACGAACCCAGAAGAGGAAGCGTCTGTCTACGTTCGACGCTGTGTTTACGGAAAGGAAGATGGCTAATGTGAAAGAAATTCAGCGTTTTTTGGCATTAAAATCCAGTGATTTAAAGAAATATTTGACTGAAAGGGGGGTTCCCATTGGAGAAGAGAAACAACCTGCTTATGCAAGAACAGTTCCTGAATGTTGAAACCTCGATCGGCCATCCAAATATCGCCGGGCTGGAACTTGTCTACAATGTTCGTCATCTTTACAATTTCTTTGTCCGACGTGTTTCCTCCTGTAGGTTTGGAAATGTATGAAATTGTTCCGCTAGGTGTAATACCAACAGGGCACTTGAGAGTAGGTCTTGACTTATATTGGCTGTACACTTGCGAACAAAACTTGGGAGACGGTGCTTTGTCCTAATCCAAAGCGAAATGCAAGGTCCTCGTCGCGAAGATTAAGCCGAAGTTTCATGAGTGTCATGAGTAGTTGATCCTCTAAAGATTGAGATCGCTTAACTCCGAGTTTTGTAGTATTGTTTATTTGCCAGGTCTTGTCTTCCATTGATAATTTCCCCTTATAATAATGAAGGTTCTGTGCATGAGGAGATACTTCTGCTAATAACCACTTAAACAGGTCATAACTAGGTAAACCTGTATAAAGTTTCACAAGTTCATCACAGTTTGCTATGTCCGAAACAGTAAGCTTCTTGTTACATACTGCAATGGCGGCTTTCAGTTTTGCGACGGTGTCCTTGGCTTGCAAATACTGGCTCATGAGCTGATCACAGTGGTAAGGATAACGTAGTGTGTCAATGTAAACAAGCAGTCTGTCAAAGTGACAGCGACCGCCGGCAGCGCTATTGCCCCTTTCCGATCCCATGACGCATTGCGGTTCCGATTCGCGATAAGGTCTATGCGCTATCACCGACACTTTTTCACCTTTTTCATACGTTTTAATCAGATTTAACTTATCTTCCATCGTAACCACATTATGCTTGGAAACACTCGCATTATCCTTCTTGGGACCCATGGCTAACACAGACACAGTAAAGGAATACTGTACGTCGCCTCTGTTTTGAATGAGAACCAGCAGCTGCGCGTACGTACAGTATACTGTACGTACATTTATATATATATTTAATGTGCTTTTTATTGTATTTTAAATTGTTTTTTAGCTTCTTTTATTGTTAATTTATGTACAATTTTATTTATTTTAAATATATTTTTCAGGAATTTTTTTTTTCACGTCCATAGGAGTGATGTAAAGTCGCACATAATGACGTTCGCTGAACTGAAATTTACTCTAGAAGAGTGGCGTAAAGTCGGATTTGACGTAGGTCGAAATGGTGTAAAACGGGGTATGACTATATATACATTATATATATATGTATATATATTTACACACACATTGATAAAATAAAGAAATAGCACACTGAGCAGTAAAATAATTTAGATTTAAATTCTCTATCAAAAGCCTGATGTTTTGAGAATGAACTATTTTTCTTCCTCAGAGGCATTGAGAGTGGTGTGGTGGTGAAACCGTTAAGTTCCTTTGGGGACGGTTCGCATCATGGATTGGTCCAGGTACGGGAAAGGGTTTTGAGGACTTGAAGAAGAAAGGGGTGGAGGACATGAAGTCACATTTTACATTATGTGGAATTCCCTGCTATTATACTGCTAATGCACATTCCGAGCAAACTCCATAAATATTACACACTCTATTGGGAACAAATTCCCTCACAACAGTCTGGTGGAACCAGGATATCTGCTGGTATAGTAATAAATGTATACCTGTGAATCTGTCTTTACCAGTGAAGCTCCTTTCTCTATGAGAATGTGGCAGGTGTCAGGATGGCTGTTGGAAGCTGCTCTATGAAGGGCTGTTTCACCTCTGTATGGAAAAAGAGTAAGATATTTAACAAACAACAACAATGAAAAAAACTTTGCAAGCAGGCCAACAACCATTATCACAACAACGAACATGGAGGTAGGGTTCAAATTAAATGAGGCAAAACAACCCTTCCACTTACCGATGTCGCTCTGTCATGTCCATGAGCTCTGGGGGAGCTGCAAATAATAACAAGAGACACAAGAAAAAGCCTTTACTACTTTCCATCAGTCTTGATACTAAATCAATAATTCATGAGAACTGCTTTCTTCAATGAAAAAAACAATGTTTTTCACTGTTACTTGTCAATGTTCACTTTCAAGTGTGCCTTTGGTGCTGTTTACTTTCAAGTGTGCCTTTGTTACATTTCAAAGATTCCTTAGCCATGTTACTAAAAAGCAAAATAGATTAGTATGATGTGGATATCATGCATTTCTCTCCTGACGATGAAGTAAAACTTGATACAGATACAAGTCCTTTTCCAGGTCGTTTCTCACCTGTGCCATCTCATCTATCACACTTCGAACATTTTCTCAGTGGTGGATTCGTTTCCTGATAACGTTGAAATGATTACAACTTATCATTTGGGCTCCTTTAGCTTTTTTTAAAAGGGAAAAACGTTTTGACTCATCCCCTAATATAATTAGATAAACATAGTGAAACACAGTGACTGTTCTCCCCTCTGGGCCGGTGCTCCTGCCTCACACCAAGCTCGGCTTCACGCTGTTGAACCAAAGCTTTCAGAATCATTGGAATCTCCCGCGATGACGCTATCTCCGAGGGCCTTTCACTCACTCACCGCAGGCAGGTTGGTGGTCTTTCCGTCTTTTACCGACTCCTCTCCGGCCTTGCTCCCCCAGCTCTCTCTGGGCTCTGTCCCCCAAATATCCCTGCAGGTCGCACAAGATCTGCCAGCAACCCTCTTATGGTTAAACTGCCACAATCTAGGCTCTCTGCTCACCTTCACTCCTTCATTCCTCTTTTCTCACGCCTCTGGAACAAACTCCCTCACTCTCTTCAATCCTACTCTTCCCTCCAGGTCTTTAAAACAGCTGTTCACCACCATCTCTTATCTTCCCCCATCCAAAACCTTGATCTTTTCTACCCCCGTTAATTCACCCCAGATCCACTTTTTTGAAATTCCGACTTCTTAGCTGGAAGTCCTAGTCCATATGTTTTTTTTTTAACTCTCCCACCCCTCCCCCCAAGCCCTCTGCCTCCCACAGATCTCCAGATGTCCCTGCTCTCCATCTTGTTCTCCCACTCCCTTTATCATGTTTTATGTGTCAATTTGTCTTTTTTGTGATCAATGTTAGCTCTTACACGAGCCTCGACCTTGTATACAAAAAAAATTTAAAAAATAAAAATAATAATAATAATAATAATACACAATCCTTGCGAAAGCTTATTTATGAGCAAAACCCTTTGCCATCATTTCAAAATGTGCGGAACATGACGAGCCCTCCTCCTGATCCCAATGGATAAGAAATCGCACACATGTCGCAGGTAACAAGGTTGAGGTGTGCAGTCAGCTCAGATTTTGGAACTTTAACCTGGAGGTGGTTACTTGGAAGACGTGCACATTGTGGAGTAGGTAGGGAGTGTCAGAGAACTGAGAGAGCAGAGGGAGCAATATCGGAGAATAGTTGGTAGAAAACAGAGACTAATGAGCTGACTGTGATGTGAAAACAACAGACCCCGTACTTCGGCCTAATTACACACACACACACACACACACACACACACACACACACACACACACACACACACAAGTCCTGGTGTGATAGATAAGTGGCATTCGTTGCAAGAAAAAACAGATTTCGTACAACAAAAAGCATCTTTTGAGATGTGCTGTAATATTATGATCAACGACAGAAGAATAATTAAACTAGAACGGAACTCTTCGATGTCACGACGTCGACTGATATGCCTCCGCCAACATTATGACATCATTATAATACTTGTATCAAGTTTGATTTAAATCCATTCAGCTGTGACCAAGTTAGCACATTTTTACCTGACATGACCTCTGACCTTTGACCTAATTACCCCAAAATTTAATCAGTTCATGTTGACATCATTATACATACCTGTACCAAATTTTAATTTTAATCCCTTAAGCTGTTCACAAAGTTCTCACAATTTTACCTGACATGACCTCTGACTTTTAAACTCGGGACCCCCAAAATCTAATCAGTTAATCTTTACATCATTATGCATATCGATACCAAGTTTGAATTAGATCCCTTTCGCCATTCTCGAGTTATAGACGTATTACAGATTTTGACCTTGAACCTCTTGACCCCAAATTCTAATCATTTAATCTTTACATCATTATACAAGCCTGAACCAAGTTTGAATTAGATCACTTCAGCCGTTCTCAAGTAATAGACCTATTACAGATTTGACCTTTAACCCCAAATTCTAATCAGTTAATCTTTATATCATTATACATACCTGTACCAAGTTTGAATTAGATCACTTCAGCCGTTCTCAAGTAATAGACGTATTACAGATTTGACCTTTAACCCCAAATTCTAATCAGTTAATCTTTACATCATTATACATACCTGTACCAAGTTTGAATTAGATCACTTCAGCCGTTCTCAAGTAATAGACGTATTACAGATTTGACCTTTAACCCCAAATTCTAATCAGTTAATCTTTACATCATTATACATACCTGTACCAAGTTTGAATTGGATCACTTCAGCCGTTCTCAAGTTATAGACCTATTACAGACTTTGACCTTTGACCTCTTGACCCCAAATTCTAATCAGTTCATCTTTACCTCATTATACATGCCTGTGATAAGTTTGACTGAGATCCCTTCAGCCATTCTCAAGTTATCGCAGTAACGAAAACCTATCACGGATGGACGGACGGACAGCCGGACGGACAACCTGAAAACATAATGCCTTCGGCGACTTCGTCGGCGGAGGCATAAAAACTGTGAATGTATCAAATCAGCATGTTGAAATTAATTATGGAGCTTTGAGGTGAACTTCTGTCCCTAAGAGTGAATTTCTTCCTCCAACAATCCTTGTTCCAAATAAGGATTCTTATTCCACCATGAGGCACTTAGGAATGTTCACAACAGGCCACCAATTGTGAAGATTGAGGAAATGAAGCTTCACAAAGGATGCATGGTGTCTCCTGATGGAAAGTCTGTGTCGGTGTGAATCAGAAAACCCTGATAGTTTAAAGAGAGGTCATTTTGTGAACCATATTTTGTGTTGATGCAAGAATATAGCAGTGAAATGAGTTGATGGTCTGCAGAGCTGTGTATATTTTAAGGTGAGGTCCTTGATTATATATATATAAATAAAAACCACCTTTAGAGGCCATTTTTCCCCGCTATGCGGGGGTTGGCCTTTTTCGGGAACCGTGGTTGTTGTTGTTTTTTTTCGGTCCCCTTTTTGAAGCAATGTTTTACGGCCGGATGCCCTTCCTGACGCCAACCCTTTTTGCCGCCTTTAACGACAAACAGGGAATTACCAGTGAGCTGGTACTCAATTAGCCGACCTCGGAAGGATGACAGGCTGAGTCAACCCCCCTGGCGTTAATTCAGCGATCGACCGGGATTCGAACCCAGGATCTTACCATTCCAACACCAACACCTTGATTATTGTCAGATTTTAAAAAGTCTTACAGCAGAGGACAGCCTCCAAAGCTGAGGATGCCATTCTGGATTTGTTTGGTATAACAGTTTCAGATTGATACCTACATTATTGATCTTCCCATGTATACCTCCACATTCATTTTATACATTTCTGCAGCAATTCAAGTATGTTGGTCCCAGCCATGTGTACATTGCTGCATATGGTTGGGACAACATACTTGAATATGTGTGTTTGTGTTTGTATGTATGTTTGCATGCAATATGTCCCCTCCTTGAAAATTCCCATTTCCTTCTCTCCCTCCTTCTCCTATCCTATTTGGAAACAACAACAACAAAAAAAAACAATATCCTTTTTACTTCTGCCATCTCCACCTTCCTTCCCTGCTGGCAAAGATGAATTTAAAATGTTCCCCTCTCTCTCTACTCTTACCATTCCAGTAAAGGTTCCTTATCTTCCCAAACTTATCATTCTTCCCTCTTTTCTCCCCTTTTCTACCTCCTCCATGGCCTGCTTTTAAAATCACATCCCTTGTCCTGTCACATTTAACATTGCTGCTTTTCTTTGCTTTTTTTATCCACCCTCCATTTACCGCCCCAATTGGGATTCATTGGATATTCTAGGCAGCAAAAATAATTACATTCTGGTCAAGTCTTTGCCCTCATAGTCTAGTAGGAAGGCTAGGTCCCTCTGCACCCCCCGGAGATATACTTCTAATCAGTGTTTCTAGATTGGAAAAAATGTGTAGAAAATGACTAGCTATGGCCCCAAGCTGAAAAAATGTCCCACATACCATTTTTATGCAAATTACTGCTGCAAATTTTATGCAAAATTATGCAAATTTTATGCAAATTTTTGATGAGGAGTAGAGTTGAGGGGTCTTTGAGGGCTTCATCGAGGTGCTCTCGGTTGCAAGACTGGGTCATTCTGAGAAGCACAGCAGGGTCAGAGATCATGATGTTCTCCTCCTCAGTGAATCTCTCCATCAACAGCCTCTCCATTGCCTCACACACTGTTTTGAGGCAAAAGAGGGACTTTGCGTAGGCCTTTCCACTGAGAACACCTTTGAGAGATCCACTTGTTACTAGTTGTGCCTCAAAGAGAATCTCTGCATATCCAGAACCACGCATCTTGTGTCCAGTGAGCATCCCGATGTAGTTCATGGATGTGTGGAAGGGTCCAATCGTTACTACATGACTAGCAAATTCATTTGGCCAGCGCCAGATGATGGGAAGGGCTTTCATGCAGACACCCAGATCAAATGTATTCAGGACCCATCTCTGACCCACCTCAGCAGTTGCTGCCTCGGAACGCTTCAGTAGCTCACGAACAACTGCGTTGTCTGTGATCGGTTGGTGGATAGGCGTGCAGTAGTCGACTGTTGATTTGCTGGGTGGGGGAGAACCAGTTGCAGAGGTGAAACCCCCTAGCCCAGGCACAGGCTGCAGGCCATTGCCATGCCATGCAGGCACCAGGCACAGACCGATCACAGACAACGCAGTTGTTCGTGAGCTACTGAAGCGTTCCGAGGCAGCAACTGCTGAGGTGGGTCAGAGATGGGTCCTGAATACATTTGATCTGGGTGTCTGCATGAAAGCCCTTCCCATCATCTGGCGCTGGCCAAATGAATTTGCTAGTCATGTAGTAACGATTGGACCCTTCCACACATCCATGAACTACATCGGGATGCTCACTGGACACAAGATGCGTGGTTCTGGATATGCAGAGATTCTCTTTGAGGCACAACTAGTAACAAGTGGATCTCTCAAAGGTGTTCTCAGTGGAAAGGCCTACGCAAAGTCCCTCTTTTGCCTCAAAACAGTGTGTGAGGCAATGGAGAGGCTGTTGATGGAGAGATTCACTGAGGAGGAGAACATCATGATCTCTGACCCTGCTGTGCTTCTCAGAATGACCCAGTCTTGCAACCGAGAGCACCTCGATGAAGCCCTCAAAGACCCCTCAACTCTACTCCTCATCAAAAATTTGCATAAAATTTGCATAATTTTGCATAAAATTTGCAGCAGTAATTTGCATAAAAATGGTATGTGGGACATTTTTTCAGCTTGGGGCCATAGCTAGTCATTTTCTACACATTTTTTCCAATCTAGAAACACTGATTAGAAGTATATCTCCGGGGGGTGCAGGGGGACCTAGTCTTCCTACTAGACTATCAACGATGGATGAATCTGAAGCAAGATGTCAGATCCATATCTGGAAATTTCATAGGAATTTCACACAATCTGTCACTGCTCTGCTTCCTGGAAAACAAGGTCACGTTTTTCCTGGCTTGCTGATTTCCTCGCCATTCACGTTATCAGCAATTATGTCTTGAAGGAATCTTTTCTTCTCCTTACAATTGAGGCTGGAGTATTCCAATGCAGCATCTCAGGCCCAGTCCTGTTAGTGGACATTAATGACATCTCAGATGCCCCGAAAAACCATCTTACCCATCTTGAAAATGACCTTGCATTATATTTCACAATTCCAGATCCCACCGACAGGCCAACATCAGCGACATCACTCTCTCTCTCTGCTGGCCTGGAAGTATCAAATTCTGATCTCACACTTGAAACATGTTTCATTCCAGGTAAATCTTAAATTCTTACCTCTCTAAATCTTAAATTCCCATTTCCGGAAGGATATTGTCATCATCCGCCATTGGAGGAAGTTCAGTCTCACACTTCTGGGCTTCACTGTCAACTACTACCTCTCCTGGCGAGACCAATAACAAAGGTGGTTCAGAAGACCAGCTACAGGTATGGCAGCCTCTGTCATGCCAAGTGCTTATTGCCTGTAGCTAAATACAATACTGCTCTCCATTTGGGCTGGCAATCCCACTTCATACTTGCCACTCCTGATATGCTGTGGAATCCATTAGCATCTCCTACATATAAGGAGAAGCAGAGGACCTGCTGCTTTCACACCACAGACACATTTGTGACCTGTTTTCTACTGCAATTCCTCAGGTGTTTCTGCCTCCGCTTTTTCATCCCATCAACCCTTCTCATCCCTCCAGGCTGTAGACGTTATTCCATCAACACCCTCTTGGAGAAACTCTCAAATCCATGCTCTGTGTTCACCTCCATTGATTTCTTCCTCTTTTTAAAAAACTGTTTGGTAATGTTGTGGTGCCCCCTCCCTCACAACTATTTGTAGGATGCTATGTTTCTTTCTCTCTTCCCCTTCTCCTCCTGCTCTTTTTTCATCCCCTTGTTGCATCTCTTCCAGGAGCATCGATTTTGCATCGAATTTTTTTTTTCATCTAGATTTTGCATTTTGCATCCAAACAGACAAACAGAAAAAGCCAGGGTAACGCATGCTTTTTAATGTTTGATTTCATTTGCTTTTATGGTGCTTAAAAGACAAATGCACATGTTTCTTGGTTTAATGCATGTGCTGAAAATAAATGTGGCAGCAAAGTGTGATGCAGGGAGCATGAAAGAGTGAAAAATAATGAAAAATTTGGTCAATTAAAACATCAAGGCTGTTGAAATTGACAAATGGCTGCACAGTATGATGAATATGGCTTGTCAAGGGAATACATACGAGTATTTGATGGGAGCAAATCATTTAGAGATAAACCAGAAAGTATACACAATATGCAAGACCAGCAACATCACGAAAGAAAAGTAAGATGATATTCTCCTTTCGACTGCAGACCAAAGAGATTCTATTTGCACCATCAGTTAAGAAGCGAGAGCAATAGTGTTGGTAGTATTGAGTTTAGCATTTACGATAAGTTTGAGTTATAGTTCAAAAACGAGATTTTGAGTCAAATTTAAATTCCTTTGTATTACACGCTTTGCACTGGTTTACATGATCTTGAACCTGGAAAAGTGTTGGTTAATCCCTGAGTTTGACAAGATGGACATGAAGTTTCTGCATTATCGAAGTGTACAGACTAGCAAGGTGGTGATACAGTGCTAGCCTAATGGTTAATGAAGTGCTGTGATGAAGGATGCACAATCACATGTTTTGCCAATAATGCCATGCATGCTCTGAGGCTCTTTATTTATAATAATAATTACAAGCGTTACGCCTAGGTCCCCCGTCGGTGAAGTGATGTGAGTTGACAAAGTGGAAGACGCAAGGCGGCCATCTTGGATTTTGACGTGGCGACCCAATTTTCAATAGCATTCTCCCTTATGCGTAGGTACACCCACACACCAGATTAGAAGTTAGTAGTTCGTTTATTTTTCAAGATATTTCGCTCACATGGTTCAGACATACATGGCGGTGGCCATCTTGGATTTTGACGTGGGTTGCATACACACACCAAATTAGAATTCGGTCCTTCGCTTACGCACGCACGTACGCACGCACGCCCACACGGACGGACGCACGCACGGACGGACGGACGCACACACGCACGGAGGGGAAAACCATAGTCCCCCTTTCGCTCCGCGGTGCGACGGGGAACAATAATAGTCGTAATAATAATGATTTTATTGGCGGGGTGAGGGGTCAGTGATTAATAGGACTAATGGAACATCTCTGTTTGTTATAATCAGACTCTAATGTATAAATATATATTTACAATCAAAATAATAAAATAACTGTTAAGGCCATTAAGCATTTAAAAGAATGCGAGATGGTTAGGTCCTGATTTCAAAAGTGATCTTCGTTCTGTTGATGAATGGACAATGATTTTCAATTAAACCCTTGTCTTCTTTCTATTCCTTAAGGATATTATCCTCGAGTATTGCTCATCCTTGTTGGACAGCTTTATGGGTCTTCCAGTCCTGGGTTTGTCAATGACAATGATGTTTCTCTGTACTTATTGATTGTGCTTCGGATACCACACCTTGAAAAATGGAGTGATGCGAGGTGTTTCACTCAATTGTCTTTTCGTTCTTTATTCAGAAACATAATTCCATTGCGATCTTCTCTTGAAATGTTTGCCATTTTGTTTGAAGCTAACAATGAATTCTGATACATAGACTGTGTTCTGCAGGATGAAAAGTGGGCTTTTAGCATTATGGATGTGTTGAGAGGAACACTTGATGTTAATGATGATGAACACCAGATGCTAATGATGAGGAGAACCTGACAATGAGTCATCAATTAGATTTGATTGGTAAATGTGATGGATGAGCTACTACAACACTTCACATTAGCTGCGACTCAGTAAACTATACATGAGCATCGAATATGAAGTGTTGTAGTCGCTAATCCATCACATTAACCAATCAAATCTAATTGATGGCTCATTGTCAGGTGTACCTCCTCATTAACATCAGGTGTTCCTCTCTGCACATCCAGAAAGCTGCCCACTTTTTTGTGATGCAGAAACAGATCTATCAGATCATTCTGTCTTCCTCATACTATGTTCTTACAGTAGCTTCTTGTTTAATGAACTTCTTATCAGACATAACAGATGCTCCAACACCCCCATTTCTCTCAGCATAATCCACATCAATTCATGATCACCATAATCAAAAGCTTCGCTATAATCTATAAAAAACCTTCTTTAGATATTCCTTTGCATTTTCCATGATCCATCTCAGATTTGCAATTTGATCTCTCGTAAGTACCTCTTCCTCTTCTGAAACTTGCTTGCTCAACAGGCATTTCTCACCCAATTAAGTCTTCTCTTTTGTGTTGAATGATCTCCCTTTAGTAATATCTTGCTTGCGTGTGAAATCAAGGCAATGGTTTGGTTATTACAGCATTATCTTGCACCCCCTCCCCCCCCCCCCTTTCTTTGGCAATGACATGGAGACTGACTGCTTCCATCTTTAGACCATACAATTCTGCTCCACATCTATGTACAGGTAGCTGTTAAAATTTTAATTGCTCCTCCATAACTACCTTAAAGGGTTATTTTGAAATTTTATCAGTACCTGGTGCTTTTCCATTGCCAGCATTTTCAAGGCTCTATGTACCTCACATTCTATCACTACTGCTTCTAGCTCATATTCTCTTTCTTTGAAGGTTGCCACCATATTGCTATCTCATTTGTAAAGAGTTTCGGTATAGTCCTACCGTCTTTATATCACCTGTTTAGTAGTCCCCTACCTGTGTACAACGGAGGGGACTATAGGTTTGCACTCCGTCCCTCCGTCCGTCCGTCACGCAAAGAGCAGTTTTCCGGACTTTCTTTCTAAACGCTTAACGCTAAAGATTTCAAACTTGGCACATGGTTTCCTCATGATAAGGTACAGATCAAGTTCGAACTTCACGACGTTTCGATCATTTTTGACAAAGTTAGGGCACTTTGAACTTTGGGAATTCTGATAATTCTGACGATCCTTAACTCAGTGCCATTTTACGTTTTATTTTCCTTTAAAAAAGATTTTCTCTGCAATAATAGGACCGATTGAGATCAAATTTTCACCGTAGGAGGGACACGGTCTGGAGAATATTTTAGTCGTAATTATGACGTCACAGGTCACGTGGTTCGGCCGCCATCTTGTTTTTCGTGAAAACACAAAAACCCCTTTTTCTCTGCAACGGCTGAACAGATCGAGGCCAAACTTTGCAGGCAAGATCGCATACCCATGACGAACAAAAAAGTCAGCGAGCATGACGTCATGCGTCACATTGTTTCAGAGTTATGATGTTTTTAAGCATGAACCTTTAAAACCGAGCTCCTCCCTCATTTTTGATCCAATCGAGGGGAAACTTCACAGATCTGTTGAACATGTCAGTCTACTAAAATGTCCTTTTGGAATTTGGGATAGGACACGTGGTTTTGCAGATATCGTTAATAAAACGAAATTATTTTTAAAAAAATGGTTATCTCTTGTTTATTCTAGAGTTCTCCTCAAGCCGCACCGCGCACCCTCAGCCTTGTCTCGCGAACGTCAACAGCGCGACACAGCGCGCGCTTTTGGGAGGGGCGGAGCCAAGCCAAACAACATATATATGCACATTGATCATTGATCGTGAACCGGAAAATATAATATATTACTGATATATAGCGACTCAAAAGGTTCTTTATCAAAAACATATTTTCTCGTGCTTCTGCTGACCTGTCTGCAAGGTGTATAAATATAGCAATTGGGAACGATTCAGAACCTGTGGAAAAATAACCCTTGGTAATTTCCCCAAGAGCTTTCCGGATGACAGACTGCCGGTAGGGGACATGTATTGCAGCGCAATACTCAGAATGCTTGTTCTGTTAGATATTGTCCTGTTCTACTCTTAAGGAGCTTGTATGTGTAATGTATTTGGGAGGATGACTCGGCCATCCTTGTGCTTTTACATGAATTGACTTGGACCGGTGTGTACGGTGTGTACCCTGGTTAGAATAGGTACACCGTATCCCTGCGTGTCGTAAGAGGCGACTAAGAGGGTTGGCGTCAGGAAGGGCATCCGGCCATAAAAACATTGCCTCAAAAAGAGAACCATGACAATTACAACTACATATGGGCAGGGTACAGTCCGAAGTGGAGATCGGTTTCTGAGGTTTGGGACTGGAATGTAGGGACAATGACAGGGAGATCAGGAGAAGTGGTGGAAGTATTGGTCAGAAGAAGAGTGGACATATGCTGTGTGCAAGAGACGAGATGGAAGGGAAGTGGTGTGAGAATGGTGAAGGGTAGGCAGGGACAGAAATACAAGTTTGTGTGGCAAGGGTGCCCAGAGGGCGTGAATGGTGTTGGTGTCCTGTTTTCTGAGGAGTTTGTAGACAGTGTGGTGAGTGTGACTAGAGTGAGTGATAGGTTGATGATGGTGAAAATGATGATTGGAAAGCTCTTGGTGAACGTCATCTCGGGATATGCTCCGCAGGTTGGTCGGAGCGATGAAGAGAAGGACAAGTTCTGGTGTGCGATGGAGAAGTTGATGGAAAACGTGAAAGATGAGGAAGTTGTTGTGGTAGGAGGAGACCTAAATGGACATGTGGGAAGGAGTATGGATGGTTTTGAGGGAGTTCATGGGGGTTACGGATATGGTGTGAGAAATGGAGAAGGTGAAAGGATTTTGGAGTTTGCTGATGGAGCTGATTTGTTGATTTGTAATACTCAGTTCCAGAAAGGGGATAATAAGCTTGTTACATAGGGGGGGGGGGGGTGGAGGCTGTTTCACAGCACCACTTGGTTGTCTGCGACATAAGGGTGAAAGGTGGGAGGAGAGCTCGGCGGGTGAAGTACCAACCGAGAATGAAGGTGTGGAGGTTGAAAGAGGTGACAGTAAGGGAGGCATTAAAAGAGAGGCTGAGTAGGGTAGAGGATGATGTGGTTGAGCTTGAACGTGGTTGGATGTCAATGAAAAATAGTCTGTTGGGAGCCGTTGGTGAGGTATGTGGATGGACAAAAGGACCACCGAGGAACTCGGAAACATGGTGGTCGGATGATGAAGTTGGAAAGAGGATTGACGAGAAGAGGAAGAAGTTCAAGGAGTGGCAGAAGGCGAAGGGTACGGGAGCAGAAAAAGCAGAGCATGAAAGTTATAAGGCAGCCAAGAAGGCTGCAAAGAAAGAGGTAGCAAAGGCGCAGGAGACATGGAGGAAAATGTTCGGAGAACGCTTGGATTCGGAAGAGGGTCAGAGAGCGGTATTCAGGATTGCAAAGCAGATAGCAAAAGAGAGGTGTGATGTGATGGGGGTGAGTTGCTTGAAGGATGAAGTGGGACAAATCGTTGTGGACCCAGATGGAATTAAAGGAAGATGGAAAAGATATATGGAAATGCTGTTGAATAAAGAGAATGAATGGGATGGGAACATAGAGAGTAACCCAGTTTTAGGACCGGCAGAGAAGATAACTGAGAAGGAAGTTGACGAAGCGATAAAAGCAATGAAGAGTAGAAAAGCGGGAGGGCCAACGGGAGTTGTGGGAGATATGTTGAAGGCAGCAGGAAGTTGGGGTGTGAAGAGAATGGCAGAGATCTGTAATCTGGTGGCGAAAGAAGGTCGCATTCCAGTGGATTGGGAACTGAGTACCCTTGTCCCTCGATACAAGGGGAAAGGTGACCCTCTGGAGTGTGGCTCATACCGAACGATAAAGTTATTGGAGCATGGAATGAAGGTATTGGAAAGGGTGTTGGAGACGAGGATAAGGAAGAAGGTGAAGATCGACGAAATGCAGTTTGGATTTATGCCAGGAAGAGGAACGACAGACGTGCTCTTTATTGTGAGGCAGTTGCAGGAGAAGTACATGGAGAAGAGGAGGAAGTTGTTTCTTGGGTTTGTTGATCTGGAGAAAGCATTCGATAGGGTTCCACGCGAAGTATTGACATGGGCATTGAGGAAGTTAGAAGTGGAGGAATGGTTGATCAGAGTTGTGATGGCAATGTACAAAAGAGCGCGCACAGCTGTAAGGACGAAGGACGGGAACAGTGGTGAGTTTGAGGTGAAGGTGGGAGTGCATCAGGGGTCGGTACTAAGTCCACTACTATTTGTAGCTGTGATGGAGGTGCTGGCTCAGACCGTAAAGGAGGGTTTACCGTGGGAGTTGTTGTATGCAGATGATCTGGTGTAGATTGCGGAACGTATGGATGGACTGAAGGAAAAGATGAACAAGTGGAAGGAATGTATGGAGACAAAAGGTCTGAAGGTGAATATAGGAAAGACGAAGGTGATGGCAAGTGGTAAAGCATGTGGTGAGGTGGAAAGAACTGGGAAGTGGCCATGTGCTGTGTGCAGGAAGGGTGTCGGAGTGAACTCCATTCAATGTACAATGTGCGCTGAGTGGGTTCATCAAAAATGTAGTGGTCTGAGAGGGTCATTAACCAGTGTGGCAGCTACATTCAAATGTAAGGTGTGCACAGAGGGAGCTGCAGATGGAGGAAATGTTGAGTTGGATCTTGGAGACGGCATGAAGCTGGAAGGTGTGAAAACATTTTGCTACCTCGGAGACATGCTGAATGGAGAAGGTGGATCAGACTTGGCAACGGTTGCTAGAGTGAGATGTGCATGGAAGAAGTTTCGGGAACTGAGTGGCATGCTGATGAGGAGGGGAGTGTCGTTGAAGCTGAAGGGAAAGGTGTATGCTGCATGTGTGAGAAGTGTTATGATTTATGGGAGCGAGACATGGGTCATGAATGTAGAGCAGCAACGAAGGCTGGAAAGGGTGGAAATGCGAATGGTTCGGTGGATGTGCGGAGTGTCGTTGAGAGAGAGGAAGACAAATGATGAATTGCGAAAGATGATGGGAATCGAGCCTGTGATTGATGCTGTGAAGAGGAACAGGTTGAGATGGTTTGGTCATGTGTTGAGGAAGGATGAAAGTGACTGGTTGAGAAAAGTGATGGAAATGAATGTAGAAGGAAGTAGAGGACGGGGAAGACCGAGAAAGACTTGGCTAAAGATGGTGGAAGAAGAAATGCGGGCAAGGGGGTTAACAAGGAGAGATGCAGAAAATAGGGCAAAATGGAGAAGATTGTCATGGGGACCTTTAGTAAGGCTAACCCCCGCTCTTGCAGGGAAAATGGCCTTAAAATGCATGTTGTTGTTTGTTGTTGTACTCTTAAGGACATCAGTACTGGACCTAAACTTCCCTGTGATACCTCTGATCTTTAAAAAAAGATGTCTTGTTTTTCAGCGATCTTACCTGTAGGTGCTCTGTTATCACTTTCTATATCTATACATTCCCCTTTGAAATATTTATCGTTGTCTTTCCTTGCTTGTCATTGGAAATTATCATTTAGCTGCTTAATATCCCCAATAGATGCACCTTTGGTTTCTCTCTCTCTTCTTCTGTCTGCAATATGTATTGCCTTTCCCCAACAACCATTTGGCCTTCTATTTCTGCTTACTTTTGGGATGTTGTTTTTGACCTCTTCTTTTGCAATGTCTTGAACCTCTTGCCACAATTTGTCTGGCATTATGTCAACTATGTCCAGCTCTGTAAAAGGTGTTTTTTTTAAACCTTTGTGACATATTGTTACCCTCGCCAGAAGAGAGGGTATTGCATTTGAGTCCGTTTGTTACTTGCGAAAATCAAGGATTTTTCAAGTACTCGTATATTGGTTGGTCTTGTCTCTTATTAGTCCCCTACCGGTGTACACCGGAGGGGACTATAGGTTTTCACGCCGTCCCTCCGTCCGTCAGTCTGTCAGTCCGTCAGTCCGTCACGCAAAGAACAGTTTTCCGGACTTTTTTTTCTAAACGTTTAATGCTAATAATTTCAAACTTGGCACATGGTTTCCTTATGATAAGTTACAGATCAAGTTCGAACTTCACGACGTTTCGATCATTTTTGACAAAGTTATGGCACTTTGAACTTTGGGAATTCTGATGATCCTTAACTCAGTGCCATTTTAAGTTTAAATTTCCTTTATAAACCAATTTCTCTGCAATAATTGGACCGATTGAGATCAAATTTTCACCGTAGGGGGGACTCGGTCTGTAGAATATTTTAATGGTAATTATGACGTCACAGGTCACGTGGTTCGGCCGCCATATTGTTTTTCGTGAAAACACGAAAACCCCTTTTTCTCTGCAACGGCTGTACAGATCGAGGCCAAACTTTGCACGCAGAATCGCATACCCATGATGAACAAAAGTCAGCGAGCATGACGTCATGCATCACATGGTTTTAGAGTTATGACGTTTTTAAGCATGAACCTTTAAAACCGAGCCCCTCCCTCATTTTTGATCCAATTGAGGGGAAACTTCACAGATCTGTTCAGCATGTCAGTCTACTAAATTGTCCTTTTGGAATTTGCGATAGGGCACGTGGTTTGGCAGATATCGTTAATTAAACGAAAATATTTTAAAAATGGATATCTCTTGTTTATTCTGGAGTTCTCCTCAAGCCGCACCGCGCGCCCTCAGCCTCGTCTGCGAACGTCAACAGCACACAGCACGCGCTTTCGGGAGGGGCGGAGCCAAGCTGAGCAACATATATATATACACATCGATCATTGATCGTGAACCGGAAAATATAATAAATTACTGATATTTAGCGACTCGAAAGGTTCTTTATCAACAACTTATTTTCTCGTGCTTCTGCTGACCTGTCTGCAAGGTGTATAAATCGAAGTCCCGAGTGCGAATCACAGGTGAGCCCGTCCTGAGGTAATTAGCGATTGGGAACGATTCAGAACCTGTGGGTAAATAACCCTTGGTAATTTCCCCAACAGTTTTCCGGACGACCGACTGCCGGTAGGGGACATGTATTGCAGCGCAATACTCAGAATGCTTGTTCTGTCTGTTTGTCTACGTCAGTTGCCTACAGGTCACAATTTTCAACTGATCTTCACGAAACTTCACCAAATGGTTGAGTTGGTCATAAGCAAGAAGCCTATTGTTTTTGGGGTCAAAAGGTCAACATAGGCCAAAGGTCACCAACTTTGCCCAATTTCTAAAATCCTCAATTTTCATCCGATTGACTTGAAATTTGAAGAGGACTTGCATATCTGGTCACTGAATTCAAGCACCAATTATATTTTCGGTCAACATAGGCCAAAAGGTCAACATACACTACCGGTCAAAAGTTTTGGAACACCTCAATTTTTCCAGTTTTTATTGAAATTTATGCAGTTTAATGTCCAGTGAATAACCTGAAATGGTATAAAGGCAAGCAGTAAACTGCTCGAGGTTTAAAAAAAAGTTTAGGTTAGCAAAATAATGTAAATTGCACAGTTATATTGTAAAAAAAGGCCTTCTTCAGGGAACAAGTAATGGGTTAACAACTTACAGCTGTTCTGCAGCAATGTAAGTAAATGAAGCCTTGAAAGTTGATGCAAACAATTCCTACAGGTGTCCCAACCTCTGCTGATTACTTGATTACAAACCCCCTGTCTGTATAAAAGCAGTATTGGAACAGACTGTTATTACACCCTCTGAAGCATTATTTGGACAATATTGCACTGCAGAGTATGAATGAATGAATGATCGTTTTAAGGCCATTTTCCCCACTAGAACAGCGGTTAGCCTTGCGGGCCCCATGACAATCATGGTTCCCTGTTTGAGGCAATGTTTTTATGGCCGGATGCCCTTCCTGACGCCAACCCTTGGTCACTTCTTACGATGCGCAGGGAAAAGTATATTGCAGGAAGTAGTATATTGGAAACTGGAGGAAACTCTGACAGGAAGAGGTCTGGCAGACCCAAAGCCACAACAGAATCAGAAGACATGTTTCTGAGAGTCAACAGCTTAACACTGGTCGAAGTAAGCAAGTCTCAGTTTCAACTGTGAAGAGAAGACTTCGAGCTGCAGGTTTAACAGGTCGAGTGGCAGTAAGAAAGCCATTGCTAAGATGGCAAAATAAGAAAAAGAGGCTTGCCTGGGCCATGAAGCACCGCCAATGGACTACTGAAGACTGGAGAAGGTCTTATGGACCGATGAATCAAAATTTGAAATCTTTGGTTCATCACGCAGGGTTTTTGTACGCCGTCGAGTAGGCGAAACGATGGTTCCTCAGTGTGTGACACCAACTGTCAAACATGGAGGAGGAAGCGTGATGGTCTGGGTCTCTTTTGCTGGATCCAGAGTTGGCGACTTGCACAGAGTGACTGGCACCCTGAACCCAAAGGGCTACCACAGCATTTTGCAGCGTAGTGCAATACCCTCTGGTATACGCCTAGTTGGTCAGGGGTTCATCCTACAGCAAGATAATGACCCTAAACACACCTCCAGGCTATGTCAAAACTACCTTCGAGGAAAAGAACAGGACGGTAGGCTTCAAATCATGGAATGGCCAGCACAGTCCATGGAATGGCCAGTGTGTCTAAGTGCCCATCTTTTCTGTGCTTTACCTCTTACCGTGTAATCTACCCGTTTCTGCATCACCAATTATATCCTCCTCCGGAGGTCTTGAGAACTGTACCCCTTGTGTCGTTGCATTTATCCCAGCCGTTGTGTCCTTTCCTTCATTGATTTAGCGTAGCGCGATTCGGCCAACGTTCGAGTGTAATCGGGTAAACTGTGCGAACACGGCGGCCATTCCGCTCGGTCAAGCAACATCTAAGTCGTGTCCGTAACAATTGTCCCCCCCCCCGTAACAATTGTCCCCGTAACAATTGTCCCCCCACCAGTGGGAACACGGTGGACTTAAACCCAATCGAGCTGGTTTGGGATGAACTGGACAGAAGCGTGAAAGCAAAGCAACCTACAAGTGCAACACATTTGTGGGAACTTCTGCAACAGTGTTGGGAAGAACTTCCCAAACAATATTTGATTTCCATTGTAGAAAGAATGCCACGAGTGTGTTCGGCGGTTATATCTGCAAAAGGTGGCTACTTTGTTGAGTCAAAAATTCAAATGAAATTTTGTTAAACAAAATGATTCTATGATTCCTTTTTTTTTTATCTCTAATTGTTTATTTGTTCTATGCTTAATTTCAGAGTACATTGAGACATTAAACTGCATAAATTTCAATAAAAACTGGAAAAATTGAGGTGTTCTAAAACTTTTGACCGGTAGTGTACCATAGGCCAAATTTATAAAATCCCCAATTTCATCTTATTGACTTGAAATTTTAAGCGGATTTGTATATACTAGGGCATGCCCGTACTATATATATGCCCGTACTATATATCTATCTAAAATTATATCCCCCCCCTCTATTTACATGAAATGGTTTGGTCCATTCGCAACGCCAAAGCGAACGGCGAACGGCTTGCGAGTACAGTGACAATCCCCCCCCTCTATTTACATGAATGGTTTGGTCCATTCGCAACGACCACAGAACCCCCCCCTCTATTTACATGAAATGGTTCGGTCCAAAGCGAACGGCTTCCGGAGTTTGGTAAAGAAATCGCCATCGCGTACACAAACGCGCAGGAAAGCGAATGAATCGCAAATTCGTTTTTATTAGTTTTAAAACATCGTTTAACGCCAACATAGCGCCAACATAGTTTGCAAACGTGAAATAAATGAATACGCTCTCAAATGTGCCATCCGAGGCAGAGTGTGTCCGCCACGTTCGGCACACGCGCTAGTTCGCTGCTCTCTGATTGGTTGAATCGTTTTTTGGACATCGCTCGGTAAGTAATTGTCCGATTAATATGAAACCTTGAAAAGGCACATCCTCGGGTCCCCAGCAATATACCTGGCAAGTTAAAAGTATATCGGACCCGTGGTTGTCGAGAAACAGCGGTCACAGACAAACAAACACACAGACAGACACACACACACACAGAGATTGCTGGAATTATAGATAGATGGTCACCAGTGGGGATTGGCAGAGTGATTGGTAAAGGAGGGTTTACCGTGGGAGTTGTTGTATGCAGATGATCTGGTGTTGATTGTGGAAAGTATGGATGGACTGAAGGAAAAGATGAACACGTGGAAGGAATGTATGGAGACAAAAGGTCTGAAGGTGAATATTGGAAAGACGAAGGTGATGGCAAGTGGTAAAGCATGTGGTGAGGTGGAAAGAACTGGGAAGTGGCCCTGTGCTGTGTGTAGGAAGGGTGTCGGAGTGAACTCCATTCGGTGTACAATGTGCGCTGAGTGGGTTCATCAAAAATGTAGTGGTCTGAGAGGGTCATTAACCAGTGTGGCAGCTACATTCAAATGTAAGGTGTGCACAGAGGGAGCTGCAGATGGAGGAAATGTTGAGTTGGATCTTGGAGACGGTGTGAAGCTGGAAGGTGTGAAAACATTTTGCTACCTCGGAGACATGCTGAATGGAGAAGGTGGATCAGACTCGGCAACGGTTGCTCGAGTGAGATGTGCATGGAAGAAGTTTCGGGAATTGAGTGGCGTGCTGATGATGAGGGGAGTGTCGTTGAAGCTGAAGGGAAAGGTGTATGCTGCATGTGTGAGAAGTGTTATGATTTATGGGAGCGAGACATGGGTAATGAACGTAGAGCAGCAACGAAGGTTGGAAAGGGTGGAAATGCGAATGGTTCGATGGATGTGCGGAGTATCGTTGAGAGAGAGGAAGACAAATGATGAATTGCGAAAGATGATGGGAATATAGCCTGTGATTGATGCTGTGAAGAGGAACAGGTTGAGATGGTTTGGTCATGTGTTGAGGAAGGATGAAAGTGACTGGTTGAGAAGAGTGATGGAAATGAATGTAGAAGGAAGTAGAAGACGGGGAAGACCGAGAAAGACTTGGCTAAAGATGGTGGAAGAAGAAATGCGGGCAAGGGGGTTAACAAGGAGAGATGCAGAAAATAGGGCAAAATGGAGAAGATCGTCATGGGGACCGCAAGGCTAACCCCCGCTCTAGCAGGGAAAATGGCCTTTAAAATGCATGTGTTGTGTTGTTGTATATATGGTCAATGAATTCAACCACCCACTATTTTTGAGGTCAACATTGGGCAAAATATCACCATAGGCGAAATTTCTAAAATTCTCAATTTTCATCCAATTGACTTGAACTTTTAAGAAGATTTGCATATCTTGTCACTGAATTCAACCCCCAACGATTTTTTAAGTTGACATAGGCCATATTTCTAAAATCCTATATTTTCATCCGATTAGCTTGCAATTTTAAGAGGATTTGCATATCTGGACACTGAATTCAACCACCAACTATTTTTGAGGTCAACATAGGCCAGATTTCTAAAATCCTATATTTTCATCCGATTAGCTTGAAATTTTAAGAGGATATGCATACCAGGTTACTGAATTCAACCACCAATTATGTTTGAGGTCATCATAGGCCAACAACTTATTTTAGGGATTTCACAAGTAATGTGCTATGCACGACATATTTCTTGTTTGTCTGTTTGTTTGTCTGTCTGTATGTCCGCACAGAATAAATATGATTTTCTCTGCAACCATTGGTCCGATTGACAGGAAATTTTCACCAGGTGCACCACCGCCTGTATAATTTTTTAAATGATAATTATGACGCCGTAGGTCACGTGGTACGGGTGCCATCTTGGGGAAAAAAATTGCACCTCTATACCCCCGAAAGCGCTGCATAGAAATAAATTGAGACATGGCTCATTGTAAAGAACTCTCCAAGGGGAATACCATATATGTTAATGACGTCATAGGTGCCTTCATTATGACGTCATAATTCGACATGTAAAAAACTTCATCCGATCAAGATGAAATTTCTTGAACGTCATATGTGGATACATTGGTGGAGAAGAAAATAAAAATGATGATGCCATCGGTCACGTGGTTGGGCCGCCATTTTTGCTTTAACACAAAAGCCTTAAAAACCACCAAAACACGTCCTGGTGAGGGTCTGCAATCTCTGATTGCTCTTTCTTGTTTAAATACGTTTTCAAGGTCGTATCTGGTCAGTTTTTATATTTTTTCACTTTTCTCAATTTGACTCATTATTTTGCCACAAGGAGTTCATCATCTGTCCCACAGTCTGCACTTGGCAGCATATTAGTAGATTACACAACACTTCTCCATCTTCTATCAATTAAAATGCAGTTAATCTGATTTATATCATATCTTCTCTTCTCTTCTTGACTTGGTTATGACTAACTTCCCTGCAAATGTCTGCTGCACTTCTTCTGCTCCAATCGGTTCATCTGATCATGTGCTTGTTAAAGTGGACATCTCTCTGACCATTCTCAGAGAGCCTCCTCAGCATCGACGAGTCTGGCATTTCACTCAGGCCAACTGGCACGGTCTTCAAGGAGCCATCAATCATCTGGACTGGTCTCCCATCTCTACCGCCTCTGACATCAACTCATCCTGGGAATTCTTCCAAAGTAAATTGCTCTCTCTCATGCACAGATTTATCCCATCTCGTCTTCAGTTGCCATACCCTTCCGCCCGTCCATGGTACAGGGAATCTTGTGGTGAGGCAGTTGCCCAAAAACAACTTGCCTTCGCCTCCAGGAAAGCAAATCCAACGGAAGGAAATCTCATTTCCTTTCACAAAGCCCGAAACAAGTGTGTGTCCACCCTCAGGAGAGCCAGGAAACAATATCTCACCGTTCTCAAGACCGAATTCTCTTATCTGTCTCCCTCTTCCAAATCCTGGTGGCGTCTGGTCAAATCTGTTTCTGGTGTTTGTTCCCCCTCCATCCCCTCCCTCACCTCAAACGGCTACACGGCTGACTCCGCACGTGAAAATGCTGAATGCCTCAACTCTGTGTTTGCCTCTAAATCTTGTGTCCCAAACCCATCCCTCTCTGTACCCACCATACCCAGTCATACCCAGCTGCACCTGGACTCTGTGTCCTTTCCTCCTGACAAGCTGGAGAAGTTTCTGTCAACCCTCCACTCTGATTCTGCAATGAGACCTGACGGCATCAGCCCACGGGTCCTAAAATCCTGCTCTGCCGCTCTTTCACTCCCTCTCTCTGTTCTCTTCACCCTCTCTTTTGCTCAAGGTCATCTGCCTTCAGCTTGGAAATCAGCCAACATCACAGCTTTATACAAAAAATGTGCAAAAACAGATCATTGCAACTACAGACCAATCAGCCTTCTCCCAATTATCAGCAAAGTCATGGAATCCATCATTGCTTCGGATATCAAATCTTTCCTCTTCTCCAATGGCTTGATCTCTGATCATCAATTTGGTTTCAGACCAGGTCACTCTACTCTGGACATGCTGCTTCTGCTGTTTCAACAATGGATGGAGGTCCTCAATGCCAAACAGGAAATTAGAGCTGTCCCCCGTGACATATCACGTGCCTTTGATACGCTCTGCTCACCAAACTCTCCTCCTATGGTATCCATGGAAATCTCCAAACATGGCTTGCGGACTTCCTCTCTAGTCGTAGTCAACGTGTGGCCCTGAATGGGTTTCTCTCCTCTCCCCTTCCTGTTCTGACTGGAGTTCCCTAAGGCAGTATTCTGGGCCCTGTGCTTTTTCTGGTCTTCATCAATGATCTCTCTGACTCTCTTAAAAATCCTCTCTATCTCTTTGCTGATGACTCCACTCTCTGCCGCTCTATTCCTCATCCATCAGATCGGCAGTCTGCAGCCTCCTCACTCTCTGCAGACCTGGACAAAATCACAGACTGGCCAAACAAGTGGAACATGTCTTTCAATCCTGACAAATCTCACTCTCTTACTATGTCTCTCCGAAAAGACCGACTGGACAACCCTCCCATCCACTTTCTTAACAATCCTCTCCAAGAAGTTCTATCACTCAAGCTTTTGGGTCTCACTATCTGCCATGATCTTTCCTGGGAAAACCACATTTCAATCTGGCCTCCAAAGCCAGTCGCCGACTAGGCATCCTACGTCGTGTGAAGTTATTCCTTGGCACACCTGAGCTCCTCACCACAGACAAGGCTTTCATCCACAGCTCAATGGAATACTGTTCTCCCCTCTGGGCCGGTACTCCTGCCTCACACCTAGCTCGGCTTCACGCTGTTGAAATCAAAGCTTTCAGAATCATTGGAATCTCCCTCGATGAAGCTAATTCCGAGGGCCTCTCACTTACACACCGCAGGCAGGTTGGTGGTCTTTCTGTCTTCTACAGACTCCTCTCTGGCCTTGCTCCCCCAGCTCTCTCTGGGCTCTGTCCCCCAAATATTCCTACAGGTTGCACAAGATCCGCCCGCAATCCTCTTATGGTTAAACTGCCAAAATCAAGACTCTCTGCTCACCTTCACTCCTTCATTCTTCTTTTCTCCCGCCTCTGGAACAAACTCCCTCACTCTCTTCAATCCCACTCCTCCTTCCAGGTCTTTAAAACAGCTGTTCACCACCATCTCTTGTCTTCCCCCATCCAAAACCTTGATCTTTTCTTCCCCCGCTAATTTCACCCCAGATCTACTTGTTTGAAATACCAACTTTTTTCCTGGAAGTCCTTGTAGTGTCCTTGTGTTTTATACTTCTCACACCCCCACCCCCTTCCCACGCCTCCTCCCCCCAAGCCCTCTCCCTCCTACAGATCTCCCGATGTCCCTGTTCTCAAATGTTGTGTTTGTGTGCTTCCCCTTCTGTCCCCATCTTGTCTACCGCTCCCCTTATTATATAGCTCCCCTTATTATATACTTTGTGTGTCTGTGTTGATTTTTTGTGTGATAAATGTTTGCTCTTTCACGAGCCTCGATCCTGAATACAAAAAAACAACAAAAAAAACAAAAACAAATATGTTGCCCACCAGGTGAAGTCCATGTGTACAGTCGACACTTGGATTGTTTGATCCACGTGTTTGCAATTGTGAGCTCATTCTCCACAAACAACTCCAGTATTTGCTTTCCTGGCTCATTTTGGATACCAAGTCGGTACTCTGCTGCAATCCCTGGTGCTCTTGCTTCTCCAATTTCTGCACTCTAGTCTCCCATAGTAATTAAAACATCTCTTGTCGGCACCTGGTCTACCAGTTCCTCCAACCTTCCATAAAACTTCTTCACATTTTCTTCATCTGCTGTAAAGGTTGGAGCATCTATGAATGATGTTGGTGTTCACTGGATGTCCTTTCCACTTCACTGACATCAACCTATCATTGACTGGGTTGTGTCCCAGTATTGACACTATCGTCGTTTCATTGCAAATCACTGCCACTGAATTTCTTTTACAGGTTTTGTGACAAAAAAAAGGACATTTTGTTATCATCAGATTGAAATTGCCCCAAATCAGTCCATCTAACTAAGTTCACTTATTCCCAAAATTTCAGTTCTTGTCCTCTCCATCTCTCTTTTTATAACATCTAACTTTGATTCAATGATCTTACATTCCATGTTCTAATTTTGTGAACATTTGAGAAGCTCAGAGTTTGACTTTCAGTTCTGGAGACCTTACCAACTGGATTTCCTTTTGAGTTTGATCCAGTCCCATCATAATGGCCAGTTCTACTATTCGGATGAAATGATATGGACGGATTTGGATGAAACCTGGTGGACAGGTTGGGTCTGCGACAAAGACGTCCTGATTGGATTTTGGTGAATGTCTGGATCCGGATCTGGATAAGAGAAAAAAATTTTTTTTAATTTTTACTTCTTTTTAATGTTTTGTGTACTACATGGAAAAATGGAAAGTCGATTGACATTTTGATTTACCCATTGTTAATGTTGTTGAAACAATCAATTAGAGGTCTAGAATGATCGATGGTCCAGAATATTTTAACACCAAGATAAAACCGAGATTTTTTAATGGTAGTTTTATAAGCATTTGTAATTTAGTTTAATTGCTCTGGTAAGACTGCTTGACATTCTGGTCAATTGACTGACTCTCTTCAGGGAAGAAAAACACTTTTATCCTTGACTACTCTCTGTAGTACATAATTAGGTCATTCCAAGTGGATGTGTAATTTTTTAATGGAAATTATTTGGTACGGTGTTGTGTAGTCATCATAGCATGGTGTACTGGTGTAGGATTCAGGGTGCTGAGAACATCACCTACATCGACCTTTTTTGGTCCTTTTTTCCACGTCGCTACAGGAAAAGGGAAAAAAAAAACGGAAAAGGAAAAAAAAAAAAAACGGAAAAGGAAAAAAAACGAAAACGCTACAAAAAGGAAAAGCTTCCTCGACAACAAGGATTTTAAATATGTGTGTCACATAGTGTATATTGTCTTCCATTTCAGTTTAACTTGTAACTTCAAGATTTTAACTTCGGATTTCACTGTTGTTTTCTTCTGTAATTTACTTTGGCCTCCTGAGTTATGTGAAAATTGCTTTGAAAGGCCATGTGCTGCTATTCAATTGAACACTTCTTCTTTATTCTGCCAATTATGTCTATTCAAAGACAAAGTCTGATGGCTTTATCTCCTTGCTTTATCCTCCTTTAACTTAATTAACCTATGCACACTGATGAGCATCCCACGCACTATCCACACCATAACATTCTTTCGAACCCACAGCTATAATCCAACTAACACCTTGCATGTATTCTCAGGGTAGTTCCATGACCATCAAAGAAAGACTTGAAGCTGAAGCTTTCTTGTTCCCACCCAACAAGGAGCTTTTGCAGTGTGTGGAAGAGATGCCATAAGAATACCAATTGGGATTTATGATGTAACAACCGCTGTGGAATTAACCATGCCTAACAAAAAAGCATTTGATCGAGGCCAAGAAGAAATGTCTTGCTGTGCAGTTGATGGCACGGTGTGTGAGCCTGCTTGAAAGACATCACAAAAGGCTGGTAAGAAAGGCTTCTTGATAGCTTGAGTGGATAGTGGAAATACTTTTGTCTAGAGCATGAAACACTTTCTATTAGGTCCATCAATCACACAATCCCAAAAAAATCATAGTAAACATACGGAATACATGTCTTTTTGAGGGATTGAGTCAATTTTGTATGAGCTGACAAGATAAATGATAGATTTTATAAAATAAACCTTTTATAAGAACATGTTTACCACCATGGAAAATGAGCTGAAGCTCACGCTTTGAATGTTATCCCTTCATCAGAGCAAAAGAAAGAAGAAACATAAATGAGCATAACAAGTAAATGTTGTATGCCAATCTACATAGTAAATTTGTATTCGACTGTGATTGAATAATGAATTCAGTCCACTTTATGCATCATTTACTGATGCGCAGCTGTGCCACTGATGAAGCATACTTGTAAGATAGGGCAAGAATTTGACCAGGAAACTGGAAAGGATTGACCTGCTCTTTTCAAAAGACACCCTGGGGTATTTAACGTCGACAAGTAAATGTTAATACTCGAGCCGCAGAACTGGTTAAGGGAGCTGGGGGAGATTCAGCTACCTCCAATCACTTTTTTGGCCAAAGTAATGTCTAGGATCCGCGTCGGAGTGGCGAGTTGTCGAGAATTGTGCCCCCTAGCCGATTAAACTGCCTTGGCAGTCCAATGTGTCTGAAGACATGAAAAGAATGGCTTTTTAAATGCCTAGGATCCCACGTGTGTTATCTCTTTCCTTAATATGATTGCAGCACAATCTCTTCACTTAATGTGAACGCAGAGCCATCTATTTATTTAATATGAAAGAAATGCCATCTGTTCACATTTACAGAATAGATCGGCCTATATTAATATCTCGCATGCTTCCCATTGCATGTCCACCTCTCTCAAAAAATATGCTTTGATTATTTCAAGTACTCATGAGGAAAGGTGTATGGAGGAGGGGGAATATATGGGATTAGGACTATACTTTGAATTGGGATTAGGATTAGGATTAGGAATATATGGGATTAGGACTATACTTTTTCCCTTCTCCCCCGAACTTCCCCGAGCATCTACTCTTTGTCTAACGTTTTAAGCACCCCACCACAAAAAACCAACAACAACAACATTTATTTCCCTTTCTCCACATGTGCTGTTGTCTCATCGTATGCTTCTGTCCACGTGTGCTGTGTCGCCCCGCCCCCATTATCTCCTTGCCTTCCACCTTTTGCCCTGTTCACGTGACTCGTGGTTGTCCCTCTAGGCCCTCTCCCTGTTGGTATTTTGAGAATATAAGATTGTTCTTCACGGTTCTGTTTAAATATGTTTAAACTTTCCCCTGCAGTGTTTTATTCAGTGGTATATTACAACACGCTGTTTTTCTTCCTATTTAAAAGGTTCTTTTCAATTTCCTCTTCAACTCATTCCACTTCCAAAAAAAATTCAATCTCTTATAATTCTTCTTCACGACATGCTCTAAATTCACATTCATTCCACCCCTCCTCTATCGTTCTTAAACGGATCGCTAACTTGAAGATCACAATAAACCCAATTTGTTATAAATGTTCGTCTTTCATTAATCATCCACTTTCTAAACTCCCCCTTGCCCCTCCCCTCCAAATCTCCCCCCTTTGCCCCTCCCCTCCTAAACTCCCCCCTTGCCCCTTCCCTCCTAAACACCCTCCTCGCCCCTCCCCTTCAAAACTCCCCCCCAACCCCTCCCCTGCAAATCTCCCCCCATTCCATCCTTCTCCAATTCTCCACCCTCCCCCCTCCTCCACAAAGCTGGCTCCTCCCCACTTCGTCTCCCTTCTATCTCATACCTCCACCTCCCCAAACCTTCTACTTTCCTCTGCCCCCCCTCAAACAACCCCTCACTGTTCCTCATCCCATCACCATCAAACCTTTCGTCTTCCTCATCCTTCCCTTTCCTGTAACTCTTCTGTAATCTCTGACACACTATCAACTGCTCTTCCTACCTCCCCCTCTCATCCTTCATCTGACCCTAACCCTCCCCTCCCCTGTCCTGCACCCGATGCTCCCCCTCTCTCCTCATTAACGGTATGGACCTCAAACATCCAGGGCCATCACTCAAACCTGATTGACCTCTCCATTCAGGTTGCTTCTGACAATCCAGACTTGATCTGCTTAACAGAAACTATCCTCCTTCAAGATGTCTCTGATTCCTAAATATCTCTTCCTGGTTACTCCCTCCTCCGGGTATGATAGACCTGAGCCTCGTCCTGGTGGTGGGGTTGCTATCTTTATCAAAAACTCTCTTCCTCACTCTCCTTGCACTGCCCTCTCTCCAACCCCCCCCCCCCCCCCCCCCAGGAGTACCTCTGGCTACGGCTTCCTCTCCGCTCCCACCTTTTGTTCATATGTGTTCTGTACCGTCCTCCAAACAGTGATGACTCCATTTACATTTCGCTGTCTGACAACATGGACCAACTTCTATCAACTCATCCCAACTCTCTCTTCCTCATATGTGGCGACTTCAACTGTCATCATGCCAGCTGGCTGGGTGTGGGTTCCTCTCTCACCAGCCATGGCACCTCAGCAAAGGACTTCTGCGACTCATTGGGACTGACACAATCTGTCAATTTCCCGACCTGGATCTCAGTCAATAGAATATCTTCTCTTCTAGACTTGGTTATGACAAACTTCCCTGCAAATTTCTGCTGCTCTTCTTCTGCTACAATCGGTTCTTCTGATCATGTGCTTGTTAAAGTGGACATCTCTCTGGCCATTCTCAGAGAGCCTCCTCAGCGTCGACGAGTCTGGCATTTCACTCAGGCTGACTGGCAAGGTCTGCAAGCAGCCATCAATCATCTGGACTGGTCTCCCATCTGTAGTGCCTCTGACATAAATTCTTCCTGGGAATTCTTCCAAAGCAAACTGCTCTCTCATGCACAGATTTATCCAATCTCGTCTTCAGTTGTCTTACCCTTCCTCCCGTCCATGGTACACTGAATCTTGTGGTGAGGCAGTTGCCCTGAAACAACTTGCCATTGCCTCTTGGAAGGCAAATCCAACTGAAGGCAATCTGAGTTCCTTCCACCAATCTCGGAGCAAGTGCGTGTCTACCCTCAGGAGTGCCAGGAAGCACTATCTCTCCACACTCAAGATTGAACTCTCAAACCTGTCTCCTTCCTCCAAATCCTGGTGGCATCTGGTCAAATCCGTTTCTGGTGTTTGTTCCCCCTCCATCCCCTCCCTTACCCCAAATGGCTACACAGTTGACACTGCACGTGACAAAGCCGAATGCCTCAACTCTGTGTTTGCCTCAAAATCTTGTGTCCCAAACCCATCTCTCTCTGTTCCCACCTCACCCAGTCGAACCCAACTGCTCCTGGACTCTGTGTCCTTTTCTCCTGAGAAGGTGGATACGTTTTTGTCAAACCTCGACTCTGATTCTGCAACTGGACCAGACGGCATCAGCCCACGGGTCCTAAAATCCTGCTCTGCCGCTCCATCTCACCCTCTCTCTGTTATTTTCACCCTCTCTTTTGCTCAAAGTTAAATGCCAGAATCTTGGAAATCAGCAAACATTACCGCTTTACACAAAAAAGGTGCAAAAACAGATCCTTGCAACGACAGACCAATCATCCTGCTCCCAATTATCAGCAAAGTCATGGAATCCATCATTGCTTCGGATATCAAATCCTTTCTCTTCTCCAATGGCTTGATCTCCAATCATCAATTTGGATTCAGACCAGGTCATTCTACTCTGGACATGTTGCTTCTGCTGTCTCAACAATGGATGGAGGTCCTCAATGCCAAACAGGAAATCAGAGCTGTCTCCCTTGACATATCACGTGCCTTCGATACGGTCTGGCTCCCAGCTCTGCTCACCAAACTATCCTCCTATTGTATCCATGGAAATCTCCATGCATGGCTTGCGGAATTCCTCTCTGGTCGTAGTTAACATGTGGCCCTGAATAGATTTCTCTCATCTCCCCTTCCTGTTCTGGCTGGAGTTCCCCAAGGTCGTGTTCTGGGCCCTGTGCTTTTTCTGGTCTTCATTACTGATCTCTCTGACTCTTTTGAAAATCCTCTCTATCTCTTTGCTGATGACTCCACTCTCTGCCGCTCCATTCCTCATCCCTCAGAACGGCAGTCTGCAGCCTCCTCACTCTCTGCAGACCTGGATAAAATCACAGACTGGGCAAACAAGTGGAACATGTCTTTCAATCCTGACAAATCTCACACTCTTACTATGTCTCTCCGAAAAGACCGACTGGAGACTCCTCCCATCTACTTTCTGAACAATCCTCCACAAGACGTTCTGTCACTCAAGCTTTTGGGTCTCACTATCTGCCATGATCTTTCCTGGGAAAACCACATTTCCAAGCAGGCCTCCAAAGCCAGTCACCTACTGGGCATCAGCCGTCGTGCAAAGTCCTTCCTTGGCACACCTGAGCTCCTCACCACATACAAGGCTTTCATCTGCAGCTCAATGGAATACTGTCCCCCCCTCTGGGCCGGTGCTCCTGCCTCACACCTAGCTCGGCTTCAGGCTGTTGAAACCAAAGCTTTCAGAATCATTGGAATCTCCTGCGATGAAGCTAACTCCGAGGGCCTTTCACTCACTCACCGCAGGCAGGTTGGTGGTCTTTCTGTCTTCTACCGACTCCTCTCCGGCATTGCTCCCCCAGCCCTGTCTGTGCTCTGTCCCCCAAATATTCCTGCAGGACGCACAAGATCTGCCAGCAACCCTCTTATGGTGAAACTGCAAAAATCAAGACTGTCTGCTCACCTTCACTCCTCTTTTCTCCCTCCTCTGGAACAAACTCCCTCACTCCCTTCAATCCCACCCCTCCCTCCAGGTCTTTAAAACAGCTGTTCACCACCATCTCTTATTTTCCCCCATCCAAACCTTGATCTTTTCTACCCCCACTAATTCATCCCAGATACAATTTTTTGAAATTCGAACTTCTTTCGTGGAAGTCCTTGCAGTTTCAATATGTTTTATACCTCTCCCACCTCCCCCCAAGCCCTCTCCCTCCCACAGTTCTCTCGATGTCCCTGCTCTCAAATGTTGTGTTTGTGTCCTTCCCCCTCTTGTCTACTGCTCTCCTTATTTTGTGTTTTATGTGTCAGTTTGACTTTCTGTGTGATTAATGTTAGCTCTTTCACAAGCCTAGAACTTGTATACAAAAAAAAAAAAAAAAAAAAAAATTGGAGTCATCAGCGACAGCGTACACAGAAAGGTATAACATCGAGGCTCCCAAACATGAAACGTGAAAACGTCGAACAGTCAACCTACAAATAGAAAATAGAGACCCACCTACATCGCTTTTTCGAGTAGAAGAGCATGGGAGGAGTCAATTTGTTCATATAATCCTCGCCACCCTGGGCAAGTGATTAGGTAAGGGCTGATTGGTTATGCCCTCCATTCACATGTAAGAGATGTGGGTGGGTCTTTGTTTTTATTTGTTTGCCTTGTGCAGCCTTCATGGTTGCAGTTATGCACCTTTCTTTGGCAAGAAGAGCATGGGAGGAGTCAATTTGTGTGTGTGATATAATATTGTGTGTGTGGGTGTGATAACTCGAATCCGATATATATATATACATACAGACATGGCCAAAAATATTGGCACCCTTGCACTTTTTTCAAATAACTCACAATTTTCTCTAAAAATAAGTTGAAATTGACAAAAGTATTTGGCGTCCATAATTCATTATTTCACTGTTAATATTACAGAACCTTTGTTTTTGATTCAGAACTTAATATATCCTTTTAAATCAGAAAATAAAAAGAAATAGCATTGACAAAATTATTGACACCCCTGACTTAATATTTGGTAGCACGGCCTTTAGACAATATAACTGCAGTTAAGTGCTTCCTATAGCCATGAATGAGCTTCCTACAACTCTCTACTGGCAGTTTGGCCCACTCTTCTTGTGGAAGCTGCTCCAGTCCTCCCAGATTTGATGGGTGCCTTCTCCCAACTGCTGTTTTCGGATCTCCCCACAGGTGTTCAATGGGATTTAGATCTGGACTCATTGCTGGCCACTTCAAAACAGTCCAATGTTTTGTCTTTAACCGTTCCTGGGTGCTTTTTGCAGCGTGTTTGGGATCATTGTCCTGCTGCAAGACCCATGACCTTTGACGGAGACCCAGCTTTCTGACAATGGGTTCAACATTATGCTACAAAATGCCTTGGTAATCTCCTGGTTTCATGATGCCATGCACACATTCAAGGCACCCAGTGCCTTGCAGCACAGCAACCCCAAAACTTCACTGAACATCCTCAATGTTTAACTGTAGGGAAGGTGTTCTTTCCTTTGAAGGCTCAATTTTATTTTCTGTAATGATGTGCTTTACCAAAAATCTCTAATTTGGTCTCATCTGTCCACAGGACATTCTCCCAGAAGGATTTGGTCTTGTTCAGGTGTGTTTTAGCAAACTCCAGTCGGGCTTTCTTTTGTCTCTCTCTGAGCAGTGGGGTCCTGCTGGGTTTCCTACCATAGAACCCCCTTTAATTGATTTGGTGACAGTTGGTGCGAGTTGAAACTGTCATACTTTGTGTCTGAAGGTCAGCTTGAATCTGTTTGGCAGTTGATCGAGGTGCTTTCTCCACCATTAGAACAATCCTTCGCTGCCATCTTCGATCAAGTTTTCTCTTGCGGCCATGTCCTGGAAGGTTGGCTACAGTGCCATGGGCCTTAAAATTCCTGATAAATTGCGTACAGTGGACACAGGAACATCAAGGTCTCTGGAGATGGACTTGCAGCCTTGAGATTGTCCATGCTTGGCTACAATCTTGTGTCTGACCTCCTCAGACAATTATCTTGTTTTCTTTCTTTTCTCCATGCTCATTGCGGTACACACAGTGACACAAAACAACAGAATAACTCCTTTTCTCCATTCAAACTGGTTGAATTAGTGATTTTTATATTGCAGGCACCTGCAGCTCACTATAGGTGAGTTCAATTCCAAAGTAAAGGAGAATCACTTGCTTCAAATCAAATGATTTCTAACAACTTCTAAAAGGTACCAATAATATTGTCCAGGCCATTTTACGATTTCTGTGTGGAATAAGCTAAGATTTAGTGATTCTTTCAGCTCTTTTGTTTTGCTTCACTGCAAACCAAAGAAATAAATATGTGGAAAGCAAAAGATTTTTTCATTTCAACAATTTTCTGGAAGAAATGGTGAATTATTTGAAAAAAGTGCAAGGGTGCCAATATTTTTGGCCACGACTGTATGTATATATAGATATAGGATTATGGTTAGCGCACCCACACACAAAATATGATATCACACACACATTCACACAAATTGACTCCTCCCATGCTCTTCTAGCCAGAGAAAGCTGCATAACCGCAACCAGGAAGGCTGCACAAAGCAAACAAATAAAAACAAAGACCCGCCCACATATGTCTGTATATGTATATATATATATCTATCTATAATTCCAGCAATCTCTGTGTGTCTGTCTGTGTGTCTGTGACCGCTGTTTCTCGACAACCACGGGTCCGATATACTTGAAACTTGCCAGGTATATTGCTGGGGACCCGAGGATGTGCCTTTTCAAGGTTTCATATTAATCGGACAATTACTTACCGAGCTATGTCCAAACAACGATTCAACCAATCAGAGAGCAGCGAGCTATCACGTGTGCCGAACGTGGCGATCAGACTCTGCCTCGGACGGCACATTTGACAGCGTATTCATTTATTTCACGTTGGAAAACTATGTTGCCGTTAAACTATGTTTTAAAACGAATTCAAACTGCGATTAAATTAAAACGATTCATCCTAACTGCGATTTGCGAACTTCCGGACAGTGAAGACTGTCCGGCAGCACGCTTTCCGGCAGCCAATCACAGAACGCTTTGTTGCGTAGGCGTGGCCGATGTGAGACGAGCGGAGCTGAGCGCGTTACGAGCTGACCGCCATTACGGTACGTAATTCGATTTCTTATGCGCATTATTTCTCCCAATTCAGTCAGAGCGAAGGGCGGAAGCGAAGAGCGTTGTATTTTTTGTTTACGGGCGTACGGGCGGGGTAGAGCGTACGGGTAGCGTTTTTTTTTTTTTTTGGCAAGGAACGGGCAACCACGCGTTTGTGCACGCGATGGCGATTGCTTTACCAAACTCCGGAAGCCGTTCGCTTTGGACCAAACCATTGCATGTAAATAGAGGGGGGGGTTCTGTGGTCGTTGCGAATGGACCAAACCATTCATGTAAATAGAGGGGGGGGGGTTGTCACTGTACTCGCAAGCCGTTCGCCGTTCGCTTTGGCGTTGCGAATGAACCAAACCATTTCATGTAAATAGAGGGGGGGGATATAATTTTAGATAGATATATAGTACGGGCATATATATAGTACGGGCATGCCCTAGTATATATAAAACACAGTTTGTGTGTGTGTGTGTGTGTGTGTGTGTGTGTGTAATGCTACCGATGGACTCCTAAACGGAGAGGCTCACGTACTTGATATTTGGCACAGACATGGCCATTGAGCCTGGGAAGAACATGGCCGACCTAAAAATTTATTTCATAATATTTTTTTACCATATTTTTACCTCAGCGCATTTCAGCGAGGAATATTATGCACGGAATCTGACCGGTGGCAGAGCAGCGCGCTGATTCGCTCAGAGCAATCACGTGATGTTCCTTGCCGTCATTAACTCAGTTACGCGTTCGCACGTACTTCAGAGCGAAAAGCGATTGCGTTTTTTCACATTTCAGCGAGGAACATTGCCATTCACACCACATAGGTTTTTTTTTCTTTCATCTTTAGATCCATATTTTTTTTCAGCGAATCTGAATCGGTGGCAGAGCAGCGCGCTGATTCGCTCATTCGTGCTCATTGATGACGATCACGATCACGTGATGGCGTGATCACGAATGATGTTCGTGACGCGATCACGTGATGTTCCTTGCCGCCAGCAAGTAGCATAGATTTTATTTTAGCATGATTAGCATTTAGCATGATTTAGCATGATTTAGCATAGATAGTAGCATGTTTCACATAGATTTTTTTTCAGCGAGGAATATTATACACGGATTCTGACCGGTGGCAGAGCAGCGCGCTGATTCGCTCAGAGCAATCACGTGATGTTCTGAATAAGCACAATCAATTGAGTGTGCCGCATGAGTCTGCGATAAGTGTTTAAATTAAAGTAAAAAAAAAAAAAAAAATGTTAACGTGCCGTTGTTAGCCTATTCATGTATAGTTTGTGTTGTATTTAGCTGTGGCTGAGCTAAGATGTTGCTGAACTTCAGAGTCGTTGACTCTGGTATCCTTTGACCTCTTAATCACCTTGCTCCATTGGGACAAATCCAAGTAATAAGCGCATCGGCAGGTAAATCCACTGGAGCGAGGTGAAACACCTCTCAGGTTGAAATAATGTGAGTTATTCCATCCCCGCCACCAGTTGGCTTCACTTTTCACGGAGTATGAGCGTTCTATATATTTTCAATTCAGTGCGCCCGACTCGCTCACGTACTTGATTTGTGGCATAGACATGGCCATTGGGCCTTCACGGTGTAATTTGTGCGAGGCTTTTGTCCGAGTGAGCTTGACTCAAGAGGGCGAATGTACGGGTTGGGAATGTACGGGTTGGGAATGTACGGGTCTCCCTTCACCCCACCCGGCAACGCCGGTACTGGAGGGCGTCACAGGATCGGTGTCTCCAAAATCCGCTTCGTGCTGTTGCGAAGATTCAGGACGATGTCGCGATTGTTGTGCTGCTCTCCGACCATGAGAACTGCAACGTCATTGTTGACTGGCCCTTCCCTCCCCGTCCTCCCCTCCCCCTCCCTTCCCCCTCCCCCTCCCCCCTGCCCCTTCCTCCTCCCACTCCTCTCCTCTCCCATCCCTCCCCCCCTCTCCGCCCCTCCCCCCCCTCTTCTCCCTCACGTTTATACACGGAATGCCGGGTACTTCCCCCCCCCTCTTCTCCCCTCCCCCCCTCTCCTCCCCTCCCCCCCGATCCTCCTCCCCGCCTCCCCTCCCCCGCCCGGCAATGCCGGGTACTTCTGCTAGTATATATATATATATATATATGTGTGTGCAGTGTCTGGGTTGTCACTGAACTACACCCTCAAACTTTTGTGAAAACGTACCGAACTTCTGGCATGCACCTACCTCTCCCGTGTGTATGTGGAGGGTTTGTTTTTTTTGAAAAATAATAAATAAATAAAATTCCTTGTTTCAATTTTTTGGAATTTTTTTTTTTTTTTTGGTCAACTTAAATTGTTTATAAAAATGTAATATTATGTATATTGCAAATACATACATGCAAAATAAATGTTTGTATTATGATTGGTGTGAATCATGAAAACACAGCAACTCAGGTACAGTCGTTATCCTCAGCTAAAACAAGCCCGTTCTTCTGTAGCGAAGTGTGGTGAGGCGAGCGCAGCGAGCCGAGCCAAGCTAGTATATATTGTTGCGGTTTTGCAGTAGGGGACACCACCTGTAGTTAATTACACGACAACATGTAGCCTACAGTAGTCAGTTATTTCTTATTAAATGTAAAGATTAGCTCCCTTCCCAATGTGTAGTAATTAAAGCAGATATGCGTTGAGTTAGGTAGGATTTCAAACCTTCGTATAGTTGAACGAAGACGTTGGTTCATGTGCAGGGAGGCATTGAAGGAATAGCTAAAAGGCTGGCTAAACGACCTAAACGACCAGGCTGGCTAAATGGCTAAAAGAACAGTCCACGTGACTAACAAGCGACCAATGACAGGTCGTGGACACGTAACAAGCAGGCGACCAATCAGGTCGTGGACAAGTCACCAGCAAGCGACCAATGGTAGGTTGTGAAACCTTCCCGAAGGAGGTGGGAGGGAATGACCGCACGTGACCAACCTCGGCCAAGGGAAGGCCATTGAACATTCTAGAAGGGGTTTCCACTCGATAAAAACCCGTGCACATCAGGTTCGTTCTCTCTTCTTCTCTCTTCTTCTTTTCTTTTCTTTTCTTTTCTTTCTTTCTTTCTCTCTCTCTTTCTCTCTCTCTCTCTCTCTCTCTCTCTCTCTCTCTCTCTCTCTCTCTCACACACACACACACACACACACACACACACACACACACACACACACACACACACACACACACACACACACACACACACACACACACACACACACACACACACACATAGTTTCTCCTTCAAGCTGGCTGTCCTACATGCTGGTTCGTCCATACTGTGCTCCACCTTCGTTCCCCGTGCTGATTCTTCGTCCGGGCTGGGTCATCATCTGTGCTGAATCATTCCTCGAGCTAGATGGTCGTCCATGCTGGTTCTTCATCCAAGTGGCGGTTAGTCCTCCGGGTCGATTTTCCTTCAAGCTGCAAGTCCGGAACGATCCGTGTGCTGCACGCGGAAGCTGGCGGACCCGAGTCAGCGTCAGCAAGTACATCGGTACGAGTTTAACCGGTGTGATTCATTCCCTGTGTGAGTGAGCAAGGCGCCTGTTGGGATTAAGACACAGTAGGTAAGAATTGATAGTCAAGTCTGCTTCTTGTCCTTTTTCTGTGCATTGTAAATAAAAGACCTGTACATTTTGTTTCCTTTCAACCTGTTCATGTATGTCCTTTCATCCATTGGCTCAGCATCGTTCTAACCAAATTTGACTCCTCAATTTTGTCCATAGATCACGCGTCGTTAAAAGCGCGACCCACACCATGCGAGCCGCTTGACGCACTTGATTGGAACAAGGTGTGGAATCGCGAGAGGGTTCAATTCCCGGTCTTTCTGGCCACGCGGTCTCAAAGGTATTTGGGTCGTGACCAATAACCCTTCACCCGTGGTTGCGAGATTTGCAGTTGAAGTCTCTTCGCAACCAGTCGACCGCGAGTTTAGTCGCGGCCGGCGGCCTGTGGACCCGGTATCTGAGGGGAACCGGGGACATCACCGCCACCCCCCCCCCCTCCCACCCTTAGTACGTCGATAGAACTGGGATCCGCAACAATATATATATATCCATATATCCATATACAGACTTGGCATTTAATATGAAATATATATTTTTTCTTGACTTGGATTTACTTTCTTAACTCAATATATCAATCTGGTGAGTTTCTTTTACACTTTGGTGATTTATTTGTTAAAAGAACCATGTCACTGATTGTCTGTCGCAGCAAGAAGTCAACAACAGGATTATATCACAGGTGGCGTGGCAAAATGTACGGACAGGTGCATTTGATGATTGGCTTCACAGTCGGGTATACAAGGGTTGTTGCGTTCTGTATTAGTGGAAAACAACTGCTGCACGTCTCCAAAAGTTATTGCCGCTTCCTCTGGAGATGGTCCGTCAACTCGACAATGCTGTTTGTCATGGAGTGGTGGCTTTTCGAAATTAAGGCATGAAACAGCATGCTATTGCTCGGCAGTATGGCATCACTCAAGGTCAGGTGTCAAAGATCCTGAAACGAAATGCTCAGAGGGGTGTCCCTACTCCAATACCGAGGACAGGACGTCCCCACAGAACCACAAGGAGGGATGATCGCCAGCTGCACCGGTTAGTCCGCAATGGCCGTACAAAGTCAGCTAATCGGCTTAGGGCTGAGTGGCAGCAACTGACAAATGTGCCTGTATCCAGAAGGCTAGTCAACCAACGACTGGTTCAAGCAGGCTACCGTGCCAGGCGTCCCCTGAGAAAGCCACGCCTGACCAGGCAACACCGCCAGCGCCGATTGCAGTGGGCCAGAGAGCACCGTCAATGGCAGCCAGGACACTGGAATCACGTGATCTTCAGTGACGAGTCTAGATTTCTGGTCTATCGTCAAGATGGCCACGTCCGAGTGCACAGACAAGTGCATGAAGCCTACAACAAAGTTTGTATAGTGCCAAGAGTTAGTAAACCACATGTAAGTTGTCAAAATAAATAACCTTTGCATATTAACCCCTTGAATTCGGATTACCTTTTTTTTGATATGCACTGTATATATATATATATATATATATATATATATATATATATATATATATATATGTACATATATATATATATATATATATATATTATATATATATATATATATATATATATAGATACTAGCTGAGGTACCCGGCTTCGCCCGGGTTGAATAAGAATAATACAAATATATGATGAAAAGAACATGTATATTTTAGAGCAATATCACAGTACATTTCCTACATGACGTTTTTTCAATTTTCAATTTCTCAAAACCTCTGGGTATACAACATTTCTGGTTTTCTTACTTGGTGCCAAGACATAAAGATTGCTTGGTTTTCCAACCCTCGAGCAGCCCACGTACAGCTGGCCATGGGCAAACAATTGTTCTGTGAAGTTCAGGCCTACAACCTTCATTGATTGCCCCTGCGCCCTGTTGATGGACATAGCAAAACATAGCCTGATGGGGAACTGAATCCTCTTGAAGGAGAATGGAAGGTCAGGTGGAATAAGTGGTATCCTTGGAATGAATACTTTCTCTCCTCTGTATTGTCCTGAGAGGATGGTTGCCTCTAGGACATGCGGCATCATTTGCTGGATTGTCAATCGTGTTCCATTACACAGCTTTGGTGGATCAAGATTCCTTAGAAGCATGATTGGTGCTCCCACCTTGAGAATCAACCTGTGTTTTGGGAGTCCTTGAGGCTGACGACTGTTGAGAAACTCAGTTGCTAGGTTTACTGCCTGATCTTCATGTCACGTTGTCAAGAGAATCATAATTTCTTTCATGACTGGGCAGCGAACGTCATTATGTGCGACATTACGTCACTCCTACGGACGTGAAAACATTTGTTTTCCTTAAAAATATATTTAAAATAAATAAAATAGTACATAAATTAACAATAAAAGAAGCTAAAAAAACAATTTAAAATACAATAAAAAGCACATTAAAAATATATAAATATGTACGTACAGTATACCGTACGTACGTGCAACTGCTGATTCTCATTCAAAACAGAGGCGACGTACAGTATTCCTTTACTGTGTCTGTGTTAGCCATGGGTCCGAAGAAGGATAATGCTAGTGTTTCCAAGCGTAATGTGGTTACGATGGACGATAAGGTAAATCTGATTAAAAGGTATGGAAAAGGTGGAAAAGTGTCGGTGATAGCGCATAGACCTTATCGCGAATCGGACCCGCAATGCGTCATGGGATCGGAAAGGGGCAATAGCGCCGCCACAAACTACACCATGGAATTGCAGCTGGCCCGGTTTTTTAAACCATTGATATTAAAATAAAAAGTAGCCTATAACCACCGGAATTTTATGCTGATTCCGAATCTGTGTCTAAAACTTTTCTCCGATGTGTAGTTCTTGAGTTATAAGCGGACATCCAGACAGACACACACACACACACAAACAGACACTCCTCTTTTATTTATATATATATATATGTATATATATGTATATATATATATAATTATATATTTTTATTAGTGCTGGGCGATAATCGCGAATGGCCGATAATCGTGCCTTATATTTACTATCGCGATAACGATAATCCATATTTGTTATCGCGATAGGTGCTGCGCAGTTTCTTTAATTTTACTTCCTCGCTTTAACTTTAACTTTAAACTTTAGCTTTAACTTTAGCTTTAACTTTAACTTTAACTTTAACTGCGCAGTTAGTTTTAGCTCTTTCACGAGCCTCGATTCAGTATACAAAAAAAAAAAGAAAAAAAAAAAAAGGTGCTGCGCAGTAAAACAGACACACCATGAACCCGGATATTGATGGTGCATTGACTGCTTTGAGCGGTTAGTGTGTTTAGTTTCTCTCAAAATATATATCCGTATTAAATGCATCTCTATAAAATAAAGGAGGTGATATTATGTGGAATAAATATTCTCCAAGATGTAATTTAAATGGTCTATCATTTATCTATCTATCCATATATATAAAAGAAAGTTTTTGTTTGTTTGTTTGTCTGCACGCACTAATCTCCTGAACGGTGAAAGATAGGAGGAAACCTCTGAAACAAAAAATGTCTGGACGGGCCCCAGGAAAGTTATAGTTTAGGTGGCAAGGCCAGTCGAGGCCACCTCGGCCTGGCTGGGCCCATTTCACAATTAAAAGCTGAGCTGAATTATAGTAGTCAATCTTCTACGGCCACGAGTAAAAGCTGAATTATAGTAGTAAATTCATTCAAAAAGAACTGAAAATGTTGGGACGGGCCCCAGGAAGGTTATAGACTAGGTGGCGAGGCTGGTCGAGGCCACTTCGGCCGGGCTGGGCCCATTTCGCAATTAAAAGCTGAGCTGAATTATAGTAGTCAATCTTCTACGGCCGCGAGTAAAAGCTGAATTATAGTAGTAAATTCATTCAAAAAGAACTGAAAATGTCGGGACGGGCCCCGGCAAGGTTATAGGCTCGGTGGCGAGGCCGGTCGAGGCCGCTTCGGCTGGGCTGGGCCCATTTAGCAATTAAAAGCTGAGCTGAATTATAGTAGTCAATCTTCTACGGCCGCGAGTACAAGCTGAATTATCGTAGTAAATTCATTCAAAAAGAACCCGGGCAACGCCGGTGCTTTCGGCTAGTTAAACAATAAAGATAAAAATAAACAACCAATTAATGAACGCATTGAAAGTGCTGCTCATGTTGAAATCCCCGATCAGTTTGAGTTAGCTTTGTCTGTGCGCGAAGTTGAGCACTAAAGGCAACATCTTGTTGAAGATTGAGAAGGTAAGCATACTCGGTGTGTCGAGTTAGGCTTTGAGGACAAGGAGAAGTAGGTAATCTCGTTCTTCTCCTCTCATCGTTCGTGATGGACCGAACGAGCGGTGTACATGGCGACGTTGTTTCGTTCATTTTTTTTTTTTTTTTTTTTTTTTTAACATTTTTGCACACCATAGGATTGCTTGGCATTTATTAATCGAGAAGTTTAACATCTAAGTTGTTGTTGTTTCATGGCCACAATTATCCCACCTTGTGGGTCGGCCAGGGGAAGCTTGGCCCAAGTCATTCAAGAACTGGCTGGCGAGGCCTGACATTCGCCTAGTTAGTTCGCCTAGCCATGGTGCCGCCACACTTACTTACTCTTTGTGAAGGGCACCATGGGATCTCTAACGTTCACGAACCTATGCTGGCAGACGGGACTCCTAGTTTAACGTCCATCAGAGGGATGGCACACACATTGATGAATCACCCTGCCTGTGAAACACCAGGATGACAGTTTATAGCTGGGTCGGGATTCAAACCCAGGTGAGACAGCATAGAGGGAGTCTCTAGGCCTTCTTGTCAGATCTCGAAGTACAAATGGTGTTCTGTTAGCGAGCCACTTGCTTGGTGCGTTCCGTTAACAAGTAGCTTGGTTTTGCTTGCCAAGCCAGACATTCCGTATCAACCGCTTTGCAAACTGCTTGTCCAATCACTCGGCAAAGGAGCAAAACGGTTTCGTCCAGGTAAAATGAGGTTTCACTTTTCAAAAATTGCAACAGAATTATAAAATAAAGAGTACGAACACAGGTAACTCTATGGTTATTCAGTTTGTTTTTATGTGGGTTGTCATGGTGTGCCACATGGTTCTCAAAGCATTAATTACATTATTACCCCCCACTGGACTTCGTCTGAAACGGGGTTTATGGATTTGGTTTCTGGTGTCTGTGTGTCTGCAACCATTTCTTGGAGATGTATGGACCGATTTTCTTCAAACTTGGCACACAGACAAAACATGATGCCAGTGGCGTAGTGATGAGGGGGAGGGGGGGGGGGGGTGCGGAGGGGGCGACCGCACCAGGCGCGCAGTGGATGGGGGCGCCAAATGACACCCTCAAAAAAACGTTTTCATGCTCCATTTGTTTGTATTGTATATAAATTATAGTACAACGAACTCGTGAGATCACGAGAAGCAACTTTCAGAAGGACGTTTTACAGTTTAAACTCCGTGCTACGTGTCAACATGTCAGGTTGATGTTTACAAACTCCGTTCCATCCGGATTAACTTTTTTCCTAATTCCTATTTCTTTCACCTCGCACAATAAATTAATCCGTGTTATGGTGTTGCTGCCTTCTGTGTAGATCTTTTATCTTGTATAATGAGGTTTAATATGTGCACTCGGTAACATGGAGATCGCCCATTGGCCCAAGGGATGGAGGGGTGTAACTGTTGGACGTTTGTTATTTAATTACGTCGATCAAATCTAGATATCTCACGGTGTTATGTCCCAATCAGCAAGACCAGGATCACGTGTCAAGTGAGTTCTTTAACTTCCTTTCCTTCCTCTGCTGCTCTGTCTCATCAGCTCTAGTCTCGAGGCCATAGAAATACCACACCTTGCTGCATAGAAATACCACACCATGCTGCATTGAAATACCACACCATGCTGCATTGAAATACCACACCATGCTGCATAGAAATACCACACCACGCTGCATAGAAATACCACACCATGCTGCATAGAAATATCACACCATGCTGCATAGAAATACCACACCATGCTGCATAGAAATACCACACCATGCTGCATAGAAATATCACACCATGCTGCATAGAAATATCACACCATGCTGCATAGAAATACCACACCATGCTGCATAGAAATACCACACCATGCTGCATAGAAATACCACACCATGCTGCATAGAAATACCACACCATGCTGCATAGAAATACCATACCTTGCTGCATAGAAATACCACACCTTGCTGCATAGAAATACCACACCTTGCTGCATAGAAATACCACACCATGCTGCATATAAATATCACACCATGCTGCATAGAAATATCACACCATGCTGCATAGAAATACCACACCATGCTGCATAGAAATACCACACCATGCTGCATAGAAATACCACACCATGCTGCATAGAAATACCATACCTTGCTGCATAGAAATACCACACCTTGCTGCATAGAAATACCACACCTTGCTGCATAGAAATACCACACCTTGCTGCATAGAAATATCACACCATGCTGCATAGAAATACCATACCTTGCTGCATAGAAATACCACACCATGCTGCATAGAAATACAACACCTTGCTGCATAGAAATACCACACCTTGCTGCATAGAAATACCACACCTTGCTGCATAGAAATACCACACCCTGCTGCATAGAAATACCACACCATGCTGCATAGAAATACCACACCATGCTGCATAGAAATACCATACCTTGCTGCATAGAAATACCACACCTTGCTGCATAGAAAGACCACACCTTGCTGCATAGAAATACCACACCCTGCTGCATAGAAATACCACACCATGCTGCATAGAAATACCACACCATGCTGCATAGAAATACCACACCATGCTGCATAGAAATACCACACCATGCTGCATAGAAATACCATACCTTGCTGCATAGAAATACCACACCTTGCTGCATAGAAATACCACACCATGCTGCATAGAAATACCACACCATGCTGCATAGAAATACCACACCATGCTGCATAGAAATACCATACCTTGCTGCATAGAAATACCACACCTTGCTGCATAGAAATAACACACCATGCTGCATAGAAATACCACACCATGCTGCATAGAAATACCATACCTTGCTGCATAGAAATACCACACCTTGCTGCATAGAAATACCACACCATGCTGCATAGAAATACCACACCATGCTGCATAGAAATACCACACCATGCTGCATAGAAATACCACACCTTGCTGCATCGAAATACCACACCTTGCTGCACAGAAATACCACACCATGCTGCATAGAAATACCACACCTTGCTGCATAGAAATACCACACCTTGCTGCATAGAAATACCACACCATGCTGCATAGAAATACCACACCTTGCTGCATAGAAATACCACCCCTTGCTGCATAGAAATACCACACCATGCTGCATAGAAATACCACACCTTGCTGCATAGAAATACCACACCATGCTGCATAGAAATACCACACCTTGCTGCATAGAAATACCACCCCCTGCTGCATAGAAATACCACACCATGCTGCATAGAAATACCACACCTTGCTGCATAGAAATACCACCCCTTGCTGCATAGAAATACCACACCATGCTGCATGCATGTTTGATGTAGTTTTTGTTAACTACCTTGTAACATACCTGCCTGCTCTACTGCTTCAGCATTAGTTTACCTTTCACCAAGCCTAGGTCTGTATGGACTAGGGCAGGGATTACACGTTCGTATTATTATTGCCAAATGGTACGAATATTATTACTGTTGTTAATATTTTTGGGATTAATAAATGCTTTATTACAATGTTATCATTGTTTTTGTTATTACCCTGTGCTCACGAAGCAAATAGCAGGGTTAGGCATTCGGTTGCTTACGTATGGCATGCGTACGTACGTGTCTGCATTTTTGTCCCCGGTCGCACAGGGGAGCGAAAGGGGGACTATGGTTTTCCCCTCCGTCCGTGTGTCCGTCCTTCCGTCCGTCCGTGCATGCGGGCGTGCGTGCGTGCATGCATGCATAAGCGAAGGACCGCATTCGAATTTGGTGTGTGGGTGCAACCTACGTCAAAATCCAAGATGGCCGCCGCCATGTATGTCTGATGCCATGGATGTCTGAACCTTGTGAGCTGAATATCTTGAAAAATAAGCGAAGTACCAACTTCTAATCTGGTGTGTGGGTGTATCTAGGCACAAGGAAGAACGCTATTGAAAATTGGGTCGCCACGTCAAAATCCAAGATGGCCGCCACCATATATATGTCTGAACCTTGTGAGCGAAATATCTCGAAAAATAAGCGAAGTACCAACTTCTAATCTGGCGTGTGGGTGTATCTCGGCATAAGGAAGAACGCTATTGAAAATTGGGTCGCCACGTCCAAATCCAAGGTGGCCGCCGCCATGTATGTCTGAACCTTGTGAGATGAATATCTTGAAAAATAAGCGAAGTACCAACTTATAATTTGGTGTGTGGGTGTATCTCGGCATAAGGAAGAACGCTATTGAAAATTGGGTCGCCACGTCAAAATCCAAGATGGCCGCTACCATATATATGTCTGAACCTTGTGAGCGAAATATCTTGAAAAATATGCGAAGTACCAACTTCTAATCTGGTGTGTGGGTGTATCTAGGCACAAGCAAGAAGGCTGTTTAAAATTGGGTCGCCACGTCAAAATCCAAGATGGCCGCCGCCATGTATGTCTGAACCTTGTGAGATGAATATCTTGAAAAATAAGCGAAGTACCAACTTATAATTTGGTGTGTGGGTGTATCTCGGCATAAGGAAGAAGGCTATTGTAAATTGGGTCGCCACGTCAAAATCCAAGATGGCCGCCGCCATGTATGTCTGAACTTTGTGAGCGGAATATCTTGAAAAATAAGTGAGGTACCAACTTCTAATCTGGTGTGTGGGTGTATCTAGGCATAAGGAAGAACGCTATTGAAAATTGGGTCACCACGTCAAAATCCAAGATGGCCGCCTCCATGTATGTCTGAACCTTGTGAGCGAAATATCATATCATAGCATGTTTTCTGCGTCTTCCACTTTGTCAACTCACATCACTTCCCCGATGGGGGACCGAGGCGTAACGCTTGTTTAAAATTCATTTTCTCGGCAACCGTTGGTCCGATTGACACGAAATTTTACCATAGGATCGCCTCGGGTGTAGAATATTTTTTTATTCATAATTATAACATGATAGGGCACGTCGTACGGACCCAATCTTGGAAAAACGTTGCACCTCTATATCTCCCAAACCGCTCAATGGAAATAGTTGAAGCAAGCTCATTTTCAAGTACTCACCATGGGGAACAAGATACGATAATGACTTAATTATGTCATAATTTGACAGGGACAACGCTCAGTCTGAGCAGTTTGAAATTTATTGAGTGTGATCTATGCAATAATTATATTAGAGAATATTAATTGATGATGTAATCGCTCACGTGGTCTGGCAGCCATATTGGATCAAATAAAAAAAGAACGTTCAAAAACAGAAGAGTTGGCTCACACCAAGTTGACTGCGCAGGACAAGTATTCTAAGAATACCATCCAGTTACCTTCGCCTCAGGAGAGGGTTTTGCATTTGAGTCCGTTTGTTTGTTACTTGGCAATTTTTTTTTTTTTTTTTTGCAAGTTTGTTGATCACTCCAGTTTGTGTGTGTGTGTGTGTGTGTGTTTGTTTGTGTGTGTGTGTGTGTGTGTGTGTGTGTGTGTGTGTGTTTGTCTCTCCGCTCACTTATACTTGCCTACAGGTTACAGTTTTTAACCAATCTTCACGAAACTTCACCAAATGGTAGAGTTCCTGGTCCAACAAATTCCTATATATTTTTGAGGTCAAAAGGTCAACATAAGCCAAAGGTCAACCTCTTTTTTTCGCATTTCTAAAATCCTCAATTTACATCCAATTCACTTGAAATTTGAATAGGATTTACATATCAGCTAACTGAATTCAGCCACCAACTATTTTTGAGATCAACATAGGCCAAAGGTCAACAACAATTTCAAAATTCTAAAATCCTCAATTTTCATCCGATTCACTTGAAATTTGAATGGGATTTACATATCAGCAAACTGAATTCAACCACCAACTATTTTTGAGATCAACATAGGTCATAAGGTCAACATAGGCCAAAGGTCAAGCACTTTTTTTAAATTCCTAAAATCCTCAATTTTCATCCGATTGACTAGAAATTTGAAAAGGATTTTCATATCAGCTTACTGAAACCAACCACCAACTATTTTGAGGTCAACATAGGCCAAAAGGTCAACATAGGCCAGATTTAAAAAATTATCAATTTTAAACCAATTAACTTAAACTTTGAAGACGATTTGCATATCAGGTCACTGAATTCAACCACTAAATATTTTTGAGGTCAAAAGGATGCTGTACTGAGTGCCATTATACTTTGTTCTGTTTTGCCAAGTGTCACTCTATGAGTGATTTTTCATTTGTCTGTCTGTCTGTCTGTTGTTTGTTTGTCCGCACAGAATAAATATGATTTTCTCTGCAACCGTTGGTCCGACTGACAGGAAATTTTCACCATCGGTGCAACTCCACCTGTATAATTTTAAAATTATAATTATGACGTCATATGTCACGTTGTATGGCCGCCATCTTGGAAAAACCGAAAAACTTTGCACCTCTATATCTCCAAAAGCCCTGCAAAGGAAAAATTGAGACGTGGCTCATTGTAAAGAACTCTCCATGGGGAATGAAATATGTTAATGATGATGTCATAGGTGCCTGCATTATGACGTCATAATTCGACAAGTACAAAACTTCATCTGATCAAGATGACATTTCTTGAGCGTCATCTTGGGATAAATTGGTGGAGAAAAAAAAATGATGACGTCATCGGTCACGTGGTTCGGCCGCCATATTTGTTTTTAACACAACAGCCTGAAAAACCACTGAAAACACATCCTGGTGAGGGTCTGCAATCTCTGATTGCTCTTTCTTTTTTATTTTGTAATATGAATACTATGCCATGGAAGGACCTATTAAACTGATCGATGCACATTCATATGACGCGTGTTTCGAAATATAGGAATTCTTCCGAATTATTTGTAGTTAATTAGCCGAATCAGCTCAGATCACAACTAAATCTATTCTCATTTTGAACAGCTTCCAGGGCTTTATTGCTGAGCCCGCTGGGAAACCTTCGAGCTCTTTCATATGGCCCCCTCAATAGGAATTTCTGACGATGTCAGTCCCAGCGGGCACACGACGTTGTTTCAACGTCGAATAACGGTTGTAATGAGGTCGCGACGTCGGACAACCAAAACCCAACCTGAGACTCAACATTAATACCTACATCAAAACCCGACAGTCATTCAACGTTGTTTCACCGTTGGCATCGAATAAATGACTGTTTCAATGTTGGTTGTTCGACCCTACATCGACGTTGAAAGTGTGACATTGTATCAACGTTTATTCGACGTTGTTTCGACGTTGGAAAAATGACGTTGATCCAATTTGCAAATCAAACTCGTTTTCAACCTCGGGTCCACGTCGAATCTTGACGTTCATTCAACATGGATCCAATGTCTGTGTGCCTACTGGGGTGCCTGCAGGGGGCCCTATTTTTGACCTTCGCCCCGAGCGCCACAAACAATCCTTCCGCCACTGCATGATAGTATACATACAGTCACGTAAAAAAGAAAGTACACCCCATGTAAAGTTTTGACTTTTTCAACATATTTCAACATACAGCTATTTGATCTTCATTTCAACAATATTGATAGATAAAGGTGATATAATATAACAAATATCATGAAACATTTACATTTTGTAGTCCATTGTATAATTTAAATAAACATAAATGCAAATTTTGCATGTGGAAAAAGTAAGTACACCCCTACATTTATCACTACTTCAAATACCTAAAATTAGAATCAGGTGCACCAGCCCAGGTGCAAATGATTAGAACATCGTTAGAGAGGATCTTGGAGGAACCTGTCTTATTTAAACGTCAGACATTTAGTTTGGTTTGCTCTTTGTTGTTGAAGTGTGCGGCGTCACCATGCCTAGATCAAAGAGCTCTCTGATGCCTTCAGAAAGAAGGTTATAGATGCCTAGGGGTCTGGGAATGGATTTAAAAAGATCTCCAAACAATTTGAAATCAATCATTCGACTGTCCGGAAGATCATCTACAAGTGGAGAATATTTCATACAACTGCCAACTTGTTCAGGCCAGGCCGACCCAACAAGTTCGGCCCGAGACCAGACCGCAAGATGCTGAAAGAAGTCTCTAAGAACCCCAGAATGTCATCACGGGATCAACAGGTAGCTCTTGTCACTGTTGATGTCAAAGTGCACGAGTCTACCATTAGAAAGAGGCTGCACAAATTTGATCTACATGGGAGGTGTAAAAAAAAAAAAAACCACCTTTAGAGGCCATTTTCCCCCGCAAAGCGGGTGTTGGCCTTTTCGGGCACCATGGTTGTTGTTGTTTTTTTGGTCCCCTTTTTGAAGCAATGTTTTACGGCCGGATGCCCTTCCTGACGCCAACCCTTTTTGCCGCCTTTAACGACAAACAGGGAATTACCAGTGAACTGGTACTCAATTAGCCGACCTCGGAAGGATGACAGGCTGAGTCAACCCCCCTGGCGTTAGATTCAGTGATCGACCGGGATTCGAACCCAGGATCCCAGGATCCTAAGCCGGCACCCTAGCCGCTAGCCCAACACCAGGGTTATATCATGGAGGTGTGCCAGGAGGAAACCTTTGCTGTCCAGAAAGAACATTAGGGCAAGACTAAAGTTTGCCAATGAACACCTAGGCAAAGACCAGCACTTCTGGAACAATGTGCTCTGGACAGATGAGTCAAAGGTAGAGCTATTTGGCCACAGTACCAGAAGACATGTTTGGCGAAAACCAAAGACAGCATTTTACCACAAGAACCTGATACCAACTGTAAAGCATGGTGGTGGAAATATTATGGTTGGGGCAGCTTTGCTGCATCAGGGCCTGGGCAGCTCACCATCATAGAATCCACTATGAATTCTTCATTGTACCAGAGGGTGCTTGAGGATAATGTGAGGCCATCTGTCGGAAAGTTTAAGCTCAACCGAAGGTGGACCAAGTAACATGACAATGACCCTAAACATACCAGTAAATCCACCAAGGAATGGCTGAAAAGAAAGAAATGGAGGGTTCTGGAATGGCCAAGTCAAAGCCCGGATCTAAATCCCATCGAGATGTTGTGGGGGGGATTTGAAACGAGCTGTGCATGCAAGGAACCCCTCAAGCATTGCACAGCTGAAAGAATTCTGCATGGAGGAGTGGGCAAAAATTTCTCCCAGTCGATGTCAGAGACTGGTAGATAGTTATAAGAAACGCCTACTTCAAGTTGTTTCTGCCAAAGGAGGCAATACCACCTATTAGATCCAAGGGTGTACTTACTTTTTCCACATGCGAAATTTGCATTTATGTTTATTTAAATTATACAATGGGCTACAAAATGTAAATGTTTCATGATATTTGTTGTATTATATCACCTTTATCTATCAATATTGTTGAAATGAAGATCAAATAGCTGTATGTTGAAATATGTTGAAAAAGTCAAAACTTCACATGGGGTGTACTTACTTTTTCACGTGACTGTATGTACATCATCTTGTTTTGCGATGCGATCAAAGGTGGCCGACTGGGGGCCGATTTAGTTTTTAAAAAAACCCCGATGTTGAACACCATTTCTCGACATGTATTTACCGATCTTGTTCAAACATTGCACACAGATAATGAATGATGGCTTACATATGCACATCATTTTTTTTGAGATAGAACCAAGATGGCCGACTGGCAGCCATTTTGTTACTGAAGCGTGTCTCCAACATTTGCATAGTCCAATTTTCTTCAAACTTGGCACAAAGACAATACATGCGTATTCATATGCAGAAGATTTTGTTTTGTAATTCGACGAAAGATGGCTGAATGATGGCCTTTAACTCTGTACAGAAAAATTACTAAAACCACAGTGGGGGCTATGACATTTTATGCCTTTTTCTTCTGTTTTTATATTATCATGATATTATCGCGATAATCGAGATAATGAGGTCCATTGTCGTGATGTAGGTTTTTCCATTATCGCCCAGGCCGAATTTAAAAAAATTAATATATATATATATATATATAAATTTAAAAAAAGTGTTCTCCAAGCTACAGGAACAACATGATGTCACCAGCACGTTGTTCTACTGTGACCCCTTGAGGGCATCTCACAGCATGAATCAAGTCTTAAGGAAAGAGTTCAATATGCCACACGCAGAGATATGAGTAATAGCATAGCTGAAGACATTTTCACCCTTGTTAGAGCTTATGGGTACAGTTTAATGCTTAACTTCGTGTGCTGTGGCCTAAACATCCTTTCGGACATATAGATGGCAAACCTTCTAACTGTGTCCGGTAAGGCAAATAAATAGCACAATTTGCGAACAAGCATTATCTTCCCCACAAACGAAGGCATTTTCTGCTTGCCAGGGGCGCTGTAAGGGGGGGGGGAAAGTTGGGATGATTCCAAGGGCCCTGCCCTGACAGGGGCCTTAAAAATTATTAGAACATTAGGTAAAAATTCTCAATGTTAAATAATTAACCTATCATCTTTAATAGAATAATAGACCAATAAAACTAACGGTTCTTTTTGTACACCGCTCCTTTCCTATGCCATCTCCAGGCATTGCAAATCGTCATTGCTGGGCACCGAAGGGGGCTCGGCAGTGACGCACGCTGAAATAGAGTACTCAGTTTTCACTCTGGTTGTTTGTTTGTTTTCTTGCTTTCTTTCTTGCTTTCTTGCTTGTTTGTCCGGGCGATATCTCAGCCATCCTTTGAGCTAGGAAGCTGAAATTTCGGCACAATAGTGAGCAAGTCCTTTGTCAAAAACGTTTTTTTTTTTTTTGATTAATCAATAGATTCAGGAGTTATTTAATTATTAGCGATTAATTAAGTACTTATTTAATTAATCAAATTTCCTTTCTCTTCTGACCATTAACTCAGGCACCTTTTGAGTTAGGAAGCTGATATTTGGACATGCCAATGACCAGGTGATTTGGCTGCAAAGGATATTTTTGATTTATTAATTAATCAATTAATCGATTAATTATTTAATTATTCGATTAATGACAAAAAATTTTTTATTTTTTAAGTTACAGATTGTGATGAAATAGTGGTAGTTTATGTGTTCTCTGACCAAATTGATTAATAATTTATTTTTTTAATGATTATTATTTATTTATTTTCATTATTAATCATTTATTTATTTTCTTTCTCATTTGGCCAATATCTCAGGCACCTTTTGAGCTGGGAAGCTAATATTTGGACATGAGTGACCAAGTGATGTGGCTATCAAGGATATTTTTGATTTATTGATTAATCATTTGATCTATTAATTATTTATTGATTAATCGATTAATTATTTATTGAGTAACCAATTAATTATTTAATTTTTTATAAATGACTTATTTAATTAAATTTCTAAAAGATACATCTTCGGATGAAGCACTAGTGGTTTAGTTATGCGATTAGCCAATTGATTATGAAAATATTTTGTGATAATCTTTTATTGATTTTAATTATACAATTAATCAATCAATTAGTGTACACCTCTCCCTCCCAATGCAGCCTCAATGAGCTGCACTGCGGTATTGCCGGGCGCCGGAGGCGCCCCGGCAATGCCGCGCTGCAGCATATTTAATTATTTGGCATGGGGGCGGTGTACTTTGAATGTATGTGTACTTGTTCTTTTCTTGTTTTTGGCAAAAAGTAAACATCCAGAGAGCCTCTGTATTGCCCAATTTCCCCCCCCCCCCCCTCTATTTACATGAAATGGTTTGGTCCTGCCCCCAAACCAGACGCGAACGGCTTGATAGCAGACAGCAAATTGAGCGTGAGAAGTGCCGGTTCAGGAGCGTCATGTCTCAGCTAAAAAAATGTGCGCGCGTGCTTCATCGGGGCCCATTGTGATATCTTTTCATGGGGCCCAAAATCCCTGGCGGCGCCCCTGCTGCTTGCCCTATTATAGCACAATTAAGAAGACAGACACACTGACTAATGCACGTACGTGGCGGTGACATCACAGCGTGCGCTCATTAGGTTGGAGAACTGAAATTATAGATTCTGATTGGTTACTCCCGATCTGGTCATAAAACATTTGCACATCCCTCCCATATGTGTTTCAAAAAGTACAGTGAATAATTTTCTTTTCATGTAATCATAATAATCAGTACAATGGAATAGTGCATAATAATCAGTACAATTGTGCAAAATAGTGTGCAAAACCCACCATATCAGTTACCTCCCCCTTTGTCATCTCCTACATGTGCGTGTCTTCCCAACCCTATCACTTCTCTGTGTCCCCCTCTTCTGCATCCCTCCATATCATGTCCCCTTCCTGCATCCCCTCACCCCACCCCTCCCATCCTCACCATTACATCACTCCCTCCCATCCTCCTCCTCACCGCCAACCCATTCGTCTTCTCTCTCTCCCCTCTCCCTTCCATCTTCCTTGCCCCACACCCACCCAGCTTCCCTTCACCCTCCCAGCTTCTGCCCAACCCCAATCCCTGCCAGATTTGCCCCCCTCCCAACCCATCCTTCTCAACTTCCCCCCCACCCTTCTCAAGAGTTGTCCCACCCCCTCTTTGTATTACCACACACTGAAAACAGCACCTCCTCCCCTGTCTTTGATGTGTGGACTTCAAACATCTGAGGCTTCTGCTTTACCCGACAGATCTCTCAATCCAGGCCACTGCTGATAAACAGACATTATCTGATAAACAGAATCCTTCCTCCCAAAGGACGTTCCTGCTTGTGTCTCTTTTTGGCCTCAACCCCGTCCCAGGGGCGGAGTTGCACTTTACATAAAAAAACTCAATTTTTCACTGTCTGTGCACACCACCAAACACTAAGGAGTACCTTTGGCTGCAACTTTCCCTCCACTCCCACATCTTGTTACCTCCGCCACCAAAGGTGGATGGAGGTTATGTTTTCACCCCTGTCTGTCTGTTTGTCCGTTTGTCTGTCCATTTGTGAACAAAATATCTCAAAAAGTTGTGGATGGATTCAGACGAAATTTGGCAGAGATGTGACAAGGACGAAATGATTAGATTTTGGTGAAGGTCCGGATTCGGATCCGGCTACTAGAATTTTAAAGTGATTCTTCACCATTGGGAGATCGGGCCAAAAACGATACATATCAGGATATCTCAAAAAGTTGTGGACGGATTTGGATGAAACTTGGTGTAACGGTTGGGTGTCTGACAAGGACGATTTGATTCGATTTTGGTGAATATCTGAATATGTAATCGGATATGAGAATTATTAATTTTTTAAAGTGATTCTTCACCATTGGGAGATAGGGCCAAAAACGATACATAGCAGAATATCTCAAAAAGTTATGGATGGATTTGGACGAAACTTGTTGGACCGGTTGGGTGTCTGACAAGGACGAATCGATTCAATTTTGGTGAAGATCCAGATCCGGATCTGGCTAGTAGAATTATTAAAGTGATTCTTCACCATTAAGTGATATGGCCGACCAGGCGGAGGTATGCTCTCTACTGAGTGCCGTTCTAGTTTTAATTGCCACTATGCCAATTGGGTGTTGGTACTCATCTCACCAGCCATGGCACTGCAGCAAAGGATTTCTGTGATTCAATGGGCCTGACTGAATCTGTGACCTTTCTGATGCAGGTTTCTGTGGAGCTCACATGGTCCACCATCAACCCCCTTCTGATGAAACTACCAAAATCCAGCATCACTGCTCACCTCCTTTCATTTGTTCCTCTTTTTCTCTCCCTGTGGAACCAACTTCCATACTCTCTGTAATCTCATTCTTCCCTTTAGGTCTTTAAGACAGCTGTTCACCACCATCTCAGATTGTACCCAATCCCAAAGCATGATCTTTTCTACCCTCGTTAACCCCACAAAAATTCCTCCTCCTTCCAATTTTCCCTCCTGAGAGTTTCCTTCTGTATCCATCTTGTCCACCCATGCATGCATCCTCTCCTGCCCCCCATTCCTCCCAACACCCATTGTTTGTCCAGGTCTCCCTCTATATTGGCCTTCAACTCTGCTGTCAGTGTTTCCCTTTTCTCTCCCTACTGCTCCTTTTGTGTGCTTCTCTACTGTTCCTGTTGCGTGTTTTGCATCCTGTTTTTGTCTGTAACATGTTGATCCATTCAGTGTACGAGCCTTTCCATGAGCCATGACTATGCATAGGAAAAAAAATCTCTGCACCTACACTAAAACATCACTCACAACTGCTCCTGGACCCTGTGTCTTCTTCACCAAAGATGGAGAATTTTCTAGCAACCCTCATATCTGACTTTGCAACTGGCCCGTATGGCATCAGCGTACTTGTCCCAAAAGCCTCTTTCTGCTCTGTTCACCCTATCATTTGCCCTGGGTCATCTTCCATCCATTTGAAAGTCAGCCAACATTACTGCCATACTTAAACATGGTGCAAAACCATTCCTCTTAACTACAGACACATCAGCTTACCTGCAATCATCAGCAAGGTCACGTGGTCTGTCAGTATCTCCCTTCTGGGGAAAGTCCCGAAAATCCACACTCACTCCTCACTGCCACTCATTAGTTTATTTTTTTCTCCACCTGTGGAACCAACTTCCTCGGTCTCTTCAATGTCCTTCCCTCTAGGGCTTCAAGATACTCGCTGTTCATTCCCGATCTACAATCATGATCTTTTCTCCTGCCATTAAATCTCCCCAAGCACTCCTCTTTCTGGGTTTACAGTTTTTCCTTCCAGTTCTGATTGAGTACTTGCGGATGTCTCCATGTTATCCCTGTGTCCTCCCTTTACCCTCAATCCACCCTACATCCTTTATTTCTCCTATTCTCCCTCTATTTTGTCCTTCAACCCTGCTGTTAGTGCCCCCCCTCTCTTTATACTGTTATTTTCGTTCTGTTACATCATGATTTATTCGACGTTCTCACCATGACATTGTATACAAAAAAAATGAGGTGGAACATCGAATGTAATCAGTATGTTGTAATGGTTTTCTTATTAAAAACAACCCTCCCAAAATACCTTAAATACCCACATTCGACTTTAAATACAGAATCTCTAAACCAGGTGGAGCAAACAAGAGATGGCTTTTGAAGAGTATGGAGTGAAAAACATTGGCAAAGATAAAACTATTATACCTTCCCGTAGGATAAACTCTACCAGTTGTGGGTGTCCTGCTGTCGCTGCATGGTGCAGAGCTGTGCAGCCATCTTCATCTGTTGAGAGTAAATTACAACCATCCCGGTGTAACTGTACAAACTGGATTGTGGAGGGGTTAGGGGGTGGGGTTGGGGTTGGGGGGCAGGGTTAAATGAAGAGGAAAACGGAAGTTTAAACACAATTAAGTTTTCTTTTAATTTTAGCACAAGGAAAATGGTGATAATGTGATGCCTTATATGCTTAGTATGAGTCAACAGAATTTTCCTATTTTCTGGTCTAGTATCCACAATATGCTATTCAGCTGCTATTCCTTAGTATTATTATCTGTGAGACAATGCAATTCAATAATACTATTTACAACTTTAAACTATTTTACTTTGCAAATAAATTTTGGAACGAGATTAAATGATGAAATTTTGCTTGTTAATTACATAATTCCTGCAGGGATGGGTGCGCTGCTGATGCAGTGCCCCTGCACATTACAGCGGGACATTGGACTTTCGCCAGGGTGCCAGTGTAGGCAGAATGTACAGGACGTAGGTGGGAAAACACACTCTGATTGATGTAATTGGTGGAGAGGAGGGGTTGGGTGAAGGTCCTGGTCGAGAAGAAAACGAAGGTGGCTGTGTGGTGGTACAGCGTGTTACATGTTACATGAATGGTATGGTAATAAATAAAATGTTTCACCTCTTCCTTTGTATATACTTTGCGTTATGCACAAGTAGGACAGAGTACCAGAGCACCAAAAGAATGCAAAATGCTACTTTTAGTTGTGTGACTCCGATTAAGCTGCAATGAGGCCTGGCAGAACACAGGAAATGGCCGAGCAGGGGTGCTTGCTATGGAGTGGTCTTACACAAAGCGTAAGTTCCAGCATATATTTGTACCGTATTGGATGGGAACGACGTAATTTCGTCATTTGGTCCTTCCTGTGTTTTTAACTCAACTGGACTATGTCCAACTGAGTTTTTGTCGACACCCAGTGTCCGTCGTCCATCTGTCGTCTGTCTGTCTGTCTGTCTGTCTGTCTGTCGTCTGTAAACAATTCGACGTCTACGCTCTAAAAGTCACAAATATTGATCAAATTTGTCGAAACTTGTTCTGCAGCGTCTTTAAGACATAAACTAGCTTGGGATTGCATTTGGGCGTTGCACGCCCAAAAATGGGCGCGGCAGGGCGGCCATATTGAAAAATCAATTTTTGTCATATATATTTTAGCACATATAAACTATATAGTTTGTGGTTCTATTATGCATATTCTAACCATATTGATATAGACCAGTTGAGTTCAGGTTCCCTGGAACCTCTAGTTTTTAAATTGACATGGGACCTCCTACCGACTAGTTTGTTCCATTATAAAAGTTTAGCCACCATCCTCACCCTCCACATGTTTAAAGCTTTCTGCTATGCTTACAATGTAAGATTTTGTGGAACGTTCAATATTTGAAAATGGAGAGGTAATTTGATCAACAACTTCTCAAATGCACACCTTCACTACCCTCTACCTCCAGCATTAAAACAAAGCATACATTGTATTAAAATAAGGTTACCATGTCTTCCTTTTCGGTCCTGAAATCTCCGTCCAGCCGGGTTTTTAAAATATCTACAAATGTGCGGGTTAAGGGTTTTGCCGTTTTTTGTTTTTTTTGCTTTTGCATTTTCAAAGGGATACATTTTAAGATTTGGAATACTTTTTTTTTACCTGACTTAAATGGTTAAACAATTTTCGTACATTTTCTTACGGTGATGAAATGCGGTTGATGTAATGTTTGAACCAGAACAGCGTGGTGCAAGTCTGCATAACTCCGTCATGTCGTAATGGACGTGTTCGACTATCGCGCATCCACCTCCTGTCCAACCTCGGTGAGTGAGAGCCCGGTGGCGTGCTCAGACAGTGTATTTTATGAGTTTGTACCGTTTCCCAAGTACATTTGTTTGATTTTCTTCTGTTCAACGTCAAAACAAAAGTGTGAATTCACTGCAGAAATAAAGACAAATTTCCGGTGTTGTTAAAGAAAGTGGTCACGAAGAACGGGAAGCAGAGTGCTTGGTATGTAGAGCTGGTACATTTGTCTCCATGGGAAACAAGTGAATCCTCTTGGATTGCGCTGAGGTTCGGGCATGGAATTTCGAGCCTCGATCATGGTTCGAGCCTCGATCTTGTATACAAAAATAATAATAATAATAATAAGAACCTTGGGCCGAATCTCGCGCTTCACCAGTGCGCGTGCGCGAATTTACGTCACGTCGGCAGCGAGAAGGGGTTCCCCAACACGAACCAATCAGGAACTGCCACGTCACACTTATATGATCTCAGAATTCCTGTGACAGGAATTCGCGTTACACTGGCTGGAAGTCATTCGCTAGAGGCGCTTCCTCAGCGCTAATAAAGGAGATATTGATTGACAACCTCATGTGGACTCGGGCAAGCACAAGAAAGCAGTTCAAGGAAAGAGCTTATCATCCTCATTTGCAAAATTAAAGGACTGGTAACTATTTTATTTTATTTTTTGTACTCTTTTATTTATTTTTTATTTTTACTTTTATTTACTTTTATTTTTTATTTTTTGTATTTTTATTTTTTGAATCCTCTTTTATTGAAAATCAAATATGGTAACGTCAATTAAAACAACTTAAAGTAACCAAAGAAAACCTTCTAGGCCAAATCAACACTCAGTTCATCGATGAGCAGTAAATGATAAGCAGTGTTTTAAAGGGAAAACCTTTTATGAAAATAAGAATGGAAATTAAAATAATATATTTCCAATTGTGCAAACAATATAAATGCATAGCACATCATCTTTAGCCCCCTATGCTCCACTCTCATTCCCTGTTTATTTGCACACAAGACATTTTATGGATGTAGATAATATGTGGATGGTCACTTTCTATATCCTGACTATAAGCTTTTTACAAGTTTTAAATATTGCAGAAAACCAATAACACGAATAGAGCAAAATATTGTTGATACAGCTGATGTCAGTTTTGTGTCATGTTGCTCGAATGTTGCCTGTAAGCCATTACGTTGCTGCCATGCAAAACAAAAGGAAGCACCTGACATGCTATTGCTATTGAGTAATTCCCAAATTTCGTTGTCAACACATATGCTTCTTTCTGAAACTGCATCGCATGCTTACAGGATTGATATGTTGGCAAATGCAATATTGTAATGAGTATCATTGCTTCCGTGTTTGCAAAATCCCAACAGCTTGATATTAGCCAATATGTAATTTGCCTTCCTTTGCCTTGTAATGGCAGCTTGTCTACAAATCCCCTTATTATAATGTTTTGGCAATGGCATGAACTTCTACATTTGCGATAAAAAAAATAAGATGTACGGTACATAAATGTGCATTTGCCCATAAAACCACACACCACACACATCTGTTGGCACATACCTTTTCGTAATCCCCTGATGTTGCTGCATCCAGCAAACCCTCTGAAAAAATATAGAAATTTTATTTTACAAGACATACTTGCTTTCAACAAAGTCAAGTTTTGGATAATGTAAAGCTGATAAAATAAATTACAGCAATTAATGTAAAAACGAAAATGAATCATACCTTTGCTATCCAGGGCAAACATGATCCTGGGAATGAAACAGGTGAAAATTGATTTAATACAATGAAGTATAAAATGGAAAATTTCAATGCATGCAATTCATATCTGACTGGTATAATGATTCACCAGTGGCAACAATAACAACAACAACAACAACAACAACGGCAACTAAAATGTCATTCATTATTTTATCATGTTCATGATCATCAGCGTGCAATACTCATGGCAGAGCATCTGTCGTGATGAAGCGTTCTCATGGGACGGGTAAAGCTGTATGGTTTGCAATTGCCTTTCCAGCAGTAAATTAGGGCAGAGATCAGGTCATATGAACCATGGTCTACACAGAGCATCAGTGCTGCCAAAGCGGTTTCTTTGGCTCGGGTTGGATGGGTCGCCATTCTGGCACAGGAAGTCAGGACAGGCATCTGGAATTTGGCCAGTGTGCTCATGGAGCCCTAGCAACACTTCACGAAGGACACCGTGGGACCTTTACCTTCCACCAACTAATGTGGGCAGATGAGACAAATCAGGACAGGTATTTGGAATTTGGCCAGGGTAATACAAAATTTTAATCACTCAACAGTCTTGCATGGACGTGCAGCTTTAAATTGATCGCCCATGACTATCTGATTCAGCATGGCCAAACCTTTTCACCCAAGTTCAACTTATCAGGCCCAACTTCTTTCTTCTCTTTGTAAAAGAAGAATGTCAGTATCCAAGAGCATCTCTTTTCCACTTTATCTTGGCTAATGATTTTGGTTGCTCTGGCATCCAAATAGCTTTGCGACACCAATAAAATGAAGAGTAAGAGTGAAGGAAATGTGCAGTATTACAAGGACAAATCCACTGTAGACATCCATTTAAACAGAGATGAATATGGGTGCGATATCTCCAGTTATGCGACCTGCAATGAAATTCCATCTCAGTTTGGATAATGTAGGTGGTGTGAAGAAAAAAAAAAAGCCTATTGAAATGAACTCAAGAAATCAAACAAGTTATATACCCAGGGAGCCAAACCCCATTTTTTGAAGAAAAAGGGGAATGGGGTGTTCAAAAACGTTGGTACCCAAAAACAATATATATGGATATCAAGGATCACAACCGAAGAGGACAACCCTGACAACAAGCTGCTGTTAACCTAAAAATTTACCCTCAAACAATATGACCAATCTGCCGGTGTGTGCCCCGGTTTACAATAGGTACACCGTATCCCTGAGTGTAAGAGGCGACAGAAAGGGTTGGCGTCAGGAAGGGCATCCGGCCATAAACCATTGCCTCAAAAGGAGAACCATGACGATTGTCATGGGACCCGCAAGGCTAACCCCCACTCAAGCAGGGAAAATGGCGTTAAAAAAAAACAAAAAACAATATGACCAATCTGCCGGTGTGTGCCCCGGTTTACAATAGGTACACCGTATCCCTGAGTGTAAGAGGCGACAGAAAGGGTTGGCGTCAGGAAGGGCATCCGGCCATAAACCATTGCCTCAAAAAGAGAACCATGACGATTGTCATGGGACCCGCAAGGCTAACCCCCACTCAAGCAGGGAAAATGGCGTTAAAAAAAAACAAAAAACAATATGACCCATCACCCAAATGGCACATTCTTTCATGTTTGTAGTCATTTATATGCTCTTTCTCCAATTAGGTGAAGCTAACATCAGATAAAAGAAACCAATGGAATATTTGTTGTTACTTTTTGTAAACACCTCAACAATAACTTGTCCGAATCCTGTCATTCCTAGTTGTCACATCTCTACCAGGAAGAGGCAGATATCAAGATCACTCAGCAACAGCATCTCTGTAGAGAGTTTGGAAACCCCATCTGATAATACTGCAGATCTGCCTCTCATTTAGTGACTTGGCCATCTCGTACCAGCATCATCAGAGTTGCTCATTGTGCCCATTTTAGAGTGATGTGGGTTGATCTGGAATTCCTGCTTTCTATTCCATGATGTCACCTCAACGAAAAAACAAGGAATTCTCTCTGATTTCAGCATCTTTTCCAGATCCTACTTTATTATGAGAGGAGATGATGCAGCTAGTGAAGACATCGTATGCACTTCACTACAGGTTAACCATTATAACGAGACCAAGCAACATATGAACTTTCATTGACTATCCGAGAGAAACGCTGATGTGTTTGCCAGTGCCATTTTGCTTTTAGGAAACTTCCACCTGGCTCATAACTACCTGAGGGCCATCGGCAAGTTCATGAGGGAACCTGGTGCAGAAGATATCCTTGTTTCGGCCGATTTGTGCCAGGAGGGAATGGCAAACAAGATGTTTGGTGAGAAATCAGACTTCTACCAGTCTATACATACCATCAGAGTCATCAGTGAGGCGATTTGGCGTCTTTACTGGAAATCATTCAAAACCTGGACAACACATAAAATTACCAAGCAGTGGAAATAGATTATTGAGACTGTCTTGTAGAAGCTGTTTGAAAACACAGTTGACAAGACTAAGCAACTACAGCTTATCAGAAGATCTCACTCACAGCTCATGGATATTCAAGAATGCCTTCAGAAATTCCAGGATTCATTACAGGGGCTTCCAACAGCTGTATTCTGGTTGCATTTTCTTGAGGTGTCAGACATACTTCAAAAATTCATCTATTATTAATCAATGAGAAGGAAACTGGACTAAAAAACTGTGCGAATCTGCGAGGATGCTTCCCGACCACACAGCAGACCGGAATCACAAATATGGTCAGCATTCCCTGTTTGTCAGAGATGAAACAGTTGCCTAACACAGTTCCAGATGCACATGCACCATTCATGAATGGGGCATTTGGTGGAAGGAGAGCTGACGACATCCCACAATGAATTGTCCCCTGATTTGCTTCTAGACAGACATTCAACGCTGATACTAAAGGAAGAAAGTGGCCTTGATGGCATAACTCCAAATCCTGATGCACACACCAATTTTGAGTACACAAAGCCCATTACTGCAGCAATTTCTGCAGAACTGAAATCAATGATCCTCATCAAATTTGCCAATCCACGTCTCAAATCTGGTCCAGCAAATGTGGCAAGGGAGTAACAAATGGTTCTCAAGATGATGGCAGCCACAGAGACAAATGTATTCATCAAAGCAACCACAGATATGGTGAATTTAACAAATGGTCAGTGTGCTGAGCCTACAGTGATGGATCATCTGGTGCGTGCAAAGAAAATTGATGCCTAGGCACGGACTCTCTTTAATGTGATAATGAAACGACCAAAGTTAGATTGCAGACATTCCTCATGCAGAACAAGTTTGCTGTTCCTGGTAAGAGTTATGAAGGAGTTGCTCCACTGAGAATAATGCAGGTCATTGCCAGTGAAGATGATATTTTTTAACTTATTGGCGATCATCAGTGCAGCAAGATGCCTCCTTCATTATTTAATGATTACGAGACGATGAGAGCAGCAGGTACAAGGCTAGTCTTTTGAAGGCCCTAAAAGAGGAGACATGAGTGAAAGGTGTGATGATCTTCCACAATGAGATGTGAAGACAGTAGTTATTGTTGATGCTATACCACAGTGGTCCTTTCCCAAAGATGAACTATTTGGAGCCATTGCAGGACACTAAAAGCAGTTCAGTTGAAGTTGTGTTCCTGCTAATACAGAGACACCCTCACCCCACCACACCTCCAGGAGTACCTCTGGCTTCAGCTTCCCCTCCGCTCCCACCTTCTGTTATTATGTGTGCTGTACCGTCCACCAAACAGTGATGACTCCATTTACATCTCGTCTGACAACATGGACCAATCTCTATCCACTCATCCCAACTCTCTCTTCCTCATATGTGGCGACTACAACCGAAATCATGCCAGCCGGCTGGGTGTGGGTTCCTCTCACACCAGCCATGGAACCTCAGCAAAGGAATTCTGCGACTCACTGGGACTGACACAAGCTGTCAATTTCCCGCCCTGGATCTCAGTCAACGGAGCATCTTCTCTTCTGGACTTGGTTATGACAAACTTCCCTGCAAATGTCTGCTGTTCTTCTTCTGCTCCAATCGGTTCATCTGACCATTTGCTCGTTAAAGTGGACATCTCTCTGGCCATTCTCAGAGAGCCTCCTCAGCGTTGACGGGTCTGGCATTTATTTCACCCAAGCCGACTGGCATGGTCTTCAAGCATCCATCAAACATCTGGACTGGTCTCCCATCTCTAATGCCTCTGACATCAACTCATCCTGGGAATGCTTCCAAAGAAAATTGCTCTCTCTCATGCTCAGATTTATCCCATCTCGTCTTCAGTTGTCATACCCTTTTCTCCCATCCATGTTACACTAAATCTTGTGGTGAGGCAGTTGCCCTGAAACAACTTGCCTTCACCTCATGGAAGGCTAATCCAACTGAAGGTAATCTCTGTTCCTTTCACAAAGCTCGGAAGAAGTGTGTGTCTTCCCTCAGGAGATGAAAAAGCCGAATGCCTCAACTCTGTGATTGCCTCAAAATCTTGTGTCCCAAACTCGTCTCTGTACCCACCTTACACAGTTGTACGCAGCTGCTCCTGGACTCTGTGTCCCTCTCTCCTGACAAGGTGGAGAAGTTTCTGTCAAACCTCGACTCTGATTCTGCAACTGGAGCAGACTGCATTAGCCCATGGGTCCTAAAATCCTGCTCTGCTGCTCTATCTCACCCTCTCTCTGTTCTATTCACCCTCTCTTTTGCTCAAGGTCATCTGCCATCTGCTTGGAAATCAGACAACATAACCACTTTACACAAAAAGGTGCAAAAGCAGTTCCTTGCAACTACAGACCAATCAGCCTGCTCCCAATCATCAGAAGGTCATGGAATCCATCATTGCTTCTGACATCAAATCCTTCCTCTTCCCTAATGGCTTGATGTCTGATCATCAATTTGGATTTAGACCAGGTAGTTCTACTGTGGACATGCTGCTTCTGCTGTCTCAGCAATGGAAGGAGGTCCTCAATGCCAAACAGGAAATCAGAGCTGTCTCCCTTGACATATCTTGTGCCTTTGATATGGTCTGGCACCCCGCTCTGCTCACCAAACTCTCCTCTTATGGTATCCATGGAAATTTCCATGCATGGCTTGCGGACTTCCTCTCCCATTGCGGCCTTGGCTCTCCCATGGCTTTCCATTGGACTTGCGGCCTTGCGGCAGTCAACGTGTGGCCCTGAATGGAATTCTCCCATTTCCTCTTCCTGTCCAGGCTGGAGTTCTTCAAGGCAGTATTCTAGGAAACCACCTTTAGAGGACATTTTCCCCTGCAGAGCAGGGATTGGCCTTTTTTTTGGGGCACAGTGGTCCCCTTTTTGAAGCAATGTTTTACAGCTGGATGTCTTACCTGCCGCCAACCCTGTTGGTCGCCTCTTGCGACACGCAAGGAATTACCAGTGAGCTGGTACTCAATGTGCCGACCTCAGAAGGATGACAGGCTGAGTCAACCCCACTGGTGTTAATTCAGCGAGCGATTGGGATTCGAACCCAGGAACCCAAGCCAGCACCCTAACTGCTAAGCCAACACCAGGCCTAGAATATACAGGCCAGTATTCTAGGCGCTGTGTTTTTTCTGGTCTTCATTAATGATCTCTCCGACTCTCTGGAAAATCCTCTCCATCTCTTTGCTGATGACTCCACTCTCTGCCGCTCCATACCTCATCCTTCAGATCAGCAGGCAGCAGCCTCCAACCTCCTCACTCTCTGCAGACCTGGATAAAATCACAAATTGGTCAACAAGTGGAACACGTCTTTCAATCCCGACAAATCTCACACTCTCACTATGTCTCTCCATAAAGACCATCTGGACAACCCTTCCATACACTTTCTCAACAATCCTCTTAAAGAAGTTCTGTCACTCAAGCTTTTGGGTCTCACTATCTGCCATGATCTTTCCTGGGATAATCACATTTCCAAGCTGGCCTCCAAAGCCAGTCACCGACTGGGCATCCTCTGTTGTGCAAAGTCCTTCCTTGGCACCTCTGAGCTCCTCACCACAAACAAAGCTTTCATCTGCAGCTTGAAGGAATACTCCTCACAACTAGCTGGGCTTAAGGCTGTAGAAACCAAAGCATTCAGAATCATCGGAATCTCACGCGGAGAAGCTGATTCTGAGGGCCTTTCACTCGGTCATCGCAGGCAGGTTGGTGGGTTTCTGTCTTCAACCGACTCCTCTCAGGCCTTGCTCCCCCTGCTCTGTCTGTGCTCTGTCCCCCAAATATTCCTGCAGGACGCACAAGATCTGCCAGCAACCCTCTTCTGGTGAAACTGCCAAAATCAAGACTCTCTGCTCACCTTCACTCTTTCATTCATCTTTTCTCCTGCCTCTCTTCAATTCTTCTCCTCCCTCCAGGTCTTTAAAACAGCTGTTCACCACCGTCTCTTGTCTTTCCCTCATCCAAAACCTTGATCTTTTCTACCCCCGTTAATACACCCCAAATCCACCTTTTTCAATCTCTGACTTCATTCCTTAAATTTCCAGTAGTGTCCATTTGTTTTATACTGTGTACCCCTCCCCGCACCCCTCCCCCAACCCAGCCCTCTCCCTTTCACAGATCTCTCGTTGTCCTTGTTTTCTACTATTGTTGTGCTTGTGTGCTTTCCTCTATCTCTCCCTCTTGTCTCCCGCTCCCTTTATTATATGTTATATGTATCCGTTTATGTTTTTGTGTTTAATGTGTTAGCTCATACACAAGCCTCGACTCTGTATACAAAAAAATATATCAAAACTGTGTTTATCACAAGGGGCTCCATTACATCTGGGGCTGCTTTGAAATTAACTCAACAGGAAGCAGATAGCAGAGTAATGTTTAAAGTGCAATGAAGGTGCTGAATGAGTAATTATCCATGTTAATGACACAGACGTCATTGTCATGGCTGTGGTCTATGCCACCATGCTTGTGAAACATCTTCTGGAGTTCTGGGTAAGGAATTCACCAGAGAAGTATGTACCAATTCATGAGATTGCAGATAAATGGGCCTTCACATTGCCATGCATTGCCCTTTATTCATATATTGAGTTGAAAGGATACAACCAGCTCTGCATATTTCACTGGGAAAATGGCTTGGATAAGCAGCAGCAAGAATATTGATTAATTCCTGCATTGGAGGAGTTTGCAAGAGATCAGCATTCTTGTCAAATTACAGCAGATGCCATCAATCAGGTGAGGGAGCTCTTACTGGATGTGTAAACAAACTTGGATGGTGACCTCTCAGGAGCTGATCTCAATCAACTCAGGGTTTGCAAGTTCCTGAATGTTTGCAGCCCTCTCCCTTCCACAGATCTCTCCATGTCCTTGTTCTCCCTGTTGTCAACCATGTTGAAGCTGCTACCACCAGCAGATAATTAATTTGTTCAGCATCTGCAAAGAGCAGCTCTGGCCACAATAACAGACAAACATGTTCATATCTCTAATCTGACCATCCAACCCTTTAAGAAATATGGCTGGGCACTGCAGGATGACAAGATAGGTCCAGTGCCATCCACTAAACAAGCATGGCCGGATCAGATGACGAAGACAATATGATATGATTGAACAAAGGGATGCAATAAGAACTTTTTCTGTTAGGAACAATGTTCCATGCAGTGTCGTTGGTGTCAGATGTTGGTGCCGAGCGTCTAGGAAAAGGTGAAGCCATGTTAAGTACAGTGAGATGCTCTCAGCCAGTGGCAACTCTTCATTTGACTCAGATTAACTTTTCGGAGGTACCAGTAGTAGTAGTAGTAGTAGTAGTAGTAGTACATGAAATTATTATTACTGCTTGTAGTAGTAGTCTGTTGAGGTTATATCTGGTGTTGGATTAGCGGTTAGGGTGCCGGCTTGGGATCCGAGGATCCTGTGTTCAAATCCCGGTCGATCACTGAATTAACGCCAGGGGGATTGACTCAGCCTATCATCCTTCCGAGGTCGGCAAATTGAGTACCAGTTCACTGGTAATTCCCTGTGTGTCGCTAGAGGCAACTAACATGGTTGGCGGCAGGAAGGGCATCCGGCCATAAAACATTGCTTCAAAAAGGGGACCACGGTGCCCGAAAAAAGGCAAACCCCCACTCTACAGGGAAAAATGGCCGCTAAAGATGGTTGGTAGTAGTAGTACTACTACTACTAGCAGTAATAATAATAATAATAATAATTATAAGGGAATAAACCCACAAAATGGAGGTAGAAGTATAATAATAATAATAATAATAATAATAATAATAATAACTAGAACTGCCACTTTAAAACTGCTGGCAGTGATGACCGGTTTACTCGCACCCACTTTTGATGCAACCCCACTGTTGATACAACCCCACTTTTGATACAACCCCACTTGTGATACAACCCCACTTTCATTGGACATGCTTTGACACAACCCCCTTGGATACAACCCCGACACACACACACACACACACACACACACACACACACACACACACACACACACACACACACACACACACACACATCCCCCCTACCCCCTCCCACACACACACCCACACCCCTCCCCCCACATTCACACCCTTCCAAACACACACACACACCCACACACACACACACACACACACACACACACATCCCTCCCCCCCCCCCCACACACACACACATCCCTCCCCCCACACACACACACATCCCTCCCCCCACACACACACACACACATCCCCCCTACACACACACACACATACACCCCACCCCCAACACACACACACACACACACACACACACACACACACACACACACACACACACACCCCTCCCCCCACACACACACACGCACATCCCTCCCCCCACACACACACACACACATCCCCCCTACACACACACACACATACACCCCACCCCCAACACACACACACACACACACACACACACACACACACACACACATATCCACACACACACACACACAAACACGCGCACACACCTCCCCCCACACGCACAGACATATCCAGACAAATGCACAACCCCCTCCCCCCACCCCCCAAGACACATCCCACACACACATCCCCTGACACACACCCCCACACCCCCCTCCCCCCACACACACACACATCCCCACACACACACACATTCCCCCTACCCCCCACCCACATACACACACACAAACACATGCACACGTCCTCCCACCCCCACCCCCAACACACACACACACACACACACACACACACACACACACACACACACACACACACACACACACACACACACACACACACACACACACACACACACACACACATATCCCCCCACCCCTAACACACACACATGCACACATCCCCCCCACCCCCAACACACACACACACACACACACACACACACAAACACACACACATACCCCCCCACCCCTAACACACACACAAACACATGCACACATCCCCCCACCCCCCCCCCCAACCCTAACACACATGCACACACAAACAAACACCCGCACACCCCTCCCCGCACACGCACACACACACCCTCCCTACACACACACACGCTTATTTTTCAAGATATGCAGGTTGCAAGGTCAGACATATATATGGTGGCGGCTAGCGCAAATGGGCCACTGTATTTTCGTGTATTACGTACGCGCTTTGATGGGCGGGGCGTATGGTGTTCATGAAATGGTCAAATGCGGAAGTGCTGGAAGCAGTTGCGATGGTGTCGTACGATCTCTTCTCGCGGTCCACAAGATTATCACAGAGAGGTGCAGCTTCCAGCGTTTCTAGATCTGATCCAGGCCTATCCAACGAGACCAGTCCCAGCATTCTAGGCCCAATGGTTGTCTCAGACAGACCCGACAACGGACGTGTTTGTTTTAACTCGAGCCGATTCGATCAGAGACGTGCTGGCGAACATAACCAGTCATATATTTTGAACGCGTGGCTCGATTTTTACAAAATAAACTTTTTCTTGCAGGGCTTAACCGTGCGCTGACAACGATACCGAGTTTGACCCTGAGAGAGCCGTTTTGCGCCGCAAAGGCGCCTTGTTCCCCGTGATGACCATGTCGTGCTGCATAAATTATCATATACTAGGGCGTGCCCGTACGTGGGTGCAAAAAAACATGCGTGCAAACAACAACAACAAAAAAAAACTTTGAAACCACGTGGCAGTAACGACCACAGAACCCCCCCTCTATTTACATGAAATGGTTTGGTCCATTCGCAAAGCCAAAGCGAACGGCTTGCGAGTACGGTGACCATACCTTGGGAACCACTTGTCCGATTAATTTCAAACCTTGAAAAGGCACATCCTCGGGTCCCCAGCAATATACCTGGCAAGTTTCAAGTATATCGGACCCGTGGTTGTCGAGAAACAGCGGTCACAGACAAACACACAGACAAACACACAGACACACACACATACACACACACATACACACAGAGATTACTGGAATTATAGATAGACTAGGGCATGCCCGTACTATATATATATCTAAAATTATATCCCCCCCTCTATTTACATGAAATGGTTTGGTCCATTCGCAAAACCAAAGCGAACGGCTTGCGAGTACGGTGACAATCCCCCCCCTCTATTTACATGAAATGGTTTGGTCCATTCGCAAAGCCAAAGCGAACGGCTTGCGAGTACGGTGACAATCCCCCCCCTCTATTTACATGAAATGGTTTGGTCCAAAGCGAACGGCTTGCGGAGTTTGGTAAAGAAATCGCCATAGCTCGGTAACTACTTCTCCGATTAATATGAAACCTTGAAAAGGCACATCCTCGGGTCCCCAGCAATATACCTGGCAAGTTTCAAGTATATCGGACCCGTGGTTGTCGAGAAACAGCGGTCACAGACAAACACACATACACACATACACACACACATACACACAGAGATTACTGGAATTATAGATAGACTAGGGCATGCCCGTACTATATATATATCTAAAATTATATCCCCCCCCTCTATTTACATGAAATGGTTTGGTCCATTCGCAAAGCCAAAGCGAACGGCTTGCGAGTACGGTGACAATCCCCCCCCTCTATTTACATGAAATGGTTTGGTCCATTCGCAAAGCCAAAGCGAACGGCTTGCGAGTACGGTGACAATCCCCCCCCCCCCCTCTATTTACATGAAATGGTTTGGTCCAAAGCGAACGGCTTGCGGAGTTTGGTAAATAAATCGCCATAGCTCGGTAACTACTTCTCCGATTAATATGAAACCTTGAAAGGGCACATCCTCGGGTCCCCAGCAATATACCTGGCAAGTTTCAAGTATATCGGACCCGTGGTTGTCGAGAAACAGCGGTCACAGACAAACACACATACACACACACATACACACAGAGATTACTGGAATTATAGATAGACTAGGGCATGCCCGTACTATATATATATCTAAAATTATACCCCCCCCCCCTCTATTTACATGAAATGGTTTGGTCCATGTGCGAAATGGTTTGGTCCAAAGCGAACGGCTTGCGAGTACGGTGACAATCCCCCCCTCTATTTACATGAAATGGTTTGGTCCAAAGCGAACGGCTTGCGAGTACGGTGACAATCCCCCCCCCCCCTCTATTTACATGAAATGGTTTGGTCCAAAGCGAACGGCTTGCGAGTACGGTGACAATCCCCCCCCTCTATTTACATGAAATGGTTTGGTCCAAAGCGAACGGCTTGCGAGTACGGTGACAATCCCCCCCCTCTATTTACATGAAATGGTTTGGTCCAAAGCGAACGGCTTGCGAGTACGGTGACAATCCCCCCCCTCTATTTACATGAAATGGTTTGGTCCAAAGCGAACGGCTTGCGGAGTTTGGTAAAGAAATCGCCATAGCTCGGTAACTACTTGTCCGATTAATATGAAACCTTGAAAAGGCACATCCTCGGGTCCCCAGCAATATACCTGGCAAGTTTCAAGTATATCGGACCCGTGGTTGTCGAGAAACAGCGGTCACAGACAAACATACAAACATACAAACATACAAACATACAAACATACAAACATACACACAGAGATTACTGGAATTATAGATAGATTACCGGCGGCGCGTTCCGCGCTATAACTGCCATTTGAGTTTGAGAACAAGTCAGAATAGTCAGAATTTGAGCAAATCTGTTTCATTCGTTTGTTAATATGCCTCAGCTATTGACAAATCTACAATTATAATTTTTTTGGAGGTTGAAATGACCGCGGGAGATCGCGTTATAATGATGACGTCCTGGATGGACATCTTCTTCTTCAGTCCCTCATTACTTTCAGTGAAATACGATCGAGTTAAAAATAGTCAGAATTTGAGCAAATCTGTTTCATTTGTTTGTTAATATGCCTCATCTATTGACAAATCTGCAATTATAATTTTTTTTGAAGTTCAAATGACCGCGGGAGATCGCGTTATCGTGAGCACGTTATGGAAAGACGAAATGGTGTGTTTCTTCTTCTTTGAACAATAAAGACTTATAGCTTCGCGACCGTACATCCAATCATCTTGAAATTATGCACACTTGTTACTCTTCATGACTTCTACTACAGTATGAAGTTTCACGTCGATCAATAAAGCGATTCAAGAGATATCCATTTTTTTTAAAAAAATCGTTTAATTAACGATATCTGCCAAACCACGTGACCTATCGCAAATTCTAAAATGACATTTTAGTAGACTGACCTGCTGAACAGACCTGTGAAGTTTCTCCTCGATTGGATCAAAAATGAGGGAGGAGCTACGTTTTAAAGGTTCATGCTTTAAACCATCATAACTCTGAAACCATGTGTCGGATGACGTCGCCCTCGCTGACTTTTTTGTTCGTCATGGGCATGCGATTCTGCCTGCAAAGATTGGCCTCGATCTGTTCAGCCGTTGCAGAGAAAAAGGGGTTTTCGTGTTTTCACGAAAAACAAGATGGCGGCCGAACCACGTGACCTGCGACGTCATAATTACCATTAAAATATTCTACAGACCGAGTCCCTCCTATGGTGAAAATTTTATCTCAATCGGCCCTATTATTGCAGAGAAAATGTTTTTTAAAGGAAATTAAAACTGAAAATGGCAATAGCACTGGGAGATGTGGCCTGGGAGGACAAAATGGTGTGTTTCTTCTTCTTTCAACAATAAAGACTTTAGCTTCGCGACCGTACATCCAATCATCTTGAAATTTTGTACACTTGTTCCACCTGATGAGAGCTACATTGCCTTAAAAATTCAAGTCGATCCATGCAGTGGTTCAAGAGTTACAAGCTTTTTAAAATTTAACTTCCATTATTTATTGCGGCCAAACCATGTGACTTAAAAAAACGTCTCAAGTCACGATTAAACATCCCCCCATGAGGAACATTTGTGTAAAGTTTCCACTCGATACCTCAACAAATTATGGAGGTGATTCCATTTCTAGTTTGAGATTTGAAAACGTCATAACTCTGAAACCACGTGTCGGATGACGTCGTGCTCGCTGAATTTTTTGTTTGTCATGGGTATCCGAATACGCATGCCAAGTTTGGGCTCGATCCGTTCAGCCGTTGCGGAGAAAAAGGGTTTTTTGTGTTTTTTCACGGAAAACAAGATGGCGGCCGAACCATGTGACGTATGACTTCGAAAATTTTCGCATTCTGAGTTTTTTTTAACTAAGCATCTGGGGGGAAAATCTCTTTTTCAGGGGAGAAAAACTGTGTTTGACGAATTCTAACCTCTTAACGTTAGCATTTTTGATATACTCAATACACGTGTTTTTTGTTCCCATTGCAGAGTTCTTTAGAATGAGCCATTCCTCAAATTTTTCCATTGAGCCGTTTCGGAGATACAGAGGGGCAAAGTTGAAGGTGTTTTACAAGATGGCGCCCATACCACGTGACCTATGACGTCATCATTAGCATTAAAAAATTCTACGAGTCTAGCCGATCATTTGATGAAAATTTCCTGTCAATCCGACCAGCGGTTGCTGAGAAACTTAATTATGAAGTTTTCGGAGGTGCAAAATAGGGTGGAAGAATAATAATAATAAGAAAAACTCTAGCAGTAATAATAGGTTACTCTCCATTTCATGGAGAGTAAACCTAATAATAATATACGTACAAAAATAATAAACAGAAGAACACCAATATGGTACCAGCCAGAATGGTTTTGGTACCCTAATAAGTCTTTTATGGTGCAATAATTTCAGCTCCTTGGCGAGTCTACAGGCCCGGATGCTTTAGAGGCGCTCATCTGCTAATCAAACACAATAGCAATCTCCACTCTCACGGGTCTCCATTGGTACCCAGCAATTTATGGGGAAAGTGTCTTGCTCATGGACAAGAGCCACACCATCATCCAACCCACATTATGAAGAATCAGCCACCAGAAAACAAGTGCAAAGTGCTACACCACTCTGTCAAGACACTCAAATAATGAAGAAAAAAAAAGCAGCAATGACTTCACAAACCAACAGGAAAAAGTATTAAAACAATGACAAATTATAAACAATTCCCTTTAATACTTGCCATGTTTCTCTAATTTGGAAGTCATTTCATTATCTATTTTTTTTTTTGTGCTGCACATTTATGCTACACAATATGATTGGCATTTTGTATTGATACAATACATGCATGTATTTTAGCCTCATCCACTGCATGCACTGCACAAGAGACAGGGAACCAGACTGATCATCAAAGCTTTAACTCTGTAAATTATAATTTTCATGTAAATAAGTAAATTTAAGCAAATTATTTTCATGTAATATTCATGTAATATAAGTAAATTATAATTATCGATCATGAAAACATAAATTTGATTATTTTGTACTGAGCAAACATTTATTTCACTGCCCAAAAATGATACATTTTAATGAAATTAAAGGCTGTGCACTTTACACATCTTATCATTGCATTGCTCTAAGTGTACGTAGTGAGAAAAGACTAATGCCGTGACAGTACAACATGTATTAGTAGGGGAAGGACACATTTCAACTTTGTAATACTTCATGAATTGTGATAATTATTTGTAAACAAGATAAATGGCGCAAACTTATTATACAACACAGGTAGCTGTCCAAAAATATATCCCAGACAATGAAACCCCTGCAAATTCCCAAATATTGTGCACATTTGTCATGCTGTTTGGTCTAATATTTCATTACTGGCAGAATATTTTACATATATATAGAACGGAAATAAGTTAAGCTGATTGTATCAAGCAAGTATAAATATTCTATGGTTTCTCTTGACTGATTTTAGCTTCAGCTGAATGCAGAATGAACATATAAATGATGACTGCAAACATGAAAAAGTGTGGTTTTTGGGTACTGGGTCATGTTTTTTGAGAATCAATTTCAGCTTATCAGAAGGTTGTTTGCAAGGGTGTCCACCTAGGTTGTATTCTTTAATAGATGTGTGTTCAGGGAATTGGCATTAAGTCCTATGGGTGTATATATTGTTGCGGATATGAGGACTGTATATATTTTTTTGATTGTGTGCTTTATTATTATTATTATTGTTATTCTGCGCCTCCTGCCTCCGGAGCTGTGTAAAGGTCAAAGGGGCATCCCATAATTAGTCCATAAAGCATCCACACCACAGCCAATCATAGAATACCCCTGTTCAATAGTTATATCTTATTCTGTGTTTTAGGGTAAGGCTGTGTCTCCCATTAATTGAAATACTCCATTGCACCAGTGAAAGAGATAGATTCCCTTCATTCCCACTCCCAACACTTCCATTCCCCCCTTTTCGTCAATTGCAATTCGCATTGCCAACTGCATGTTGGGCGGTTTTCCCTTCATCCGCCATTGACCACGAGGCAGGGTTGGGGAAGAAAGGCGGGTCCCCACCTCGTCATAGAGGGGAGGAGTGAGTCAGCCCCACTCAACCAACCACGAACAAGGGGTTGGACTTGGAGAGGGTGTGGAGAGAAACATCGAGGAGGTTCGCGAAGGTTGAGGGGTGGGGCCTATATAACCCGCAGGCAGGGCGTGTTCAAGGAGAGGAGCTTTTACCGGCAGACGAAAGAGGAGCTTTTACCGGCAGACGAAAGGGAGCCCAAGCCGTTGAGACGAGAGGAGGTCCAAGGCAGATTAGCTTTTACAGAGGAGAGATGAGTACAAAGGAAAGAGCTGGGTCGTCAGAGCAAGAGCGCGTAGAGAGGTCCATGACAAGAGCTGAGTTGGTCGTCAGGGGTGGTCAGTGGTTGCGTTCAGTGGTTGCGTTCAGTGGTTGCGTTCAGTGGTTGCGTTCAGTGATTGCGTTGAGTGGTTGCGTTGGAGAAAGAGTGGTTGGACAAACAAAAGAGAGAGAAGAGAACCCGTCACGCCAGACCCCCCACGAGCGCGTCGGCTCTGACCGTGATCCGACCCGTGATCCCGCGCACACGACAGGATCGGTGGCATCAGCGGCCGTCGAGGTCCAGCCCGACGTCCCGTGCGGGATCAAGCTCCAGCCAGCTCCGTGCCGTCCTCCCCCTCCAGCCACACACCTCCTTCCAGCCAATCCACTCTGCAATTCCCCGTGTGAGTCGTCTTTGTTTGTTCTGTCCTGGGTAGGTAATTAAGCTTGTATAAGGAATTCACTGTGTCACCTGCGTCTCGTGTCCCTGTACATAATCGTGACTGCTCCTTCTTGATTATATGTGTAAATAATAAATCCCATTACTCTTCTGTCCGTCTTCTCGTCTTATTCCTTTTCCTCTTTGCATTCGGTCGTTTTAGAGTTTTCCAGATTGGGCAGCTGCGGTGCGATACGGCCAAAGTTTGGGGTGAATCGGGTGAGTTGGGGAAGAATCGGGGGAACTGTACGAACACGGTGGCCATTCCGCTCGGTCAAGCAACATCTTTAGCCGTGTCCGTAACAATATATTATATATATATGTAGAAATGAATGAACGAATGAATGATCGTTATAAGGCCATTTTCCCCGCTAGAGCGGGGGTTAGCCTTGCGGGCCCCATGACAATCACGGTTCCCTGTTTGAGGCAATGTTTTTACGGCCGGATGCCCTCCTGACGCCAACCCTTAGTCGCCTCTTACGATGTGCAGGGATACGGTGTACCTATTCTAAACCGGGGTAAACACCGGGATATATATATATATGTATATACATTATACATATATATATATATATATATATATATATATATATATATGTATGTATGTATGTATGTATGTATGTATGTATGTATGTATGTATGTATATATATATATATATATATATATATATATATATATATACATACATACATATATATATATATATATATATATATATATATACATATATATATATATAGTCGTCCCTCGCTATATCGCGGTTCACTTTTCGCGGCTTCGGTACATCGCGGGTTTTTCTCGCTAGTATATGTAAAATTATATCGCGGATTTTTCGCTATATCGCGGGATTTTGCGATATAAATGTATTTTTATATACTATTATTTTAAATATTTTTGTGGTAAAATAAGCATTTTCTAGCCTAAAAAATTAAAAAACGTAAAAAAATAAGAAAAATACAGTGATTAAAACATATTACAAGAAATAAAATACTGTACATAGTGTACAGTAGAAGGAGAGGCAAAGAGTCGTGCGTATGGAAAACGCAGATGCGGCAGCTTCCACTTGCGCTAGTTACCCACGTAATGGATAACTGTAATGCTCTTTCTGGCTGTGCAGTACATTCATCATCGTCATCACCTTCATCGTCATCAGTACTGCACAGCTAATTCATCATCATCTTCATCACGCAAGTTGTAGTATTGAAGAGCCGGGGCTCTTGCTTGATACGGACGAAATGACGGGCAAGACACAAACTCGTCCGAGAAGATATTTATTCTCAAAACCAACTCGGGAACACTGAAAAGCCCGTTTATCGGGCTGCATTATAAAGCACAACCAGAAACCGAAACCGAAAGCCACGCCTCTCAAGCGTGGTGTGCTTCGGTGGTCACGTGATCAACAGGTGTAGCTGATTATACCCGCACGCGCGGCACGCTTTGGTGGTCACGTGACCAGCCACTCTTGCGCCGCAGATCCCCGCCGGTGACGTCACCGGCTGGAGCAAGGAGATTCTGATGCTGGTCTTGCTTGGGGGATCCATGGGTCGCTACAGTATCTTCAATGGTGAGTACCCATTAGAATTTTATATGTTGTTAAAATTACGTATGTTTAAGAGTGTAAAAAGTGTTTAAGAGTATAGGAAGTGTTTATAAGAGTATGGGAAAGGTTAATAAGAGTGTGGGAAAGGTTAATAAGAGTGTGGGGAGGGTCATAAAGCTTTAAAATATATATAAATAATAAAATAAAAATATGGTCGCTACTTCGTGGATTTTCGTCTATCGCGGGGGGTGCTGGAACATAACCCCCGCGATAAACGAGGGATCACTGTGTATATATATATATATATATATATATATATATATATATATATATATATACATATATATATATATATATATATATATACATATATATATATATATATATATATATATATATATATATATATATATATATATATATATATATATATATATATATATATATATATATATATATATATATATATATATATATATATATATATATATATACGTCTACTATATACATACATATATAATATATATATATATGTATATATATATATATATATACATATATATATATATATATATATATATATATATATATATATATACATACATACGTCTACTATATACATACATATATATATATATATATATATATATATATATATATATATATATATATTGGCGTCAGGAAGGGCATCCGGCCATAAAAAATATTGCCTCAAAACAGGGAACCATGATTGTCATGGGACCCGCAAGGCAAACCCCCGCTCCAGCGAGGAAAATGGCCTTAAAATGATCATTCATTCATATATATATATATACGTATATATATATATACGTATATATATATATATATATATATATATATATATATATATATATATACATATACATATATATATACATACGTATATACAGTCACGTGAAAAAGTAAGTACACCCCATGTAAAGTTTTGACTTTTTCAACATATTTCAACATACAGCTATTTGATCTTCATTTCAACAATATTGATCGATAAAGGTGACATAATATAACAAATATCATGAAACATTTACATTTTGTAGTCCACTGTATAATTTAAATAAACATAAATGCAAATTTTTCATGTGGAAAAAGTAAGTACACCCTTGGCTCTAATATGTGGTATTGCCCCCTTTGGCAGAAACAACCTCAAGTAGATGTTTCTTATAACTGTCTGCCAGTCTCTGACATCGACTGGGAGAAATTTTTTCCCACTCCTCCATGCAGAATTCTTTCAGCTGTGCGATGTTTGAGGGGTTTCTTGCATGCACAGCTCGTTTCAAATCCCCCCACAATATCTCGATGGGATTTAGATTCGGGCTTTGACTTGGCCATTCCAGAACCCTCCATTTCTTTCTTTTCAGCTATTCCTCGGTGGATTTACTGGTATGTTTCGGGTCATTGTCATGTTGCAAAGTCCACCTTCGGTTGAGCTTCAACTTTCTGACAGATGGCCTCACATTATCCTCAAGCACCCTCTGGTAAAATGAAGAATTCATAGTGGATTCAATGATGGTGAGCTGCCCAGGCCCTGATGCAGCAAAGCTGCCCCAAACCATAATATTTCCACCACCATGCTTTACAGTTGGTATCAGGTTCTTGTGGTCAAATGGTGTCTTTGGTTTTTGCCAAACATGTCTTCTGGTACTGTGGTCAAATAGCTCTACCTTTGACTCATCTGTCCAGAGCACATTGTTCCAGAAGTGCTGGTTTTTTCTGAGGTGTTGATTGGCAAACTTTAGTCTTGCCCTGATGTTCTTTCTGGACAGCAAAGGTTTCCTCCTGGCACAACTCCCATGCAGATCAAATTTGTGCAGCCTCTTTCTAATGGTAGACTTGTGCACTTTGACATCAACAGTGGCAAGCGCTACCTGTAGGTCCTGTGATGACATTCTGGGGTCCTTAGAGACTTCTTTCAGCATCTTGCGGTCTGCTCTCGGGCTGAACTTGCTGGGGTGGCCTGGCCTGAACAAGTTGGCAGTTGTTTGGAATCTTCTCCATTTGTAGATGATCTTCCAGACAGTCGAATGATTGATTTCAAATTGTTTGGAGATCTTTTTAAATCCCTTCCCAGACTCGTAGGCATCTATAACCTTCTTTGTGAAGGCCTCAAAGAGCTCTTTTGATCTTGGCATGGTGACGCCACATACTTCAACAACAAAGAGCAAACCAAACGAAATGTCTGAGGTTTAAATAAGACAGGTTCCTCCAAGATCCTCTCTAACGATGTTCTAATCATTTGTATCTGAGCTGGTGCACCTGATTCTAATTTTAGGTATTTGAAGTAGTGATAAATGTAGGGTTGTACTTACTTTTTCCACATGCGAAATTTGCATTTATGTTTATTTAAATTATACAATGGACTACAAAATGTAAATGTTTCATGATATTTATTATATTATATCACCTATCAATATTGTTGAAATGAAGGTCAAATAGCTGTATGTTGAAATATGTTGAAAAAGTCAAAACTTTACATGGGGTGTACTTACTTTTTCACGTGACTGTATATATCTTCTTATATTATAAAAGAAAGTTTTTGTTTGTTTGTCTGCGCAAGCTAATCTCCTGAACGGTGAAAGATAGGAGTAAACCTCTTTATATACAAAAAATGTCGGGACGGGCCCCGGGAAGGTTTTGGGCTTGGCGGTGAGGCTGGTTGAGGCCGCTTCGGCCGGGCCAGGCCAATTTCGCAATTAAAAGCTGAGCTGAATTATAGTAGTCAATCTTCTACGGCCGCGAGTAAAAGCTGAATCGTAGTAGTAAATTCATTCAAAAAGGACCAGAAATGTCGGGACGGGCCCCGGGAAGGTTATAGGCTAGGTGGCGAGGCCGGTCGGGGCCGTGTCGGCCGAGCTGGGCCCATTTCACAATTAAAAGCTGAGCTGAATTATGGTTGTCAATCGTCTACGGCAGCGAGTAAAAGCTGAATTCTAGTAGTAAATTCATTAAAAAATGAACCAAAAATGTCGGGACGGGCCCCGGGAAGGTTATAGGCTAGGTGGTGAGGCCGGTCGAGGCCGCGTCGGCCGAGCTGGGCCCATTTCACAATTAATAGCTGAGCTGAATTGTAGTAGTCATTCTTCTACGGCCGCGAGTAAAAGCTGAATTATAGTAGTAAATTCATTCAAAAAGAACCAAAAATGTCGGGACGGGCCCCGGGAAGGTTATAGGCTAGGTGGCGAGGCCGGTCGAGGCCGCATCGGCCGGGCTGGGCCCATTTCGCAATTAAAAGCTGAGCTGAATTATAGTAGTCAATCTTCTACGGCCACGAGTAAAAGCTGAATTATAGTAGTAAATTCATTCAAAAATAACCCGGGCAACGCCGTGTGGTTTCAGCTCATATATATATATGAGCTGAAATATATATATTAGTGCTGTGCCGATATTGAAACCGACAATCGGAACAAGCCGATGTCGGCTATTTTTCGGTAATATGTACAGGCAGATTGTAATCAGTGTGCAGTTCCAAAGACCGATTATAGTTGTACTGTACTCTATACAACCCCCAAACCTTGAGTAGCTTTCGACTTGTTTGGAACAAATTTCAATAAACAAATTGAAGAAAACAACGTTGCACCTATTGCTTTACAAACAGCTGCGAGTACAAAGAAAAACGCGATGCGTCTTACTGTATCATGCGAAACGCGATGGCTCTTCCTGACGCTGGTAGAATACGTATTGACGTCATATGTTCCAGGCATGCATCAAAGTGTCACTTTAATTAATTAGTTTCACATTTCGAAGGCGGACTCATTGTATTCTGGCTTCCTGGAGCAAAATGACACATTTTACATGCAGTTTGTAAAATTACTGCTTCATTCGTCACACCATATGCTGTGACGTCCTCTCACGCAATCTCACGTAATCCGAAGGCACATGGTGTTCACAAAACACTGAACCAAACACATGGAACTTTATTTATTCCTCCGCAATTACGATTACTTCGTTTTAAACCTCTTCTACCTCCTCTGTTACCTTCGTTATTTCACGGCACGCCTCTGCGAGTTACCCTTCCAAATGCTACCTTAAACGTTCCCATTTTACATCCCATCATGCTTGTGTTCACTCATCGCCCATCTCATGTTTGATTTCCCCGCTCATCACGTCCATTATAGTGCCTATCACTTGCATTTCGCCGCTCATTTTTTCTCTCATCAACTCTATTTGTGATTTGCACTGGACCACAAGAGCCTCATATCGAGCGGAGCCGGTGCCCCGCCCAGCATGCGCATCTGGACAGTGATGCGAATCGTCATTCATTCCATCAGTTCAACCAAATGACCTGTTGTCAGAACAGTCACTGCCACTGTAGCCTGGACCAGTAAATGGCATCACCATGGGCCTACAACCTACTCTACAATTAATCCTTAATGACAATACATTATCCAGTGAGAATGTGGAGCAAACACACAGAACTACGTATCTCAATGGACTCTTGTCAAATCTACCTCCACATGGAGTGGCTCTGGGGCCCTCAGCAGGTGGACATACCCCCATCATATTCATTCTTTACAACCATGCCATTCCAAGCTTCGTACCTTCATCCCAACATGTTACCATGTCATCAGGCACCATTCCCACTACCTTTGACGATGCCACACAGACATCCACCTTACCCATCTCAGATGCCTCCAGCACCCAACCTTATGGATCTGCTGATAGCTTCATCCTATGGGGTAACAAAACTGACTATACCTTATTTCCAGAGCGGCAGAGAAAGCGACTTTGCCTTATTCAAGCTAGCATTGGACAGCCTGATGAGTAATCATACATACTTGTCAAGTAGTACAAATAAGAGTACAAATATTAAGTACTTTTAAGTCACCTTAAACTACCTAGTGCATACAAGTGTGCGAAGTGTTACGGATTCGTCACTTCCGTTGTTGTGGTTCTCATCCACTGTAAACATTTTTGGTTGCATGTACTATTATTGTTATCGTTTAGGTGAAATAGAGATAACTGTTTTCAAAAGGTAAAAAAAAGTAAATGTTTTAAAAAGAAACCGGAAACCGGAAACCGGATCGGGAACCGAACGAAGAAGAAAAAGAGGAAGAGGAGGAAAAAGAAGCGGAGCGAGTGAGGTCGGAGAAGGAGCCGAGCTGCGTTGAGGTTTTGAGCAAATGTTGGCGAATGAGGGTCACTAGCGAACTTTGGGGTTTCCTGGGAAAGGGATTCCTGCGACAGTTTTTTGACAGATAAACCTGCGTGACAGGTTTTGCGGTTGATTCCGAAGAGAATCATTGGAGTGCTGTTACGTCTCGAGAACGGACCGTTGGCCATTTTGCCTCGCGCTGGATTTTCGCATCGCTCCAGGTTTTTCACCTCGCTTCAACCATTTCAACGCATCCAGCCATTAACCTGGTGTGTGTGTGTGTGTAACGTGGATTTCGAGTGGGAATTTGCGGTTCGCCATGTGGGGAGCCGTTGAACATCCATACCCGAAGGTGTGATTTCCCAGTCGCCTCTTGAGGACACTTTTGCCCATCTTTGGCAGTGTGACTGTCAACTGAACGGGATTCTGGTCTCGATACATCGTTCTGACGATCACTGGAGCGTGGATCGACTTTGGTTTGAAGCTGGGACAGAGACATTGGGAATGTTATTTTCGCTCACTTGGAGCACAGTGAGTTATATTGTACGAAACTGATGGTACCATCATAGGAATGATATATTGGTTGTACAATTGATTAATATTGTTATTGTACTGTTATTCTTGTGTGACCTTAATACAATACTTGTTTGTTGGTAACAATTGGTGTGGTTTCACCATTGATCTTTGACACACAGAATAACACATCTTTCTGCAGTGACTCCTCTTGAGGCTCGGAGGTACACCGTGACGGGGTTTGGGGAGGAGCACGTAACAGAAGACATATATATATATATACTGGATCTGAGACCACACATGACGGCCTTACAAGCCCGGAAGGGCAAGTATGGACAGCCGAGGAAATCGTACAAAGCGAGATCGGCACTATCATGAGCATTGCTCCAGTTAAAAAGGGAGATGCAGAGGCCTTTGAAGATTTTGCTCTCGCAGTGCACTCCCTTGTTAGCATGTTGCAATCCCTCAAGGGTGAACATGGATTTGAACTATGGTGTGGCTCACATATAAACAGGTTGATTACGTTGTCACAATGGATTCATCGAACACTACATTAACCAGAGACTCCGAGATGCATATTATAATCAGACCTACATGGCTGCACCATCTGGCAGCCTGGCTGCAGGTGAACTCCCGAGCTAATGGCACGGAGGAAGACCTGCAGCAGGGCGATCCTCTCGGCCCCTTTCTCTTCTCCTTGGGCATTCCAGACCTTATCAACAACTGTGCCAGCGAGTTTAATGTTTGATATTTGGATGATGGGAAGGGATTGTTCAACCGTTTTGGTCGACTTCAAAAAGATCATCGACGCAGAGCAGTCTCTCGGCTTGAAAATCAACACACTCAAGTGCTAGTTGATTGTTTTGGATTCGGACATGAACAACGAAATCTCCATACTGAACAAGTTCCGTGAAATCGTCGCTGACATAAAGCTTGTTGGTAGCAAGATATGACATTCCTGGGTCCTCCTTTGTTGAGCAGTGTAACAGACAGTCCTCGAAAGCAAGCTCACCGATTTGCGACATATGATGAGCAAGCTAAATTACTTGGATGCCCATGACGCTTTGTTGTTGCTAAAAAAAACTGCTTCACAATTCTGAAATTGTTGTTCTTTGTGCGCTCAGCTCCATGCTTTAATAGCAATGTGCTTTTTCTGATGAGTTGGAAATCAAAAAAGCTTTGGAAAGTGTTCTGAACACTGAGCTGTCAGAATGAAGATGGGCACAATGTTTGCTGCCAGCAAATAATGGTGTCATAAGTGTCAGATCTGCTTTCGATTTGTCCCTGCTGGCTTTTCTTTCTTCGGCCTATACTTGTAAACTACCGGTTGATGCATTATTACCACAGAATGTTTCTCAGGACGATTATTTTGATTTGGCAGGTGCCTGCATACAGTGGACGGAAAAAGCGGGTGTTGGCATTTGTGGAATCCCAGCCAAAACATCCAGCCTATCCGCTTGGGACAATCCTTTGTGTATTTGATCAGTTGAAACCCTGCTCTCTTGTTTATCCTCAGAAAAAGATTGGGTGAGGCAGCTAGCAATAGCAGTTTGGCTGAATACCATCCCCATCCCCTCTCTCGGCCTAAAGGTGGACAATTCTCAGCTGAGAATCACTTGTACCGTTTGACTTGGTTCACCTCTGTGCCACCTTCATACTTGCATTTGTGGTACGGCAGTTGACTCCTCATGGGTGCATGGTCTCAGCTGCAAGACAAGCACTGGTAGGTTCCCTCGCCATCATCAATTGAATGACCTCATCAAACAGGTTTTGGATTTTGTGAACTTGCCCTCTGTTTTGAAACCAGTAGGGGTTTCCAGGGTCGACAGTAAGAGACCTGACGGCATGTCCATTTTCCCTGGAAAAACGGCAGGATATTGGACTGGGATTTCACATGCAGTCCTTAGTGCCCTGTCACACATAGGCGGATTTGTCGGCGACTACTGACGACTGAAAAAAATCGCCACCACCCACCGACAATCGTAATGAAACCGTAATGGACGGTCTTCTGTAGTCGTGGTTATCCTCCCCAGGTCTGCTGCAGTCGGCAAGAGCCGCAAAGGGGCCAAATATTTTTTTAAATGTTTAAAAACGGCGCGCTCAGTCGTCCTCAAAAAAAATCCGCCATGCTGTCGTGATGGAACCACCATGCTGTCGTCGGTATCCGTAATAAGACCGTAAAGCGGCCGCATCCCAGTCGCTCATAGTCTTCCGCAATCGTCCCAGCATCGCCCCACCAGCTATCACGGCAGAGATGCGAATGCCATACGGCCTTCCTGCGGCATCTTCCCGACTACGGGCCGACACTGTTGCGGCTGCATATCGACTACAGAAGAACTGTCACGTCTCCCCTGCAGCTATGGGAGACTGACGACGACAGCAGTAGGACTAGTGGCGGCCGAGTTACGGCCATTGGCGACAGAGATACGACTGCCTGGCGACTGCATTACGACATACCACGATTTTCTGGCCAGGTATAAATAGGGGTGGACATTTCAGCTCACTGCAGTATGTTCTATGGACAAGGTCTACCAAGGGTCTCTCTACCAACATCTCTCATGGATGATGAACATAGGATGAAGCTGGTCCTTCTGAATGACTTGGCAGCACTGGACCAAGATATTGCTGCGAATGACCTACTGCTGGCTCATGCTGAGGAACAGCATCAAGAAAGAGGACAACGGAGGGAGAGAAGACATTGGGTGAGGCCGTGGCTCCTGCGACGACCAGCTCTAGGGCAGTATGAGCAGCTCATGGTAGAGCTCAGGGGCGAAGACGTGCAGGGCTACAAGAACTTCACCAGGATGGAGCCAGCCCTGTTTGACGAGCTGCTAGAGCGTCTCGGTCCTCGAATCGCCAAGCAGCTCACATTTTGGCGTGAACCAATAGAACCAGGTCTGAGACTGGCAATCACGCTGAGGTACCTTGCGTCAGGGGATAGCTACATGTCCCTGCAGTACAACTTCCGAGTGGCCCACAACACCATCGCCCTCATTGTACGGGATGTCTGCCAGGCCATCGTCGATGAATACCTGGAGGAGGTCATCAACACTCCCTCTACACCAGAAGAGTGGAAGACAGTAGCTGAGCAATTTGGACTGAGGTGGCAGATGCACCATGCCCTAGGAACACTCGATGGCAAACACATCTGCATCAAAGCACTGAAGAAGTCTGGGCCCGTTTTTTTCAACTACAAGAAGTTCTACTCCATAATCCTGATGGGGCTGGTTGATGCCAACTACCAGTTCATCTGGGTGAACATGGGAGCGAACAGATCGTCATCAGATGCCCAGATCTGGAATCAGTGCGATCTGAAGTTGGCTGTTGAAGATCATGCCATCGGCTTGCCAGAACCAGACCCTCTGCCTCATGATGCCCGAGACATGCCGTACTTCATCATCGGCGATGAGGCCTTTGCGCTGAAGACCTGGATGATGAAGCCCTATGGCAGGAGGAACTTGGACCACCAGGATGGGATCTTCAACAACCGCTTGTCTAGAGCAAGGCGCATCGTGGAAAATGCTTTTGGGATCCTATTCAACCGGTTCCGCTGTCTACTCACAACCATGGCCCAGACACCAGAGACAATCGATAGTATCATCCTGGCCACCGTTTGTCTCCACAACCTTATGCATCTGCATTATCCAGCTCAGCAGAACGAGGTGATGGACCATGAAGACAATGACCTCAACGTCATCCCAGGCTCCTGGAGGGAAGGTACGCAGCTGGCCGACATGGAAGAACGGGGGGTTAGAGGGAACGTGCACACCCGTGTAGCCAAGGACCAGAGGAACTACCTCAAGACCTACTACAACACCCCTGCCGGCTCCATTCCATGGCAAGACAGGATGGTGTGAGGGTCTCCGTGGAGTGAGGTCCTGTGGTGCCGACAAGGATATGGCTTTATTGTTTGGACTTGGGACTTTTGGGAACTTTATTTTTGGGACTTTGGTCCTTTGGAAACTTTATTTATGGGACTTGGGACCAGTGGAAATAATTTGTTGGACTTTATTTCCATTCTCTCTCCCTGCAGAAAAGTTTGATTATTACCTTACAATGACACATCTTTATTAACTTTCTTATTGTACATCAAACATCCTTGGCGGGCTTCTTCGCCACCTTGGTCACGGGGGCCACCTCTTCAACGTCCTGGATGTCTGCCGCCTTTGACCCAGAAGCCTCAGCAGCTATGGCCTCTGGGTCAAAGACGACCTCTTCTGGTGCTACAGCTGGCAGATCTGGTACGGTGTCCTCATCCCTCTGTGGAGCCTTGGCAGGCCTCCCCATCTTTCCACATTTAGCAGGCATGCTGATTACAGCTTCAAATACACAAAACTGTACCCTGTCTACGAGCAAAGAGTGTTGTGTGAATCGTCTCCAATCGCCGGCGGTCTTATTGCAGACTTGCGGACGTCGGAGTAAACCGCCATCAGTCGTAATCTAGCCGCCAGACTGTCGCCACGCTGCCGCCGTGCATCCGCAATGCAGTCGTCGTCGATCTTCAACAGTCGCCATCCCACTCGGGGCGAGGTCAGTGCTTCGTCGCAATGCAGTCGCAATGTGGCCACCTGCAGTCGCCATACTGCCGCCTGACCATATTTGACCGCCCAAAATCGCCAGTAGTCGCCGAAAAATCTTGATCGCCGGCAGTCGCCAGTAGTCGCCAAAATATCCGCCTATGTGTGACAGGGGCTTTACATACAGAGATCCTTAGCTCCAAGCAAGTTGGTTCCCGAAATGACGGAAACATGCAAACTCACCAAGTACATCAATTTGAGGGAGAACTATGAAGTTATTCCCACTTGCATTGAGACATTCGGTCCTTGGGGGCCAAAGGGGCTCAAATTAATCAATGATGTTGGAAATCTTGCCCGCATTGCCACTAGTTCGACATCGTTTATTCCACAAGCCATCAGTATGGCAATAAAAGAGGAAACGCGGCAAGCATAACGGGAATGGTTCCAGAGTCAAAAAATTATTGATGACATTTTTTACCTCCGAAAGTTTTATCGCATACCAAAAACTAATTTCTCTTTGGTGAAAGTGGCTTTTTTCTTATGAGAACTATGAAATGGGAGTGTTTTTTGTGAAATATGGTGATTGTTTATTTAAAGTTGTGAATTTTGTTTTATTGACTTTATTTGAAATTGTAATTTATCAAAAAGGTTTTGGTCATTCATTTTAAATTACTTTTGTGCTTTATTCCTGTTTTACAGCATGTTTATCAATTTGTTGCCTTCAAAGGACTTTTGTTCAACCTGGGCTCATTTAAAAATAAGTGCTCTGTATTGTAAGCATTTCATAATTGTCTTGAACTTTAAAGTGAACATATCCTGCTGTCTTGCAATAATAAAAGAAAAACAATGTTATAAACAATCCATATACAGTCCACACATATAATCTGAGGTCTAGAAAAATCAGACAGGCAATGCGGTTCACCTTTCATGTATAAAGACTCATGTAAGCAGCTTTGTTATAGATAAAGATCATTGCTGCTTACCTGGGCTTAACCAGTCGTTACAGCTCTCATCCATTCATTTGAAGGAGACGCATTCAAAATAGAATGCCTTCAGCATATCGAGTTTCCTCCTTAGGAGTGGAACCAGAACTCCTTAAATCGCTACATCCTTCATTGCATCCTTCCGCAAAGGGTGGAAATGCGAATGGTTCGATGGATGTGCGGAGTATCGTTGAGAGAGAGGAAGACAAATGATGAATTGCGAAAAATGATGGGAATAGAGCCTGTGATTGATGCTGTGAAGAGGAACAGGTTGAGATGGTTTGGTCATGTGTTGAGGAAGGATGAAAGTGACTGGTTGAGAAGAGTGATGGAAATGAATGTAGAAGGAAGTAGAGGACGGGGAAGACCGAGAAAGACTTGGCTAAAGATGGTGGAAGAAGAAATGCGGGCAAGGGGGTTAACAAGGGGAGATGCAGAAAATAGGGCAAAATGGAGAACATTGTCATGGGGACCGCAAGGCTAACCCCCGCTCTAGCAGGGAAAATGGCCTTAAAATGCATGTTGTGTGTTGTTGTATCCTTCATTGCCCCTTATACTCCTGTCAAGTTTGGTTGTGATTGGATAAGTAGTACCAATGGAATGTATCGCAGTCAAAAAATCAGTCAGACTGACAGATACCAAATTGCGTATTTTAGTATGATAACAAAACAAATTCAAAAAATGTTGAAATTCATGTTTTAAAACATTATTAGAAATAATTACTGAAACAAAGCCAATCAATATATCAATAATTAATCAACCTCACAAATGCAAACTACATAAGTGAAGGAACTGTACCAAATAGCGATAAACAGTAAAAATGTGGACAATCAAATAACCACACGGACATTAGCCTCCCACAATTTCCACCCTTCGACTCTGCACCAACAATTACCTCAAAATGCCGCATATGTTTTCGATTGAAATCGTTCCTTCAAGTATGTTCCTACTTTTCCAAAGTAAAAGTTCAGATAAAAATATGAATTAAAATAAACGAAAGCATAAATGGATATGCCCTTGCCCACGTTAGATGCCAACCCACTTGTACAGTCGTGGACAAAAATATTGGCACCCTTGCACTTTTTTCAAATAATGCACCATTCTTTCCAGAAAATTGATGAAATAAAAAAAAACATTTTGGTGTCCACATATGTATTTCTTTGGTTTGCAGTGGAACAAAACAAAAAAAAGCTGAAAAAAATCACTACATCTTAGCTTATTCCACACAGAAATCCTAAAATGGCCCGGACAATATTATTGGCACCTTTTAGAAGTTGTTAGAAATAATTGGATTTCAAGCAGGTGGTGCTGCCCCTGGTGTTGGGCTAGCGGCTAGGGTGCCGGCTTAGGATCCAAGGATCCTGGGTTCGAATCCCGGTCGATCGCTGAATTAACGCCAGGGGGGTTGACTCAGCCTGTCATCCTTCCGAGGTCGGCTAATTGAGTACCAGTTCACTGGTAATTCCCTGTTTGTCGTTAAAGGCGGCAAAAAGGGTTGGCGTCAGGAAGGGCATCCGGCCGTAAAACATTGCTTCAAATAGGGGACCGAAAAACAACAACAACCACGGTTCCCGAAAAAGGCCAACCCCCGCTTTGCGGGGAAAAATGGCCTCTAAAGGTGTTTTTTTTTTTTTTTTTTAAGCAGGTGATTCTCCTTTACTTTGGAATTGAACTCACCTATGGTGTGGTGCAGGTGCCTGCAATATAAAAATCACTCATTCAACCAGTTTGAATGGAGAAAAAGAGTTATTCTGCTGTTTGTTTTTGTCACTGTGTGTACCGCAATGAGCATGGAGAAAAGAAAGAAAACCAGAGAATTGTCTGAGGAGGTCAGACACAAGATTGTAGCCAAGCTTGGACAATCTGAAGGCTACAAGTCCATCTCCAGAGACCTTGATGTTGCTGTGTCCACCATACGCAATGTTATCAGGATGTTTAAGGCCCATGGCACTGTAGCCAACCTCCATGCACGTGGCCACAAGAGAAAACTTGATCGAAGATTGTCTTGATCAAAACGCTTGAAGGATTGTTCTAATGGTGGAGAAAGCACCTCGATCAACTGCCAAACAGATTCAAGCTGACCTTCAGACACAAGGTGCGACAGTTTCAACTCGCACCATCCGTCACCAACTCGATGAAAGGGGGTTCTATGGTAGGAGACCCAGGAGGACCCCACTGCTGAGAAAGTCTAACTGGAGTTTGCCAAATACACACCTGAACAAGCCAAAATCCTTCTGGGGGAATGTCCTGTGGACAGATGAGACCAAATTAGAGCTTTTTTAGTAAAGCACATCATCTCTATGTTTACAGAAAACAAAATGAAGCAATCAAAGAAAAGAAAACCTTCCCTACAGTCAAACATGGTGGAGGTTCAGTGATGTTTTGGGTTGCTGTGCTGCCTCTGTCACTGGGTGCCTTGAATGCGTGCATGGCATCATGAAACCAGGAGATTACCAATACCAAGGCATTTTGGAGCGCAATGTTCAACCCAGTGTCAGAAAGCTGGGTCTCCGTCGAAGGTCATGGGTCTTGCAGCAGGACAATGACCCCAAACACACTTCAAAAAGCACCCAGGAATGGTTCAAGACAAAATGCTGGACTGTTCTGAAGTGGCCATCAATGAATCCAGATCTAAATCCCATGGAACACCTCTGGGGAGATCTGAAAAGAGCAGTTGGGAGAAGGCACCCTTCAAATCTGGGAGAACTGGAGCAGTTTTCACAAGTAGAGTGGGCCAAACTGCCAGTAGAGAGGTGTAGGAAGCTCATTCATGGCTGTAGGAAGTGCTTGACTGCAGTTATTTTGTCCAAAGGTTGTGCTACCAAATATTAAGTCTTAGGGTGTCAATGATTTTGTCAATGCCATTTCTTTTTATTTTCTGATTTAAAAGGATATATTAAGTTCTGAATCAAAAACAAAGGTTCTGTAATATTAACAGTGAAATAAAGAATTGTGGAGACCAAATACTTTTGTCAATTTCAACTTATTTTTCCAGAAAATAGTGAGTTATTTGAAAAAAGTGCAAGGGTGCCAATATGTTTGGCCACGACTGTATGTCTGATTTCAATTAAAGGTCACATGAAAAATTAAATGTCACATGAGTGAGAGTGTGAGAGAGAAAAGAGAGATAAGTAGAAGAGAGAAAACATCAGATGCTTCTTATCCAGTGATGATATGCAAAATGATTTTCCAAATGCACATGACCTTCGACCTGTTGAATCCAAAATTGAATCAGTTCATCTTTATATCACAGTCCATACTTGTGCCAAGTTTGGTTGAATCCCTTTTGTGGTTCACAAGTAACTGTGGTGATAAAGATTTTCAATTACAGGTCATGTAACCATTGACCTTTTTTATCCTAAAGTCTATTGCGTTAATCTTAGTATTATTGTACAAAAACAGTACATTATTGTACCAAGTTTGGTCAAAATCCATTCAGTTGCTCAAAATTATGCGTGTACACACGCACGTATGCATGGAAGGATGCACAGCCGGACAGACAATCCAAAAACATAATGCCTCTGGCACCTTCAGCTGTGCAGGCATAAAACGGCTAATTAACTTCATCCAAATAACCCCCTAGCTTCCAATAATTCCCACATAAACGCCTCATGTAGGAACAACGTTCATGCTACTGATGGGGGCGAGAGGAAGAGAGAGACAATAAGAAAGCTGTTGCTGATGCATGAAATGTTCAAGTTCTGCTTGGCAGATGTGCTTTTCCACATGTAATAACAGAAAATTAATGGCTGTCATTGATTTACAAGAATGAGAGTGAAACACCAATTATATCAAAGTATACTGTATTCTAAATTCAACAATACGGATTTGAAAGGGTTACCTGGGTCGTGGACTGGAGCTTGCATCATTCTCATTCTGCTTTTGAGAGCCTTTGTCTTTTGAGTTATCTGGGGCATCCAACCTGGCAAGAATTAAATGGGAAAGCTGGTCTTGATAGAGTGTTCATATATCATATTTACATACTTCTAAAGATGTAAAACAAGGATTTCAGACATCAAAGGTCCATGCAAGGAGTGGCTGAAAACAATACAACCCCATGCAAACATGTAGTTGTGCAAGTAATAAATTGGTCCTTGCCAAATTAAATTTTCAATGCGTGCATTGTAACTCCAATAAAAGGAAGAGATATCCTCCTACTTTAACAACTATCGAGCAAGGATGATCATACTATATCACTTGTTTAACGCAAGCTGTAAGCGGTATCAAAGGAAAGTCATCACAAAATAGATTATTAAAAGAATAAAGGATGTTCAAGGGAAAGACAGGATTCTCATGCCATGCAGGAATGTGTGTACAATAATTCAAATTTTACTAAATTGGGAATAAATTTTCCCACGTGGGGCTCGTGTGAATTTTTTTGGATTCAACCCAGGACTCAAAACCAGGGTGGTCTTCAGTAACATGGCAACAGCACACTGAGTTATTGAGTCTTTGGGAGGGCATCAGGAATTTCTCACACAAACATTGCAAGCACCAATGGCAAGCGTCTTGCATGCCCACCAGGAAGACCCCAAATTTGTGTATAATGTATGTGTTCGAGATCAATCTCCACATATACAATTTGATAAATTCCCATGTAGGGTCAGTGTGTACATGTGCACGTCTATAAATACACACAATATACATATATTATATACAGTATACATATATATATATATATATATATATATATTATATATATGTATATTATATGTATACGTATATATATGTATACACACGTGTACATATGGAAACACAAGAGGTATAACAGGAAAAAGGACTTGCTGGAACTCCATCTGACAACAAACAAACAATTTTTCCACGAAAAGCTCATGCAGACGGGATTTGAATGGCAGGATCTCTCAGTCTGTTCCTCTTGCTCAGCCCAGAGGCAGCAAGCAGACCTGTTGGGGCAAGCAAGTGGTGATGGTGTCGCTCGCCGAAGCCCAAGCTGGGCCTGTGCACGTGCCAGCGTGCCAACGTTCATGCAGCCATCACTGGAAAAACGCTTTCGGAAGAACGCCGAGTGCATCCGTCCCAGTCTGCAGCCAACAACCATCACCAATCCCTGGTACTACTCAGACCTCACACTCCAAATCGGTGGTACTCTCCAGCACAGCGTGTCTATATTGAGCTATCAGCTGTTTACTTTAGAGACATGTTTTTTATTTTCTTGAAAAAATTCCCAACCATTTCCTATTTTTCTTTTGCACTTCTTAAGCTATCCCAAATGTTATTTTCTATACTATGTTGGATTTTCAAAGAAGTTATTTTGTTGTGGTTTTCAAGCCACTACCTTTTCACTACCTGTCTCTCTGTGGTTGGCATTCTTAGCAGTTGTACTGAAGGCAGTATAAAATCATACAAGTTTGAACAAAAAAATAATAAAAGATAAAAATTTTGTAAAAGTGGCAATCGATATTTGAAAATTAACATTCAAAAGCAGATTAATGAACAAAAATATAAATAAAATGAATTTTAAAAAAAACTTATGAAAAGCAATATTTCTGGTTAATTATTTTAAGTGTGCAATTGTAGAGGTGTCAAAAAAAATAAATCACAGCTTGCAGTTTTATATTGAAGTCTCACAAACTAACATACATTTGCATTTATAAACTGAATAACAACAAAAATTTACAACATATTTATCGCATAACCAGTATAGGAGGGAAAAGGTTTGACTTTATACCAAATAATCAAGCCTCCTCCATTTAAAAAATGGATAAAAATTTATAAAATGCAAAAAAATATATAAAATGGCATTGGGGAAGGCTTGTAGCTGTTGAAAAGTTTGTTTCTACAATTAGGACCCTCGATTTTTAATGGTACAACAGAGTTTCTTAGACCCATGTGAGTACTAACTAAACCAGCATTTAGAATATATATATATATATTCTTGCACTGTCAACGCTCCAAATTTCCAAGCTGTATCTCACAGCCGGCTGGGATGTTCCGAATGAAATTTTGCATCAATAATGGGGATAAAAACTATGTGGGGTTGACATAATGTTTTGACCTAGAACTAATTTTTAAGGTCGTGATCCAATATAGTATTAGTATAAAATAACCATAAGTATTAAAAAAATTACCCATAATGGAGTACGATACCACCATTTAGGTTTTTCGCCATTTTTTCTGTCAATGTATCTCAAATCTGGCTGGAACTACAAAAATGAAATTTTGCATCAATAATGGGAATGAAAGTATGCGAAGTTGACATCTTTTTTTTTTTACCTTGAACTAATTTTACGGTCATGAACCAATTATAGACATTTTAACATTTTTCACCACAACTCGACTAAGGTTTGTCTGCTAAGAACAAAATTGCCCTTTCTAGCCTAGAGCAAGGGCATTTACACTTAATTTACAACATACCCCTCTGGGTTAAAGGTCAAGAAAGGTTGAATGGTGGTATGAAAAAAATAACGTATTTTTTTGTCATCGGTCAATTTTGCCAATATGGAATCTCAAAGACCCCCTCTCCCCCACCCTACTCACACCCTCCCCCCCCCCCCCCCCCACCCTCAAGGAGGCTTACCCTTGGCGATCGCTTTGTGATCGCAGATATCTAATTTTTTAAATTGAAGTTTAGCTCATTACCTCGTATTTTGGTATGCAATTGCATAATTAAGGTACCTTTTCTTTGCAAAAGAAGGGACATCAGTGCTAGCAACAGTGGAGAGAGCAGATGACTCAGAAGGAATATTCTTACAGGCCTTGTTCACTGGAAGTTCCATCACCGGCCTGTGGAACAATGAACACAAATAAGAAATGTTCAACAATTGATCAAATAAAAGAGGATTGCTATACAACTGAGTATAACCATCGTGTAATGCATCTTGCATTATGCATCGTGTAATTATGCATCTTGCATCTTGCATTAGCATCGACACTTGCTAAAAACAAGAGGCATGAGAGGCTAAAACCAACAAAGTGAAAACCATCGGAAAAGCCTTTACACTCAAAAACATGGACCGCTATACTTTGTGTAAAAGCTGAGAAGCTTTTGGATCTGCTAGAAAATTCAAACTAGATGGATCCTGGACTCCTGTTTCATTCCCATAAGATTATATCACTGGTACAGGTTTTCACAATGAGGTCAGAAGGTGAGCCGTTTTCAGGCATTATGGGGAACAGTTCTGGAAGTGCTCATCTTTGACCAGTTTCATGCCTCATGAGCTGTGTAACAAACCTGGAAAAATGCTGCAAACATATGGCACTGTGGTTGTCAGGTTGCATGGGACATTTGACTGCGTTAAGAACAAGAAGAGCATTTAAGTGTAGTAATAGAACAATATTCACTAAATGCATTCATCGACTAACCACAAGCAAAAATGGGAGGAAATTAATTCCCAACTCTGTTTTCTAAAGAAGAAATGAAAAAGGTAACAATATTTAACAGTTACTGACACTTCATTTTTCAGCTTTCGAGGCGATAGAATGACGACTGTTTAAGAAACAGAATACAAACAAGTAGAGCTACAGTCAAAGTACAATAACCCCATGTTAAATAAGTAAATAACATATCCTCCAGCATGCCACATTGCCAGGGCGCCTTCGGTGCCCGGCGATGCAGCGATACAGCACATGGAGATGGATTTGGGAGGGAGCAGTGTCCAATCATTTATTAATTGCATCATGAAAATAAATAAATAATAATCGTAAAATAATTAATTTCTTAATCAATTGCCTAATAGCATACTTAAACTACAAACCAACTAATGCCGGCAGATGGAATGCCCAGTTTAAAGTCCATCTGAGGTTTATTTATTGATCCCTCTCTTGCACTTATATCTGTGCATGTACATAGAATGAATATGCTCCTACTAAGCATTTCTATTCGTGAGTAGCAAAAGTTCTCCAATTAAAACATTATGTTCACTAAATGACGCCTTGTTGCATGGATGATTTGTGCAAATCAGTTTGGCACCACATACTCCCATCAGTTTGCATATTTGCTTCGGAATTGATAGTCCTTGTTCTTGCAGCATCCAGATTATCATATGACTACCTTTACTTTTGTGCAATTGATATTTTGATGCCTCATGAATGTGTACTCTATCATACTAAAATACGCCATTTCATGTCTATCTGATGAAATTTTGACCCAGATACATTATGTCGTTACTTATCCAATATCAACCAAACTTGACAGGATGACCAAAGGTTGCATGATGAAGGTTGTAGCGCATTCATTTGCCCCCCCCCCTCCCCAAGGGGGTTTTCTCCCCCGAGCGGGTTTGCCCCGCCATTGCCGTCAATGGGTTGCGTGTTGAGGTGTATAGCCATATTAAGTTAGCTTTATCGTGGCGTTTTTCCAAGGCCGCTTCGAATAACAAAACTAACGATAATAGCGTAATATTAATGTTATTACACACAATATTAATACCAACAAGTCAGGAGACGACGATGGTTCACGAGCGAGCGGTATTCAATGACAACGGACGGACTGTAACCGAAACAGGCCCGGACAGGCCAGGTCCGGAAATGTCAAAACGAAGGTTACTGACCTTGAAATGAGATAGAAAATAATGTATAATCAGTTATGAGGTTAGTTAGCTACAGAATACCGAAAATTCGGTGAAAAATGAAATGAAAAATAAATAAATAAATGAAAAAAATAAATAAATATGAAAAATCGAGCTCCATGGGGCTAGACACATGACAATGGCCTAACCAAATATCGAAACCCCTGTCAGATTCCACCAAACCCCTCGGAGAAGATGTAGCTTGAACTCGATTACCCCCTAAAAAGACATCTTTTTCGGGCGTGGCTCCGCCCACAATGGCGCCCACAATGGGCGCAATACGCCCACTCTAGGCAGGACACAACTGAATCATGATATCAACCTCCCACCCAAGTTTCCTCAAGACCGGATGATATCATCGGGTAGTTATGCTGCAGACAGACAGGCACACAGACACACCGACACACAGGCAGACAGACGCACACACATGACGAATATAGTGGTCACTTGATAACTCGTGAACCAACAATAGCATCATATTAATGGTATTACAAAACAATATTAATACTAATAATATCCCACCTCCCCAAGGGGTTTTTCCGGTGAGTCGACGTATATAAATAGCTTATCATTACATGGCGTTTTAGTGGGAGCAACGGCCTCTACCAGCAGTAATGAACATTAATCAACAGTAATGAATATTATGAACCACAAACACGTATGATTCGCTTTTTAAACAGTCGCTAATGCTGTTTGTAACACTAAATGAAGAAATTTGGAGGAATCCCGACATGCGTGAGGTAAGTTTTACTTCCAGAACTGAGCGAAGATCTACTGTACTCTAGGTACCCCATACGTTTTGGGTTAATAACATGACTCTTCCTGGCGCTAATGTGGCGTTTTTCGTAGCGAACTTTTGAAACTCGCTCCTTCTGTTTAAAACGAAACTGAAAGGGAGAAGCTCGGGTTGTGCTCCTTTACCAAGCAGCTAACTAGCGCTTGCCAAGTCAGCCGTTCCTTAACGGTTTCGAATGGAGTGCTTGCTCGAATGCTTTAACCACTTGGCGATCTCTCCACAATAACCTTGGTAAATGAACACACACACAATGTTCTTGAGACCCGATCATAGATCGACTGTAATCTATATACCCCAAAGAGGAATGACCCTTTTTCCGCTCCCGAAGTGAGTTCTTCTAAAAGATGGAACTTCTAATGAAGATGGAACTTAGTTCTTCTAAATTCGCCAATAATGTCAAACTGAATACATACTCATTGCCTGAAGTATAGCAGAGAACAACTAGAACGGTACTCGGTAGAGCAGCCAGGCCATACCGTTTACGTTTTGTATCCCACTGATAGGCTGGATCTGGATTCGTACCTGAACTAAAATCTAATCGGCTTGTTTTTGTCACGTAACCAACTCACAACTTTTCACACCACAACTTTTGTCCATAACTCGTCCACAACTTTTGAAATAATGCTTTATATCATTTTTGGCCCCATCTGTCAATAGTGAATAATCAATTGAAAACTTTAAAAAATCTTGACATTAAAAAAATTCTTCATGACACATTCAACTGTTATTAATTATATTATCATTAGGTGGAGAAAACGACAACATTTCTTCACATAAATTCTATGTTATTAACTCAACTGGACTATGTCCAGCTGAGTTTTTGTGGATACCCAATGTCCGTCGTCCGTTGTCCGTCTGTCTGTCTGTCTGTCTGTCTGTCGTCTGTAAACAATTCGACGTCTACGCTCTAAAAGTCACAAATATTGATTAAATTTGATGAAACTTGTTATGCGGCATCTTTAAGACATAAACTAGTTTGGGATTGCATTTGGGCGTGGGCGCGGCAGAGCGGCCATATTGAAAAATCAATTTTTGTCAATCTGGTACTTCCTAATGTAGCTAGAAGGCTGAAACTTGGTGTGTAGACAGTATGTAACAAACCTCAACACATATATTACGGGTTTTGACGATGTCCGAAAATGACCTCGTCATGACCTATGACATGACTTGACCCATAAACATCAGTTTGGACGACGTCCAAGCTCTAAAAGTCACAAATACTGATCAAATTTGATGAAACTTGTGCCTTTTAATTTTTTCTAGTTTCCTGTTTAAACATGAGATACCTTCAACGTTACTGTACCTCTTTAGCACATATAAACTATATAGTTTGTGGTTCTGTTATGCATATTCTAACCATATTGATATAGACCAGTTGAGTTCAGGTTCCCTGGAACCTCTAGTTATTAGTTGCATCTACTGCAACATAGCTTTGCAAACTTTGCTAAAATGGTTTTGGATGAACAATTTAGAATACAATTCAACAGTCCCTAATTCATTAAAATTAAAATCATTAAATTAAAATTTATTTAATTAAATTAAATTAATTTATTTATTTATTTAATTAATTTACATTTAATTAAAATTATTTTAATATTTTATTAAAATTATTAAAATTAAATTTAATATTTAAATTTAAAATTTAATAAATATTAAATTAATTTAATTTAATAAATTAAAAAATTTAATTTAATTAATTTAAAAAAAATTAAAAAGTCATTAAAATGAAAAGCAAAAAATGCTGACATTTGCACCACGAAAGAATGAAAAAACAGCTTTAAAATAGACAAATTTTTGCGCCATCATTTTTCATTTTCACAATTGAAGCAGAACAACATCTAATATTCGTCACAACCCTCTTGCTCGTGTTTTTTTCACAAAATAATGTAATAAAAATACCGCAACGGCCAGAAAACTAGCAAAGGAGGTGGTTAAATTATTACACTCTAACTTGAGTAGGTCGGAGTTCCATAGTTCCAGAACTATATCACACCTTTCACGAACTGACTGTCCAGGTTTGACAGTCGACTGAAAGTAGTTAGGGTAGGAATTTGGAATTTGTTCAGAGCAACAACGATGACTCGCAAATGCTTCGTGAACGAAACTGGGATTTTACCATTGTCCAACTCTAACTATGCTAGAAGATGGGACACCTAGTTTGTTAATGTCCATCCCATGATGAAGTACCTGCAATACATCAATCAGACAGTTTATAGTTGGGTTGGGATTCAAAGACTACACAGGTCAAAGGTAAGTGTACTACCAGTGCAGCATCCTGTATGTCCAGTTCAAATCCTACGTAATGTGTTGGTTTGTCCATTGTCCATCTTGTGTCATAATGCATCTAAATGTCCACTGACCACTCACGATGTCCTTAGAATTTAAAATTTGTGTGAAAATAGACAAATCTCAATTTTGTCGTCCTCCATTTGATAAACCCACAAGATCATCCGTGAATATTTGATCACTGTACATGGAATTATTAATTTTGGATGTTGAGTTGTTAGTTGTTAGTTGTTGATTAAACATCTCTCAAATGTTTAATTCAGATTCCCATGGGAGATGGCTGACAGGAACATGAAACAGAGCTCAGAAGGAATCGAGACAAACAGACATTTTGGTTCTATTCGTTTATTTCCTTAAAGTTATAAGACCCACAGATTATCAAGAAAGAACATTGTTAATCTGCCACGGTCATCTTTCAAGGTTATGGGATTTTGTTTTCGTGCCAAGGACAAAGTACATAATGCAACATTGATAGAACAAAAGATTTTAAAGTTTAATGTTCTGACGTATTATGTTTCTGGAGTATAAATGCCAAAAACAACAGATGCTGAGAACAAAATATTCCCATGAGTCCCACTTTTCCCTCTGCACCACAGCCAAACTAATTTGAGTGTAGTGGAAGCACAGAAACAAAACTACTTGGAATTAAATGAGAGGGTAGGATGAAGGGGGTTGGGGGTGCCATTATCGCTTACTCCAAACCATACAAGGAATGAAAGAACATGACCTTTGAGTAGCTACAGTTGTGTGTTTTTGCCAGTAGCCAATACTTTTTGGTGATTACAAGAATCTGCCTCAGCTTGCTCCCTTGGCATCTGTGGAGTTAACACAGATAAAGAATCTTCATCTATAAGCTTGATGCAATGCACACAAAAATCTCACCATTTTGGAAGCTCGAAAATAACAAGAACAAAAGCGATTCTTGCAAATCGTCTCTTTCACAGTTCTGTGTTGTATTATTCAGTGTTGTGTCAATTCATAACAAGTGCAACTTACTCTTTAGAATACAGGTGATCAGATATAAGAAAATTCATAGTATCTAGCAGGGCAGTGTGAAATTATTAAAACAGTACTTTTCATGCAAAATAATCTCAAGGAAAGACTTAATGAAACCTTTCCCTCGCGGTCCCCATGTACTGTCTTTGTCTTTCCCTCGCGGTCATGTGTTAGTCTTTCCCTCGCGGTCCCTATGTGCTGTCTTTGTCTTTCCCTCGCGGTCATGTGTTAGTCTTTCCCTCGCGGTCCCTATGTGCTGTCTTTGTCTTTCCCTCGCGGTCCCCATGTACTGTCTTTGTCTTTCCCTCGCGGTCCCCATGTACTGTCTTTGTCTTTCCCTCGCGGTCCCCATGTGCTGTCTTTGTCTTTCCCTCGTGGTCCCCATGTACTGTCTTTGTCTTTCCCTCGTGGTCCCCATGTACTGTCTTTGTCTTTCCCTCGCGGTCCCCATGTACTGTCTTTGTCTTTCCCTCGCGGTCCCCATGTGCTGTTTTTGTCTTTCCCTCGCGGTCCCCATGTACTGTCTTTCCCTCGCGGTCCCCATGTACTGTCTTTGTCTTTCCCTCGTGGTCCCCATGTACTGTCTTTGTCTTTCCCTCGTGGTCCCCATGTACTGTCTTTGTCTTTCCCTCGCGGTCCCCATGTACTGTCTTTGTCTTTCCCTCGTGGTCCCCATGTACTGTCTTTGTCTTTCCCTCGCGGTCCCCATGTGCTGTTTTTGTCTTTCCCTCGCGGTCCCCATGTACTGTCTTTCCCTCGCGGTCCCCATGTACTGTCTTTCCCTCGCGGTCCCCATGTACTGTCTTTGTCTTTCCCTCGCGGTCCCCATGTACTGTCTTTGTCTTTCCCTCGCGGTCCCCATGTACTGTCTTTCCCTCGCGGTCCCCATGTACTGTCTTTGTCTTTCCCTCGCGGTCCCCATGTGCTGTTTTTGTCTTTCCCTCGCGGTCCCCATGTACTGTCTTTGTCTTTCCCTCGTGGTCCCCATGTGCTGTCTTTGTCTTTCCCTCGTGGTCCCCATGTGCTGTTTTTGTCTTTCCCTCGCGGTCCCCATGTACTGTCTTTCCCTCGCGGTCCCCATGTACTGTCTTTGTCTTTCCCTCGCGGTTGTCAGCTCTTTCACGAGCCTCGATTCAGTATAGAAAAAAAAAAAAAAAAAAAATGAAGAGAATACGAGACAAGGCCATAAAGCTTAGTAGGAATGTGAAAAGGGACACAAGAGGTATCAAAATAATATCAAGGCATTTTAGAGAGTCTTCTGTGAGCAGAGTACAATCTGACAGAAGGAGAAGATGTGCCGCACTCCATGGCTGTACATTTATAACAGAGCCAACCGTGAAGCGAAAGCCATGGAACCGCAAATCACACAGCAGTGAATGTACAGTACTGTACTGTACTGTACTGTATAAGCAGGTCATGCTCACGGCTTGTATAAGATGTTGTTTTTGCGTACGTCCACCTGCTTTTTGCATGGCTGGTAAAAGATTGGTTTTATAAATGTGTCAAGTTATCGGCTCATGAAAAAATTTTTGCGCCCTTGAAAAACCGCGAATTCACGGAACATGGCCGCGATTAGGGGGGGGGGGGGGGGGCCAAATCGCGATTTTGCGGAACACAGCCGTGAAAAGAAAAAAACCCGTGAATTTGAGAGACATTTTTTCCGCGAATAGAGAAACATGTCGCACTTTATCAACCGCGAATATGCAGATTCCGCAAAAGCCGACCGTATATATCTTCTGCATGTACGGGGGAGGGGGGTGGGGGGGGGGGGGGGATATGAATAGCCTTAGATATCAGCCAATCAGAATTTGAGTTAAATTCAGTCTATTATGAAATAATGATGTTACTGATAACTTAAAAGAAAGTTAGTGGGGAAGAAAGGGACTAACGGTGTCCAGATCATTTGGCTAAAGCCGAAACACAACATCTGGTATGTACAGTGGTGAGAAAAAGGTTGTGAACCCTTTAGAATTTCCTGTATTTCTGCATAAATTTTATCTAAAATGTGATCAGATCGTCATATAAGTCCTACTATTAGATAAAGAAAACCTGATTCAACAAATAGCACACACAAAAAACTACTTTTTCATTTATTTATTGAGCAAAATGATGTAACATTCAATTTCTTTATCGGAAAACGAATGTGAACCTCTAGGTTAATCAGCTCAATTAAGGGGGTCGTTACAGTGAGATGTTTCAATCAAAATGATTACAATCAGAAGTGAGTTTGGGTGGCCCTGCCCTATATGAAAAACATAAACTTTGTTTGTCACCATCAGAGTCTCGACTTCACTACACAGGTTTGTGGAAGCATTTCATGTCCCGATCAAAAGAGATTTCAGAGAACCCCAGAAAAAGAGTTGTCGATGCTCATCAGTCTGGAAAGGGTTACAAAACCATTTCTAAAGAAGTTGGGCTCCACCAATCCACTGTCAGGCAGATAGTGTACAAATGTAGAAAATTCAACACAATTGTTTCTCTTTCCTGAAGTGGTTGTCCCAACGAAAATCACTCCAAGAGCAAGGCATACAATAATCCAGGAGGTCACAAAGAACCCCAGGGTAACGTCTAAGGATTTGCAGGCCACTCTTGCATTGGCTAATGTGTGTGTGTCGCAAGAGGCGACCAACAGGGTTGGCGGCAGGAAGAGCATCCGGCCATAAAACATTGCTTCAAAAAGGGGACCATGGTGTCCAAAAAAGGCCAACCCCTGCTCTGCGGGGAAAAATGGCCTCTAGAGGTGGTTCTTCTTTCTTTGTTCTTGCATTGGCTAATGTCATTGTTCATGAGTCCACAATCAGGAAAACACTGAACAAGAATGGTGTGCATGGGAGGATAGAAGGAGGCAACCACTGCTCTCCAAGAACATTTCCACCCATCTCAAGTTTGTCAAAGACCACCTGGATGATCCCGAAGGCTATTGGAAGAATATTCTGTGGACAAATGAGTCGAAAATGGAACTTTTTGAATTAAATGAGAAACGTTATGTTTGGTGAAAACCAAACACTGTATTCCAACCATGAAGCATGGTGGTGGGAGTATCATGGTATGGGGCTGCTTTACTGCACCAGGATCCAGACGGCCTGCCATCATTGATGGAACCATGAATTCTGGATTGTACCAGCAAACTATACAGGAGAACGTCAGGACAACCGTCCGTGAGCTGAAGCTTAACAGAACGTGGGTCATCCAGCAAGACAACGATCCTAAACATGCAAGTAAATCTACAACAAAATCTCAGAAGCAGAAGAGATTTTGTGTTTTGCAAGGGCCAAATCAAAATCCAGACCTAAACCCAATTAAAAAGTTGTGGCAGAACCTGAAGTGAGCAGATCATGCAAGAAAGCCCAAATATCTCTGAGTTGAAGCAGTTTTGTAAGGAGGAATGGGACAAAATTCCTCCGAGCCTATGGGCAGGACTGATCAAGAGTTACAGGAAACGTTTGGTTGAAGTTATTGCTGCTCGAGTGAGTGTCACCATGTTACTGAATGTAAAGGTTGACATATTTTTTCCAACAAAGAAATTGAATGTTGGATCATTTTGCTCAATAAATTAATGAACCATCGCATAAGCTCCTCTGAACTTCGTTTCAGGTGAGCTAAAAAGTAGATTTTTTTGGTGTGCTATTTGTTTAATCAGGTTATCTTTATCTATTATTAGGACTTGGATGAAGATATGATCACATTTTAGGTCAAATTTATGCAGAAATACTGAAAATTCACATACTTTTTCTCACCACTGTATACAGCTTTGTGTCTAGTTCACTGCAACACCAGCATATGTTGTGTTGAACAGACCATCTTCATAAACAAAGAACAGAGGTTGTGGGGATTCATTATATTGTAATAATGTTTGCAAGTCTGTTAGATATAGCTCAACAGAAGCATTAAGCTTTTGCCCACCACCGTGAACCGGGTCCAAAAAATGGTCCAAATAAACCTTTTAAACCTGTGATTTCACGTAACCCTGTTAGTCACCTCTTGCGACACACGGAATATATGTGGAATAGGTGAAAAAAGAAGTGGTGCAGCACTTAACTCCCACCTGCTGGCAGAAAATTAATGATTGTGGCAATCAGTGGCTGGAATTGAGAGGTTATGTGCATGGTTTGACTGAAGCAATTTCTCATGTTTTGTCATAAGGATTTGTAGACCTGCCCATTGACGTTGGTTATCATCCAACATATTACAGATGTTTCATTGATTAGAAACGTTTGAATAGTGCTGCAGAGAAAGCTGATCTGCTTGAGGAAGGAACTGTGGAAGACCACGTTGAAATTAGTGGTGAAGGAGATTTTGTGGATAAGCAATGCAGGTATTATGCAGCCACAAACTCCCAATAAGCTATGGTCTCATTCCAAATTCCCAACCAGTAGCATCACATCAAGGGTATTATTGCCAGTAGTTTGTATTATTTTCCATAAAACAGAAAAGTTAATTAAAGAAAGGAGCAACGGCCTCAAGATAATTTAGCAAAAGCTGAAACAAAAATATCTCGTATGTATTACAGCTTTATGTCTAATCCACTGCAACACCGGCATACGTTGTGTTGACCAGTGTATCTTCATAAACAAAGTACAGAGGCTGTGGGGATTCATTATATTGTAATAATGTTTGCAGGTCTGTTGGATGCAGCTCAACAAAATCATTATGAATCTGTTTTGATGCACTTTCTTGGAACAGATTCTGTTGTGGCCAAAACAAGATACGACTACAACAGTATACCAACAGTATACCAATAGCTAATATACAAAGTTTCTCAAAAGGTCTGCCAGTGAAAATAGAGGGGAGATGAAGGTTATATTTGCTGTTTTGAAAATTCTAAAAGAATAATGAGCCAGTTAAGTGAAATATCAGTGCATAACCTGGGAGTAAAATCATCTCAACGTTTCAAGTCTTCCATGTCAGAAGGTCTATTCAACACTGCATATGGCATCTTCTGTAAGAATGATCAATGAATGACTGTTATAAAATCAATAAGTAACTGATTTAATCTGGTGTGTCTGTTGTTAAATTTTTATGGAAAATGTCCCTCACAAAGTTATAATTTTTGAGTTCCTTGACAAGGAACGTTGACACAGGAGAAGGCCAATACTCCTATCAAAGCTGTAAAGGAGAAGGCCAATAGCAATTTCAAGTTTTCTCCTTTTTTGAATGTACTTCAAGTGCAATTTTCACTTATTTTATTATATATTAAACGTGGAATTTTGTAGTATTTATTTGCTTGTTTTGTTGGGGTGGGGTGGTGGGGGCACAACTACCCAATTGCTGTTCAAATGGATCTTGGTTCTTCGTGTGCATTGTTTTTTTTATCACTTTTCAATTATTGTGCAATCTCGTTTTCACATTGGTTGTGTTTTCCCTTTGTGTTATTGCGTGGGTGTGTAGGTGGGGGTTTTTAAAATCTTATTTTGCTCTTTTTAGTGCCAGCACAACTACACTATAGTGATGTAGTTCACTTTTTAGCAAATATGTCGGGGTGCATTTTTACATCCTAATTTACGACATTTTTGTACGTTTTTATTGATGTACAGTACCTGCAAAATAATAAATTAATGAGTGAAAGCTTGTGCCATTATTACAAACGTATGTTTGTCCATGCTCTATCCTTTTTTTAATGTTGAGCATCAAACAAGGAAGCAGTACATACCATTTTTTAAGTCATTCTAAAACTATGACGTGGCCCAGGTTTGAACCACTGACCTCCCACATTCCGAGCGGATGTTCTAATTACTAAACCAACAATGCTTTAATCAGTAAGTTCTTGATAAAGTGATTTTTGCAATAGTTTTTCTTTTTATGTTGTTTTTTTGCGATTAATGAACTCAATTAATGACTAATGCATTATTTGTTGCACATATTCTTCAGATGGGTAAACTCCTTCAACTGTTCAGAAAGTTGTTATTGACCCATGAAAAGTTTGGTACTTCAGACTAGAGGTGAGCCTTACACCAGATACAGTGGTGCAACTTCAGTGAGCTTGTCTTTTATGAGACTCTGTCTGCTGGAAGTGTCATTGACCACTTTCTTGAAGAGGAAAGTACCAACATAAGTACTGAAAATGTCATATCTGTTGATGAATCTGATGCAGTTGATGTTTGTCCGCAGTCAATACAGATATAAGCTGACTCAGCAAGATCCATGTACAGTGTTGTGATGGTTCTGTGTAATGTATTGGGAATGACACGAGGAATGGCATGAAAAAGCCACCAACATCATCTGAGTTTATTGCTGACAGTGCAAGAAGGGTGGTCCTACAGAACCCTTCAATCTGCTGGATTTGGTCGTTGGTAGCTTCAATGAACCCAAGATTGACCATAAGGTGGGTGTAGCTGATAAACACTGCTTCAAGCTGATGAATATTGCCTGGTGAAGAAAAGTCACCAGATTTTTTTCAAGCGTTCCAGGAAATGGGCATTGCATTTGAACTGGATGAAAAGTGATCCAGTCTATTCAGGAGTTTGTTTGTCAAATTTGCAGACAAAGTGTTGCCAGTGTCTATGAGGGTAGCTATGAACTATTTTGTTTTGAAAGGTCAAACAGGCAGGTTTGTCTCCCACCAGAGATTTCCTCATCATCCATGCAGGAGAGACAAATATCAGGCAGGAATACACTGAAGGGCACTTCAGTGTTTGATCGATTGTCCTTTCCTTCATGCTATACCCTTTCAGCTGGTGCACCTGCCTCACAACTTTCCCCCCTTGATGCCCGAGAAAGCAAAGCCCTCAAAATAATTGGGATCTCCTACTACGAAGCTGTGTGGGTGAGGCCTGTTACTTTCCCATCGGAGATAGGTTGGTGGCCTCTGTGTATTCCGCCATCTTCATTTTGTTATTACACCCTCTCCCCACTCTTGGTTGTGCCCTTCCCAGGCTTGTGCAGATCATACATGTTCTGCCAATAACCCTCTTCTTATATTAATGAACAGGATTAGATAATTAAATTGATATATGTGGGAAAATTACATACCCAGACCAGGAATCGAACCCAGGTCCTCAGTAAAACCGTACCAGTTTTCCAGAGGACCTGGGTTCGACCTGGTCTGGGCATGTAATTTTCCCACATATCAATTTAACCCTCTTCTTATTAAACTCCAAATATCCAGGCTTACTTCTCACCTCCACTCATTTGTTCCTCTTTTCTCTTGCCAGTGGAATGAAATGGAAAACCAAATACTACATTGGAGTCATCAGAAGGAACCCGAATAAGCAAAGAGCAAAGATGGAGTCATCAGGAGCAACCTGTATAGGATTCGGGTTTCAGCCGCTACTCCACAACCCTCAAACCCATCCAGGTGCAGCCAAGTGAACCTTCCAGAAAAATCTCTGCAAGAATTCACTTCTCCTTGGACAGACAGATTAAGAAAGAGAGAAAGAAAGAACAAGCAAAAAATAGAATGAATAAAGAGAAATGTGAAAAAGTAGAAAGAAATGTGAAAGAAACAAAGATCCCTAACTCCGAGCCCTAGCTCCTTCCCTTAACTCCTAGCCCTAACTATTAGCCCTAAGTCCTAGCTCTAGCTCCTAGCCCCAACGCCTGGCCAACTTCCCCAGTCTGTTCAGTCCCATTTCCCTCCAGAGCTTCAAGTCAGCTGTACACCACTACCGTAGGGTCATCCCCCATCATATTGATGACCTCATCAGCCCCAAATTACCCCATTCACCATTCACAAGCACTCCGATTTTTCAGGTACTGGTACTGTTCACCCCCTTTCGTTTGTTAGTTGTCAGATGGCTTGTTCATTTTATATCCCAGCTTTCCCCTTCCTCATCTTACTGTGTTTCATTCAGTTTCTGTGCAACCTACCCCCCCCCCCCCCCCACCCCCATGTGTCATTTTCCTCTTCTCCCCGATCTCTCTCATTCTCACTTCTACTCTGCTGTTGATGTTTCCCCATTTCCATTGTGTTCCCTTCCAATTTGCTGTAGCCGTTCCATGAGTCTTGGTCATGTATACAGAAAAATATAAAAAACGATTTTCGTAAACAAAAACTTCATCTCCTTTCATATGCAGTGCATGGTTGTATGCACAGCATCATTGGTTGGGTGGTGGGGGGGGGGGGGGGGGGGCGATAAGGGAGGGACCCCTGGAGGTTCGAGCAGGAATTTGAAATTTGGCCCAGTTGACATCAACAGTTTGCCAATTCTCATGAAGAACATCGTGGGATGTTTATCGTCCATTTTTGTTTGTCCACCAGGGTGACCTTTTACAGCAGGGCCAAGATTCCAACCCAGGCTAGACAGCCCGATGATTGAGTGTGCATACATCTAGGCTATCCTGTCAGCCTTGCTGATTGCAACATTATTATCCTCATTACAGTGGATAAAATGAATCATCCTAACCTTCTTGTGAAACCTCAGTAACATTTGTGGTAAACAGAGGCATTCTCAAAAACTGTGCATAAATTTGAAATGAGCTGTATCTTGTCAGAAGCAAGATATCTCCATATATGGGATTGCTAAGAAGTTATTGGGGGAAAACAATCCGTTTCCAAAGCAATTTATCTTTCAAATGCTCAATTCAAGAACCGTTTATTGATCCCCTAGTTGATGGCAGTTAATCTGTGCAGAAGTATAATTCCTACACAGTCCTCTGTTCATATTGTAGTGTATCCTTTCTTGCATTTCAGAGCTGCATTAAACAAGCAAACAAAGGAATCAAGCTCTGTCCTTTGAATACAGTCTGTAAGCACGCGGACAAAGCCGATAATTAACAATCACTTCCATCTCTTCTTTTTCAGCAAGGATTGAGGAAAACGCATGTGCCAGGGTTTATAAGTACCCCAGAAATTAAAATGAAATCTCAAGTAGTCAAAGCTGGGACTCATATTGTCGCGCGATCCCTTCGGTTAACACCGTAGGACCGCGGAGGACCGAACGCCTTTAATGGAGGCAACGATCAAATACGGATTCGGCTATAAAAGCACGGGAGGAAGAATGAAGAGGGAGAAGCGGCAAGCACGTACCTATAGATCCGACCGCAGCTCCGATCCTGGAGGAAATTAACTCAAACGAAAATCCCGGTTAAAATGTACAAAAATAATGATTTATTGAACGGAACCCGACGATAAAATCTAATTCTAAATTGGGATGTCCTCACAACTCACTTCAGAAACGAGACAAAGGAATGAATTAATAAAACAACTGTCCGTTGTGGATTTGTGTACGATGTGGTGCGTGCTTATCTGTCTGTAGTCTGCAGTCAAGGAGGGTCCGGCTTCGAACGCAGTCGTCCGACCGCGGCTCCGGTCAGTGGGAAATAGGCCTTGATGCACCCCTCGTTCGCGCGCCGTCAGGCTTCACCGAGCACCTCGCTGCACCTGCCAGCCTCGCTCGTAGCACCAAGCACCAAGAACACCACAAGTACCAATAAATAACCCAGGGGAGCGAGCGCGAAGGAAAACCAGGGAAGACCAGCCAAGAGCTCTGAGCGACAGATATCTCCAAGAGTCCAGCGCAGGGAGAGACACAGCTTCAAGCACAAGGAGAGAGAAAAAAAATGTCGTCCAGCGAGTCCTTTTGTCATCTGGCGTGTGATGTCAATTCTTTCTCTGCCCCAACCAGAGCCTCGTATCTTAGTCTTCCAGAACGTTCTCCCCGTGCTGGTGTCCTCCCATTGGCCGAGTGCTTCCCGCCCACCATGTCACGCCACCCTCGTGACCAACCACAAGTCCTTCCCTTCCCTCCAATCACGGGGCAGTTCTCTGTCCCTTCCACAGACCAATCACAGTCCTCTTGGGCATGGCTATAGCCTGACATGAGGCTCGTGCTAGGCCAGCTGGTGTGTGGCTGGCTGCGGCCCATGCGGCGGTGCCCCGATCTGGCTTCCTGCCTGTTTCCCAAAGTCGTTGTGGTAAGGGAGGGGAATTATTTAATGTATGCACTATGGGACCTATCTAAATGTCTATATGAGAATGCGTTGCCATAAGGGACACTGGGTTTGCGACAGGGGGAATGACAAACAAAGGAATATTCCCCATAATCCCTGTACTAATTAGCATGCCCCACCCCCTCGCGGCGGGGACACAAATACAGCTTATACCGACAAACCGGGCTAAACATAAAACTTATTACAAGGTAGATTCCCTATCGCGACAGACAAAGCATGATACCTATTCAGATCTACCTGGCTCTATATATCACTCTACCCAAAATCATAACAATATATATATATATATATATATATATATATATATATATATATATATATATATATATATATAAATATATATATATATAATTGTGTCACGCTACCAGATTCTTGTACCAGATGCGCTAAACATCTACTGCGTATAAACGCCGTTGAAAGGCGGCGCCGCGTGTTTCACCGTTTTCGCTTCCGGATTGATCGTTTATCAGCAATAAACCGCCGGAAATATACCTTTATTGGACACAGTTTCGTCTTATATTTCACCCACCGACGGAAAAATATATGATCTTTCGTTCTATGACAGTGGCATTACCTGTTATGACCGTTGAAGCCTGAATTTTGCTTCGGACTCCACAGTCATTTTCTGCGATTCTGCGGCAACAGTCGCCTGGTGGCGCTAGTCGCTACACGTGTTTATTTTGGATTTCCTGGAAGTTTGGGCCGGTGTTGACCTTGGTTGGGTACATTGTCGGGAAATTTATCGAATTTATGACTTCAGTTGACTATGGATTCGCAAGGCTCAGTTTCTTCAGTGGTTTCTGCATCTGGACGTGTCTGGCTTGATTTGATTCTACCCGCACCCAAATTGTATGTGGAAAATGACATCGAGGACCTCAAGGAGACGGTGAAAACCTATTTCGATTATGCTGACACTGACCCCGAGAGTGAAACCGACTCCCCTGAGGTCGAGGCATTGGCAGAAGAGTCTGCGCCTGACGAAGATGAAGATGAAGCTGACGAGTGGTATGACCGGAGACCAGAGGATGTCAGTGAAACTTTGGTAGGCATTGGCAATGCAGTGCACTAGATTCACCCCAGTCAGCCCAGACCCAGTCTCCAGATCTCATCTCATCTACATTGTTGAGTGGTCAGGGCCTACATGTAGGCTGACTCATCATTTTGCCTTGATATTTTGGCATGACAGCTTGGGCTAGCGTACAGATGGGGGGGGGGGGGGGGGCGAGGATTTACAGTATTTGTGCACAGTTGCAATGCAGATTATGCTTGAAGATTCAATGCAGATTATGCTACACATAATAAATACAGCAGTAGTAGAAGAAACATGAGCGTGTTTGTTTCCCATAAATTCCAATTAAAATCAGTGCTGGTCACAACTTATTTGTTAGGAAAAAGTGAAAAATACAGAATATTGGCAAGGTGCCCAAAAAAATTGGCACTCGGCCAATAACTCGTATGGTACTTTTATTTACTTTACATGTCCAACATCATGCTTGAAAAAAACCTTTAGAACCCTAGAAATTGATTCTGATTGTAAATTACTGGATTTCCGTCGAGTCCGAAGCGAAATTTTCTAGATTTCCTGGCATGAAAAGTTGAAAACCTTGACATTTTGGGTAACACATGAATATTTAAATTTTTGTTTTCATGCATTTGTAATTGCCCAATTTGACCAACCCTGCTATTTTATGGAGGTACAGGGTTGGTACTTCAATGCTGCAGGTAGAACTCTAAATCCATAATTTGAGCATCTGGTACAAGAATCTGGTAGCGTGACATATATATATATATATATATATATATATATATATATACTGAAACGCAAAAGAAACATACCACCTTTGAAACCTTTAAATATCAACAATAACACTGCGTGTAGTAAATGTGTGAACTTATTTGTGGACAACAGTGTCCTCACTGTCAGACAAAACGGTCACGGATGGTCACTTGAACCTTCAATGGTCACTTCATAGCACAGCTGTTGAACAGCCGTTTTGACTGTCAGTGATTAGCCAAGGGGTACGGGATGATTTTAATGAGCTGCACGTGATGTCTTGATATTGGCTTTAAAAAGGCCAGTGCAAAATGGGCATTTCAATCAACATGCCACGATTGTCAAGGGATCAATAGCAGCGTGCCCTGGGCATGCTGCAAGGCAGACTGAGCTACCGTGAGGTGGCACGTCGCCTTGGCTGTTCACACCAGACGATATCGGCCCTGGTGGACAGAGACACCCTCCACAACTCTGCAGATGACAGACCTCGATCAGGGAGGCTGGGCGTCACCACTGCAAGGCAGGATAGGCAGATGGTCCGAAGTCACCTGCGGGATCGATTCCGTTCAGCATCCCGCACTGCGGCAGAAACTCCGGGGCGTGCAAACCCACGGATCTCCAATGATACTGCACGAAGACGACTGCATGACTATGGTCTGACTGCCAGAAGACCATACAGAGGCCCCGTGATGATGGCTGCCCATCGCCGCAACCGACAGAGATGGTGCCAGCAGCATCAGCGGTGGACCTTGGCGCAGTGGAACGAGGTCGCTTTCAGCGATGAGTCAAGGTTCTGTGTGGACAGTCCTGATGGGCGTGAGCATGTCTGGAGAAGAAATGGCGAGCGATATGCCGATTGTTGCGTGCGTCAAGCCAACAGGTGGGGTGGCCCAAGTGTGATGGTGTGGGCCTCCATATCAGGCCGGTACAGGACGCCACTGGTGGTTGTGGATGGGAATCTTAACGCCCAGCGGTATGTGGATAACATCCTGCGACCTCATCTGCTGCCATTCCTGCTAGACCACCCAGAACTGAGAACCTTTCAGCATGACAACACTCGTCCCCATGCTGCTCGCTTTACCACTGCATTTCTCCAAGGCGAGAACATCAACACCATGCAGTGGCCTGCGCTCTCCCATGACCTGAATCCCATAGAGCACCTGTGGGATGAGCTTGGGAGACGCATAGTTGGCAGGGCCAGGACACGGGCAGAGCTGCTTCAGACATTGAGGACTGAGTGGGACAGAATCCAGCAGCAATCCATCCAAAGACTGGTAGGCAGTATACGCCGACGATGCACTGCCTGTATCCAAAACAATGGTGGCCACACACGCTATTGAAAGGGGACTGACATTGCACCCTGTGCTGTTCTGTACTGTAGAACAAACCTCACGGTAGCTCAGTCCGCCTTGCAGCATGCCCAGGGCATGCTGCCATTGATCCCTTGACAATCGTGGCATGTTGATTGAAATGCCCATTTTGCACTGGCCTTTTTAAAGCCAATATCAAGACATCACGTGCAGCTCATTAAAATCATCCCGTACCCCTTGGCTAATCACTGACAGTCAAAACGGCTGTTCAACAGCTGTGCTATGAAGTGACCATTGAAGGTTCAAGTGACCATCCGTCACCGTTTTGTCTGACAGTGAGGACACTATTGTCCACAAATAAGTTCACACATTTACTACACGCAGTGTTATTGTTGATATTTAAAGGTTTCAAAGGTGGTAAGTTTCTTTTGCGTTTCAGTATATATATATATATATATATATATATATATATATATATATATATATATATATATATATATATATATATATATATATACCTGGCATTTAATATGGAATATTTTTTGGGGTGAACTTACTTTTCAAGATGACTTAGAACCAAAAGTTCATTGGAATTATGTTGAAATTATTCTAGATTTTGTTAATGTGACCAGCAAATAAATTGATCCTTGAAAGTGATGTAAATTGATATCGAACTCAATTCACGGACAGTACTGTGTTAAACTTCTGTACGTTTTCCAGAAGTATCTCTTTATTTTGCACATTAGCCCAAATTTTTTTTTAACAAAAACAAAAGTTAAATTACGACTGGGATTACGGACAGTAAAATTACAGTTCAGTACTTCGTGTAATCCCCACGAGCATTCAGGAGAGCACGTACATGTTGAGGCATGCTGTTCACGAGATTTGCCAAGGTTTGGACAGGAATAGCTTGCCATGCAGTTACAATAGCCTGCTGCAATTCATGCACAGAGGCAGGCTGCTGGTCCAAGTTGTCGATTTGACGCGTTAATTCTGCCCACAAGTTCTCTATCGGATTCATATCCGGGGACATGGCAGGCCACTCCATATGCTCTACACCACGGTCAGCAAGAAAGTGCTGGATCATGCGAGCACGATGAGGCTGTGCATTGTAATCTTGGAAGACAAAGTTTCCTCAAAAGGCTGCACGAACAAATGGAAGCAATGTTTCTTCCAGAATGGCCCTGTGCTTGAACTGGTTCAGGTTTCCATTCAGAACAACCAGGTCAGTTTTGCCCACTGCATGAAAATCAGCCCAAACGGTCACCCCACCACCTCCAGCTTGGACTCTTGGCACTATACAATCTTCGTTGTAGGCTTCATGCACTTGTCTGCGCACTCGGACGCGGCCATATTGACGATAGACCAGAAATCTAGACTTGTCACTGAAGATCACGTGATTCCAGTGTCCTGGCTGCCATTGACGGTGCTCTCTGGCCCACTGCAATCGGCGCTGGCGGTGTTGTCTGGTCAGACGTGGCTTTCTCAGGGGATGCCTGGCACGATAGCCTGCATCCAGCGGTATATGTACATACATATATATATATACATACATATATATATATATACAGTACATATATATATATATATATATATATATATATATATATATATATATATATATATATATATATATATATATATATATATATCACTCCATAAGTATTGGAGCAGTAAAATCAAATTTGTTATTGTTGCTCTATACTGAAGAAATTTGAATTCGAGATCAAAAGATGGACAGGAGGCGAGTACTGAAGGTTTTTGTTTTTTTTTCTTGGTATTTATATGCAAATATGTTTTACCATCGTGGAAAAATAGCACTTTTTTGATGTTCAGTCCCTCCATTTTAGATAAGACAGTATAATGACAAGGGGCATTTTAATTTATTTTTTTAAGGGCCACGGTGGTTTGTAGGAGTAGTATTCTACCAAAACTAAGAGGGTAGCATTGTCCAAAAATGCAGCACCTCTATAAAGCACATTCTGCTTTGAAGTGCAGGAAAAAATACTCAGATGCAAGTCCGAATGGTTAATTTCAAGTTCGTATGCTGTCCAATTAGTTTTGGTAAATAGTGTGGTCATCAAAGTGTTCATCCTAAACATGAAACGGGAATTTTTTAATTGCCTAAAAAGTTCTTTTTTTGAAGCACACATTGATACAAAGGCTCCACCAGTGTCTTGTAAACCAAAAGGAAATTTAAAAAAAACGATCTAGCTTGCTTAATGTTCCTTCTGAAAAGCAACGCTGGTGGACACAGCACCAGATGGGTAATTTGTCAGATTTGAACTTATTTAGATGCTAATCCCAGACTGATAACCTAAATATGAGCCTTAAATGCACAATTTAAAGAAGCAAACGTGTGCACAAATGCCTACCCCAAAGGTGCTTCTGGAACCCTCGGTAGGGCCATCATCGGAGCAATTGATTCATTCGAAATCTGCAGCTCAGGGTCCATCACAAATAGTTCATCCATGGAGATGTCAATGAGACAGTGCAGGTGTTCCTGGTAAGAATGCCAACAAGATACTCGGTGAATAAATGCATGCAGGGCATCAATAAACAACCATTTTGGAACTATTGACAAAACTTATTTTCCCCACACAACACAACTATTTACCCCACTGTTTAAACTGTTTAAACTTGAAGTGATGTTGAAATTAATACCATTATTAGGATTAAAATATAATTTACATACTTTGTGGTAGTGGACCCTGAAGATAACACTATGAAAATTAAACTTTAACAAGCCATGACAACAGCTAAGCAACAGTGATTTCTCTCTTCAAAAAATGAATGTCAACAAGGAACTGAAATGCCTTGTAAAAAGAGTTATTTGAAAAAAAATTATGAATGGAGCACTGAGCTCAATATTTGTAGGGTCTGCATGTTTTAAGAGCCACTCCCCCATCCCCTCACCCCATCCATCTCCCCCCCCCCCCCTGCCTATCTACTGGAGCATGTAATTTTTTAGGTCCTGTTGGTGCAGTAAGCTTCTCCTTATGTTTGCATTACAACAAGCGAAGTTATGGTCACAATCCATCCTGTTAGAGAGGGCATAAAGCTTCAGTGAATTCCTCGAGGCTCCTCAGCCCATTGCTGAGCAACATCCATTTTGTGTGCTTGCGACATGGTGCATAGCCATCACACTGTATGCAGGGCCTTCTCATTCATGTTGAACCAAGCATGAATAACTAAGAAAACAATTCCAGGCCTTTCAGATTAGCTGGCCCAAAATTTTCAAGTTGCCTTTGCTTCGTTTTTTTCTGCTTTTTTGAAAGTTCCTCAAAGCCTCCCTCACATATATATGACTCTTGCCTTCCTTTTTTTTCCATCTCTTTGAGTTAACACCACCATTGGTTTCACCCAGGAATTATAAAAACAGAGCCTGCAGACTCTCTTTAGTTTAACTATCAAATGGATGGAGGAAATTAGAGCACTGGCAAAAAAAGCATTTGGTCAGATTATGCTTCACCAAGCACTTCCATCCAAACAAATATAACAACTACACTGTCAATCACCACAATCGATCACTCACCAAAAAGTAAATGCAATAAGCTACATGAGCAACAACATAACAACATGACACAATATGCTATGTTTTTCCAATGCATATATGATTAGTAAGACAAGTTTTTTCAATGTAGATATGATTAGTAAGATAAGTTTTTCCAATGCATATATGATTAGTAAGATACGTTTTTCCAATGCATATATGATTAGTAAGATACGTTTTTCCAATGCATACATGATTAGTAAGATAAGTTTTTTTCAATGCATATATGATTAGTAAGATAAGTTTTTTCCAATGCATACATGATTAGTAAGATACGTTTTTTTCCAATGCATATATGATCGCTAAGATAAGTTTTTTCAATACATTTATGATTAGTAAGATAAATCTTTTTTAATGCATATATGATTAGTAAGATAAGTTTTTCAAAGCATATATGATCAGTAAGAAGTTTTTTCAATGCATATATGATTAGTAAAATAAGTTTTTTCAATGCACGTATGATTAGTAAGATAAGTTTTTCCAATGCATACATGATTAGTAAGATACGTTTTTTTCCAATGCATATATGATTACTAAGATAGGTTTTTTCAATGCAAATATGATCAGTAACATAAGTCTTTTTCAATGCATATATGATTGGTAAGATAAGTTTTTCAAAGCATATATGATTAGTAAGAAGTTTTTTCAATGCATATATGATTCGTAAGAAGTTTTTTCAATGCATATATGATCAGTAAGACAAGTCTTTTTCAATGCATATATGATTAGTAAGATAAGTTTTTTTCAATGCATATTCGATTAGTAAGATGAGTTTTTTCAATGTATATATGATTACTAAAATAAGTTTTTCCAATGCATATATGATCAGTAAGATAAGTCTTTTTCAATGCATATATGATTAGTAAGAAGTTTTTTTCAATGCATATTTGATTAGTAAGATACGTTTTTTTTCAATGCATATATGATTAGTAAGATAAGTTTTTTTCAATGCATATATGATTAGTAAGATAAGGTTTTTCCAATGCATATCTGATCAGTAAGATAAGTGTTTTTTTTTGTTTTTTTTCAATGTTGGAGGCTCCAGGCACGGACTGTTAGCCCTCAACGAATCGAGGCCAGGCTTTAAATAAAAGAGAAGAAAAGTGCATGATGAAAAGTGTATGATGCTTGTCTGCAAGAAAGAGAGGTTGAAGCGAGTCCGGTAGCTGTAATTTGATAAGTTTTTCACGTTTCAGTTTCAGTTAATCAGTTTCGTTTCAGTCAGACAAGTTTCAGTTAAGCACGGGTCCTAAAATCCTGCTCTGTCACTCTATCTCACCCTCTCTCTGTTATTTTCACCCTCTCTTTTGCTCAAGGTCATCTGTCAGCATCTTGGAAATCAGAAAACATTACCGCTTTACACAAAAAATGTGCAAAAACAGATCCTTGCAACTACAGACCAATCAGCCTGCTCCCAATTATCAGCAAAGTCATGGAATCCATCATTGCTCCGGATATCAAATCCTTCCTCTTCTCCAAATGGCTTGATCACCGATCATCAATTTGGATTCAGACCAGGTCAATCTACTCTGGACATGTTGCTTCTGCTGTCTCAACAATGGATGGAGGTCCTCAATGCCAAACAGGAAATCAGAGCTGTCTCCCTTGACATATCACGTGCCTTCGATACGGTCTGGTACCCAGCTCTGATCACCAAACTCTCCTCCTATGGTATCCATGGAAATCTCCACGCTTGGCTTGTGGACTTCCTCTCTGGTCATAGTCAACGTGTGGCCCTGAATGGATTTCTCTCATCACCCCCTTCCTATTCTGGCTGGAGTTCCCCAAGGTAGTGTTCTGGGCCCTGTGCTTTTTCTGGTCTTCATCAACGATCTCTCCGACTCTCTGGAAAATCCTCTCTATCTCTTTGCTGATGACTCCACTCCTCTTCCGCTCCATTCCTCATCCCTCAGATCGGCAGCCTGCAGCCTCCTCACTCTCTGTAGACCTGAAAAAAATCACAGACTGGTCAAACAAGTGGAACATGTCTTTCAATCCTGACAAATCTCACGCTCTTACGATGTCTCTCCGAAAAGACCGACTGGAAAACCCTCCCATCTACTTTCTCAACAATCCTCTCCAAGAAGTTCTATTGCTCAAGCTTTTGGGTCTCACTATCTGCCATGATCTTTCTTGGGAAAACCACATTTCCAAACTGGCCTCCAAAGCCAGTCGCCGACTGGGCATCCTCCGTCGTGCGAAGTCCTTCCTTGTGTTACGTGGTCCTCCCGGTGACAACCTGGTCTCGGTGACCCCCGGACCGTGAGAGGAACTCCGCCAGAAAGATCTAGGATTTATACGCTTTCGTAACGCAATCAATATGAATTCCAGTCAATAAGAAACCCCACACCAAGGATCCGGATTAATCAATAATATATTCCCCAATCAATCCACCACCATCAACAGTCAATCAACAATATTACTAAGATGGCCATCTTATATATGGCCCCCCTTTCCCCACTCACGACCCCTCAATGGTCACTGTCCCTCACAATGTCTCTGGGCCCCTCCAGACCAAGGTGCAGGTCGACTTCTCCGCACACGGGCGGTTGAACGAACCCCTGGCTGACGTGCTCCAAACGTGCACGTCGCGTACCAGGGACCGCTGCTGCAGCGCACACCTCCTGGCCAAGCAAAGCGGCAAAGCAACGCGCAGCTTGCCAAGCACGCGAGGCCCAAGGTGCGACCCATACGCGGCCTTGTAGACGTTGAGGCGAACTGTGCCGGACGCTTGGTTCCGTGCACGAACCCACGGCAACTTGACGTGTAACCGGTAATTACCCCGCACAGGTAACTCCTCTCGCCAGACGGGCTTTCAAACGCAGCATTCCCCACGCTGCTCAATATCGACACCGCTCGCGTCGGAGCTGGGCGAGGAAGAAGAAGAAGATCGCCGCTTCTCCCGGACCTCGTGTCTTTTCTTCTTCCGTTTCCGGTCTCCTTTTCCCCAGAAGGGCTCCTGACCCTTTAATCACAACAACCTTTTAATCGAATAAACATTAATAAGCAATGACCTGAATAGTAATTCACATAAATTCACATAAATCCGAAACACTCCCCCCCTTCAAGAAAGAAAGTTTGAACCCAGCGAAAACTTTCTTTGCCGGCCAACTTTGAGAAACAAACCAGATAACTCACACCCCCAAATCATCAGTTCCCCCCCCGGGCACAATTATCACTTAAAAATAAAGCAACAAAATTTCACAAAACCCCTAGATTAATTCACTCTGGACCAAGCGTCAACCACTTCTAGTTTCTCTTGAATGACGGTGAAGAGGTGGTGACCAAAGCCCCAAAGTTAAACCTCTCGATAGCACTTTTTCGGGAGGCCCAGCTGAGTATTCCCTACATGGACGCCTTAAGGAATGTGGAGTTAACAGTTAGTCCGGGGAGGAAAGTTCATTACATGGACGCCTTTAAGAACGTGGAGTTCACGGTTAGTCCGTGCAGGAAAGTTCACTACCTGGACGCCTTTAAGAACGTGGCGTTCACGGTTAGTCCGTGTAGGAGCCCCGGCTCGGCGGCTCCACCGTATATAGTGCTTCAACTTCTCCAGACTCCTAACAGTTACGGTGGGACCCCTTGTCCCAGCCGTTACCTGACTGGCGGTCTCCTTCTCGGCCAGTGCTCTGACATTCATTCTTTCGGGAGGTGCCGTAACTCTGGGAGCCTCCATAGTAATATCGGCTGCTGCCAACCCCAAAACTACCGCCAAGTTGTCCTCTTCTGTAGAACTCTCGACGCCTACGAAATGCCTTCCCTACTGTTATGGTCCGACCCTCCAAATCCTTACCATTCCAATTCTTCTCTGCCTCTCTGGCGTCTCTGGTGCTTGCAAACGTGACAAAGCCGAACCCTCTTGACCGTTGCGTTTCCCTGTCTTTTACCACCCGCACTTCCACCAGCGGCCCATATCTGTTGAAGACAGAGGTCAGAACTTCTTCCTCTGTGTTGAAGTTCAGTCCCCCTACAAATAACTTTGAACTGTTGTCGCCATCCCGAGCTGGGGTGGTGTTATTTCCCCTGCGGTGCTCTTTACCCACCCTCGGGTTACCATAAATTTGCCCCCCGGCCAAATCATTCCCGATAATCACAGATACTCCCTCTACAGGAAGCGTGGCTTGTAAACCGACGGTGACCTGTCCTGACACCAAATCGGATTCCAAATGGATGACATGCAGTGGGGCACTAACACAGCCACCGATCCCTTGTAACCGAACACTATCACCAGTTGCGGTACTCTTTGACAATGGCAAAATGCCTTCAAGCATTAAGGATTGATGGGCTCCTGTGTCCCTCAATACCCTAACAGGTCTTGGGTTAGTCAAGTCTCCCTCGAGTGAGACCAACCCCTCATAAATAAATGGTTGGTAACTCTTCTGTGGGCGATTTCTTACGCTTGCCATCGCATTCGGAGTTGTAATAGTCGGACTCCGCTCTGGGTTTTCCCTTTTCATGAGGTAACAACTGGACATCAAGTGTCCAGGTTTTTTGCAAAAGGCGCAAGTAGGCCCGGAGGAAAAACTCGTGGTCTGCCTCGGGCCCCCCGGGAAATAAGTTTGTCTTGGGCCCATAGCCCTCTGATTTCGAACAGTTGGGGTATCCGCGTTGTCCCCATAATCCTCTCGAGGCCGCCGCCATGTATTGTCGTTCTCCGCACCAGGTGTTCCATAACTCCCCTGCTGAAGTCTAGGTGAGGAGCTAGGTGTGTGGACCCCTATCCGGTGTGTTAAGGCATAATCATCTGCCATGGTGGCTGCGTCCCACAACTTTGGTACTTTCTTTTCCTGCAGGTACACTTTGATGTCCTCGTGGACACACTGTTGAAATTCCTCCACCAGCATCAGGTCACGCAATGCTTCGAAGTCGTTCCCGACTCCTTTCGACTCACACCACCGATCAAACATGTTTTCTTTCACTCTGGCAAACTCCACATGGGTCTCACTCTCCCTCTTCCTGGCATTCCTGAATTTTTGCCGGTAAGCTTCAGGAACCAACTCATAGGCTTTGAGGATGTGCTTCTTCAATACCTCATAATCTGCACATTGGTCCATTGGTAGCGCCGAATATATCTCTTGAGCTTTACCCACCAGCACACTTTGCACTAGTATGGTCCAGGCCTCCTCCGGCCAGTTTAACTGTCGAGCCACTTTCTCAAAGTGTGGAAAAAATTGAGTGACTTCCTTTTCACTGAAGGGTGGAACCAGCCTCACATGTCTGCCAACATCCCAGGTTTTCTGGCTAGGGGTCGACCCCGTCAGCAAGGGTGGTACCTCTCCCCGTTCTCTCATTAAATCCAGCTCCTTGAATTTAATTTCTTGCTGAAGCGCCAGATCACGTTCCTTCAACTCCCTTTCGGCTTTTCTCTCCTCTGCTTCGAGTTCCCTGGCAGCTCTCCTCTCCTCTGCTTTTCTCCCTTCTAACCTTTCCTGGAGTTCTCGTTCCACTCTCCTTTCCTCTGCTTGTTTCTCTTCTCTCCTCTCTTCTGCTTTCCTTTCTTCTTCTGATCTTTCCTTTTCTGCTTTCCTTTCTTCTTCTGCTCTTTCCTTTTCTGCTTTCCTTTCTTCTTCTTTTAACCTTTCCTGGAGTTCTCGTTCCACTCTCCTTTCCTCTGCTTGTTTCTCTTCTCTCCTCTCTTCTGCTTTCCTTTCTTCTTCTTTTAACCTTTCCTGGAGTTCTCCTTCCACTCTCCTTTCCTCTGCTTGTTTCTCTTCTCTCCTCTCTTCTGCTTTCCTTTCCTCTTCTGCTCTTTCCTTTTCTGCTTTCCTTTCTTCTTCTTTGATCCGTTCCTGGCTCCGTAATTGCAACTCCAGTTTCCGGAGCTCAACGTCTTCTGGTTCTTCGGGTAGCCACTCCCAGGCTAACTCGTCCCATCTATCTATAATTCCAGCAATCTCTGTGTGTCTGTCTGTGTGTCTGTGTGTCTGTGTGTCTGTGTGTCTGTGTGTCTGTGTGTCTGTGTGTCTGTGTGTCTGTGACCGCTGTTTCTCGACAACCACGGGTCCGATATACTTGAAACTTGCCAGGTATATTGCTGGGGACCCGAGGATGTGCCTTTTCAAGGTTTCATATTAATCGGACAATTACTTACCGAGATATGTCCAAAAAACGCTTCAACCAATCAGAGAGCAGCGAGCTATCACGTGTGCCGAACGTGGCGATCAGGCTCTGCCTCGGACGGCACATTTGACAGCGTATTCATTTATTTCACGTTGGAAAACTATGTTGCCGTTAAACTATGTTTTAAAACGAATTCAAACTGCGATTAAATTAAAACGATTCATCCTAACTGCGATTTGCGAACTTCCGGACAGTGACGACTGTCCGGCAGCACGCTTTCCGGCATCCAATCACAGAACGCTTTGTTGCGTAGGCGTGGCCGATGTGAGACGAGCGGAGCTGAGCGCGTTACGAGCTGACCGCCATTACGGTACGTAATTCGATTTCTTATGCGCATTATTTCTCCCAATTCATTCATCTCCCAATTTCTCCCAATTCAATTCGTATCACTAATAAAAACGAATTTGCGATTCATTCGCTTTCCTGCGCGTTTGTGCACGCGATGGCGATTGCTTTACCAAACTCCGGAAGCCGTTCGCTTTGGACCAAACCATTGCATGAGGGGGGGGTTCTGTGGTCGTTGCGAATGGACCAAACCATTCATGTAAATAGAGGGGGGGGATTGTCACTGTACTCGCAAGCCGTTCGCCGTTCGCTTTGGCGTTGCGAATGAACCAAACCATTTCATGTAAATAGAGGGGGGGGGGGGATATAATTTTAGATAGATATATAGTACGGGCATATATATAGTACGGGCATGCCCTAGTGTTCCTAATCCCACCATAGACTGTATCACCGTGGTCTGCAACTCTGCCTTCCTCAAATTAGTTCGGACCTCCAAGTTAAAATGTTTGGCCAATTTCAAGAGGTCCGATTTTAGTAATGCTCGGAACTGTGCCTCACTAGGGGTTACCGCAAAGTTCTGTGCCACAAACGCCATGGTGACTACTGGTAACACCTGTTAACCTTCACCCCAGAAATTTCCAGCAAAGAAAAGCAACAGTATTACTATTATTGCTATTGTTATTTTTTTCTTTTTTTCTTTTTTGTTGTTGTTGTTTTGTCGACAGAGCAAAACAATTTTGGGAACGTTGGAAAAGTTCCCATTCTTGGGAATTCTTTCCCGGACTAAAATTTAGAAAATTTTATAGATCCCGGACGAGCCCCCAATTTCTGTTACGTGGTCCTCCCGGTGACTACCTGGTCTCGGTGACCCCCGGACCGTGAGAGGAACTCCGCCAGAAAGATCTAGGATTTATACGCTTTCGTAATGCAATCAATATGAATTCCAGTCAATAAGAAACCCCACACCAAGGATCCGGATTAATCAATAATATATTCCCCAATCAATCCACCACCATCAACAGTCAATCAACAATATTACAAAGATGGCCATCTTATATATGTCCCCCCTTTCCCCACTCACGACCCCTCAATGGTCACTGTCCCTCACAATGTCTCTGGGCCCCTCCAGACCAAGGTGCAGTTCGACTTCTCCGCACACGGGCGGTTGAACAAACCCCTGGCTGACGTGCTCCAAACGTGCACGTCGCGTACCGGGGACCGCTGCTGCAGCGCACACCTCCTGGCCAAGCAAAGCGGGCAAAGCAACGCACGGCTTGCCAAGCGCGCGAGGCCCAAGGTGCGACCCGTACGCGGCCTTGTAGACGTTGAGGCGAACTGTGCCGGACGCTTGGTTCCATGCACGAACCCACGGCAACTTGACGTGTAACCGGTAATTACCCAGCACAGGTAACTCCTCTCGCCAGACGGGCTTTCAAACGCAGCGTTCCCCACGCTGCTCAATATCGACACCGCTCGCGTCGGAGCTGGGCGAGGAAGAAGAAGATCGCTGCTTCTCCCGGACCTCGTCTCTTTTCTTCTTCCGTTTCCGGTCTCCTTTTCCCCAGAAGGGCTCCTGACCCTTTAATCACAACAACCTTTAATCGAATAAACATTAATAAGCAATGACCTGAATAGTAATTCACATAAATTCACATAAATCCGTAACACTTGGCACACCTGAGCTCCTCACCACATACAAGGCTTTCATCCGCAGCTCAATGGAATACTGTTCCCCCCTCTGGGCTCCTGCCTCACACCGAGCACGGCTACACGGTGTTGAAACCAAAGCTTTCAGAATCATTGGAATCTCCTGCGATGAAGCTAACTCCGAGGGCCTTTCACTCACTCACCGCAGGCAGGTTGGTGGTCTTTCTGTCTTCTACCGACTCCTCTCCGGCCTTGCTCCCCCAGCTCTCTCTGTGCTCTGTCCCCCAAATATTCCTACAGGTCGCACAAGATCTGCCAGCAACCCTCTTATGGTTAAACTGCCAAAATCTAGGCTCTCTGCTCACCTTCACTCTTTCATTCCCTTTTTCACCCGCCTCCGGAACAAACTCCCCCACTCCCTTCAATCCCACCCCTCCCTCCAGGTCTTTAAAACAGCTGTTCACCAACATCTCTTATCTTCCCCCATCCAAAACCTTGATCTTTTCTACCCCCACTAATTCACCCCAGATACACTTTTTCGAAATTCCAACTTCTTTCCTGGAAGTCCTTGCAGTGTCCATATGATTTCTACGTCTCCCACCTACCCCCAAGCCCTCTCCCTCCCACAGTTCTCTCGATGTCCCTGCTCTCAAATGTTGTTTGTGTCCTTCCCCCTCTCTCCCCATCTTGTCTACCGCTCCCCTTATTTTGTGTTTTATGTGTCGGTTTGTGTCGGTTTGACTTTTTGTGTGATTAATGTTAGCGCTTTCACGAGGCTCGATCTTGTATACAAAAAAAAAAAGACCAGCAATTCTGACACGGTGAGTGTAAAATGGTTCTGGGCACCACTTTAACGCTTCTAAGTACTACCCTGGGTGGTTGCTGTCCACAGCCTAATACCTATTAAAAGACTTTTCACTGCATATATTATTAGTCTCTGGTCAGACAATTTTAAGCTCATGTTTGTGGAGATATTGTTTCTGAATGATTTTTTCAGATGCAGCCCGTTGGTTGCATCATTGCTGGGAGTGCTACTGTGCCGCTGATGCACTGCCCTGTTTCCAGCAAGGTGGTACCATTTTTCCGACCTCAGTAGGATGACAGGCTGAGTCAACCCATCTGATGTTATTTACCGCACGACAGGGGCTCAACCTCAAGACCGAAATAACTAAAGGCAGCCAATTTAACCGGTAAGCCAACACCAGGCTTTCTGAAGTGGCAGGCACACAAGGTAGAAGGGGGGGATAATGCTAAGAAAAGGGGAAAAAATGGAACAAGTACAGATACATTCAAAGGGAGAGCAGTATTCCATGCCAAATAAATAAATATCCTCCAGCGCGGCATTGTCGGGGCGCCTTCGGCCTTCGGCACCTGCCAATACCATCATGCAGCTCATAGAGACTGTATTGTGTATTGGGTGGGAGAGGTGACCAATAAATTGATTGATTAATTGCATAATTAATATCAAAAAATAATGATCATAAAATATTTTCTTATTCAATTGGCTAATAGCATACCTAAACCACCAGTGCTTCATCCGAAGCTGTAACTTTTTGAAAAGTAAATAATAAGTCATTAATCAAAAAAATCAATAATTAATTGATTAATCAATAGATAATAAATCGATTATTGATTAATCAATGGATGAAAAATATCCTTTATAACCACATCACTTGGTCACTATCGTGTCCAAATATCAGCTTCCTAGCTCAAAAGGCACCTGAGATATTGCCCAGACGAGAAAGAAAATAAATAAATGATTAATAATGAAAATAAATAAATAATCATAAAATAATTAAATAATTAATCAATTGGCTAATATAATAAATAAACCACCACCGTTTCATCCGAATCTGTAACTTAAAAAAAAAATTCATTCATTAATTAATCCCTGGTGTTGTGCTAGCGGCTAGGGTGCCGGCTTAGGATACCTGGGTTCGAATCAATTCGAATCCCTGGTTCGAATTCCTGGGTTCGAATCCCGGTCGATCGCTGAATTAACGCCAGGGGGGTTGACTCAGCCTGTCATCCTTCCGAGGTCGGCCAATTGAGTACCAGTTCACTGGTAATTCCCTGTTTGTCGTTAAAGGCGACAAAAAGGGTTGGCGTCAGGAAGGGCATCCGGCTGTAAAACATTGCTTCAAAAAGGGGACCGAACAAACAACAACAACCAGGGTTACCCAAAAAGGCCAACCCCCGCTTTGCGGGGAAAAATGGCCTCTGAAGGTGGTTATTTATATATCTATAATTAAATAAATAATTGATTTTTATTTTTTTTATTTTTTGGTATACAGGATCGAGGCTCATACATTAATCATTTTTGTGATTAATGTTAGTAAGAGCTAACATTAATCACAAAAAAAACAAACGGACACATAAAACATACAATAAAGGGAGCAGGAGTCAAGATGGGGAGAGAGAGTGAAGCACACAAGTACAACAGTGGAGAACAGGGACGTCGGGAGATCTGTGGGAGGGAGAGGGCTGGGGGGGAGGAGGCATTGGAAGGTGGGGGGGTGGGTGGGAGAGGTGTAAAACACATGGACACTACTAGGACTTCCAAGAAAGAAGTCGGTATTTCGACAAAGCGGCTCTGGGGTGAATTAACGGGGGTAGAAAAGATCAAGGTTTTGGATGGGGGAAGATAAGAGATGGTGGTGAACAGCTGTTTAAAGACCTGGAGGGAGGAGTGGGATTGAAGGGAGTGAGGGAGTTTGTTCCAGAGGCGGGAAAAAAGAGAAATGAAAGAGTGAAGGTGAGCAGAGAGTCTTGATTTTGGCAGTTTCACCATAAGAGGGTTGCTGGCAGATCTTGTGCGACCTGCAGGAATATTTGGGGGACAGAGCACAGAGAGAGCTGGGGGAGCAAGGCCGGAGAGGAGTCGGTGGGAGACAGGAAGCCCACCAACCTGCCTGCGGTGAGTGAGTGAAAGGCCCTCGGAGTTAGCTTCATCGCAGGAGATTCCAATGGTTCTGAAAGCTTTGGTTTCAACAGCGTGAAGCCGAGCCAGGTGTGAGGCAGGAGCACCAGCCCAGAGGGGAGAGCAGTATTCCATAGAGCTGCAGATGAAAGCCTTGTAAGTGGTGAGGAGCTCACGTGTGCCAAGGAAGGACTTCATACGACGGAGGATGCCCAGTCGGCGACTGGCTTTGGAGGCCAGCTTGGAAATGTGGTTTTCCCAGGAAAGATCATGGCAGATAGTGAGACCCAAAAGCTTGAGTGACACACTTATTGGAGAGGATTGTTGAGAGAGAAGATGGGAGGGTTGTCCAGTCGGTCTTTTCGGAGAGACATAGTGAGAGTGTGAGATTTGTCAGGATTGAAAGACATGTTCCACATGTTTGACCAGTCTTTGATTTTGTCCAGGTCTGCAGAGTGAGGAGGCTGCAGACTGCCGATCTGAGGGATGAGGTATGGAGCGGCAGAGAGTGTAGTCATTAGCAAAGAGATAGAGAGGATTTTCCAGAGAGTCGGAGAGATCATTGATGACGACCAGAAAAAGCACAGGGCCCAGAACACTGCCTTGGGAAACTAAAGGCTGAACAGGAAGGGTAGATGAGAGAAAACCATTCAGGGCCACACATTGACTACGACCAGAGAGGAAGTCTGCAAGCCATGCGTGGAGATTTCCATGGATACCATAGGATGAGAGTTTGATGAGCAGAGCGGGATGCCAGACCGTATCGGAAGCAACGTGATATGTCAAGGGAGACAGCTCTGATTTCCTGTTAGGCATTGAGGACCTCCATCCATTGTTGAGACAGCAGAAGCATTAAATCAATAAATAAATTAATCAATAAATCTAAAATAGCTTTTACAGCCAAATTACTTGGTCATTGTCATGTCCAAATATCAGCTTACTAGCTCAAAAGGTGCCTGAGATAATGCCCAGAAGAGAAAGGAAATAAATAAGTACTTAATTAATCGATAATAATTAAGTAACTAATCAATTAAGTGATTAATCAAAAAACAAAAAATACCGTTTTTGACAAAGGAGCTTCCTAGCTTAAAGCCAAACTTCCTAGCCAAATTTCAGCTTCCTAGCTTAAAGGATGGCTGAGATATCGCCTGGGTAAACAAACAAACAACCGGAGTGAAAACCGAGTACTCCTTTTCAGCGTCCGTCATTGCCGGGCCCCCTTCATTCCCCGGCAATGAGGTTATGCAGCGCCTGGAGATGGCATAGGAAAGGAGTGGTGTACAAAAGTAGAGAGAGAGAGAAAGAGAGAGAAAGAGAGAGAAAGAGAGAGAAAGAGAGAGAAGAGAAGAGAGAGAAAGAGAGAGAAAGAGAGGAGAGAAAGAGAGAGAAAGAGAGAGAAAGAGAGAGAAAGAGAGAGAGAGAGAGAGAGAGAGAGAGAGAGAGAGAGAGAGAGAGAGAGAGAGAGAAGGAATATTTGAAAGGACACTAAACTCTTCAAAAATAATAATTTCATGGACTGTCTCCTTCAAAAATAATAAATACTAGAACTGCAATATCAATTTTGAACGATTCACTTCAAATCAATGTAAGAAAAAAGAAGAAAAAAAGAAGCAGTGAGTGCAACTCCGCGAATTACCATTTGAATTGCTATTGTGACCAAAAACATTTCCATCTCTGCCACGTGCTTTTTGCAGGGCTATCTGCTTTCTGTTTTTAGTGTCCATTTTGGTGGGAGTAAGCCATCATTTGAGTTGACAGTGTTTTGTATTTATTCCATCATGATGTAGCATCATGTTGTATTCAGTTGTGGCAAATACTGGCGAAGATAGTGCCAGAATACATGAGTTTAAATTTTGCAGTTTACTGCAGATGCGTAAAAAAGTAAGACGTTTGTTGAACAGGTCAGTGGTACAAAGTTCTCGACCAGGCAAATATAGCACAAGTCAAGAACGGCACTCAGTAGAGAGCATACCTCCGCCTGGTCGGCCATATCACTCAATGGTGAAGAATCACTTAAAAAATTCTACGATCCGGATCCGGATCTTCACCAAAATTGAATCGATTCTTCCGTTTCACACACACACACAACCGGTCCAACAGGTTTCGTCCGAATCCGTCCACAACTTTTTGAGATATTTTGTTCACAAACGGACAGACAAACGGACAAACAGACAGGGGTGAAAACATAATCTCCATCCACCTTTGGTGGTGGAGGTAATGAAGCACTCACTTCAAGAAGGTGGTTAGTAAACATTTTAATGCACTTTTCTCTTTGTCTAGTGAGTGTAACCGCAGTAGATTATAATAAATGGAACTCTCCAAACATTCCGAACACACACAGCCCACTAACAGTGGATCAATGGTATATCTCCTTATTGGGTTCAAGTAGAGGCAATAAATAAACCGATGACACCACAGCAGTCCTCTTTTAGTACTGTGCTCGCTTACACTAAAAATTAAACTGAATGAGGTCATGGAGGTGGCACCAACTTGCTATGAACATTCAGCTTGTTCAACTATCGGGTTTTCATCATCTAACTGTGGAAAGAAAAAAATCAAACAAGAACAAGGAAGACTAGAAGGATCAACTTTCTACATCTATAGTTTAAATCTGTAACGTTTTATTGAAATAGTAATATTTTTCTTAAAGGTATTTAAAATACAGGTATTTTTTCTTATGCAGGAGGCTCTGCATTTCACTGCCAACATGAACAAGCCCTCCAGGTGTGATGTTCCTAGGATAAGTCCTCCAGGTTGCACCAGACATTCAGTATATTTAGAAACCTAAGTATTTCACATGGTATGTGGTATCTGCATGCAGTTTACTTTCATCTGCTACAGTTTCACATGGTATCTGCATCCAGTTGATTGAAAGTGTAATATTTTCTAAAGTTGAGATACAATTGGTAATTTAAAGGGAAAGTAGGCTCATGGTGATAAAAGATTGATGGATGAAATCAACAGTTCATTAGAGTGTGCCAACTGCCATGGAAAGCAAGGAGAAACTGACGGTGTGGGTGTTAACCCTTCATCGGAGCAAAAGATAATTAACTCACCAACGAAGGGTTAATGCCAAAAAAGTCAGCTTCCCCTTCCTTCCCACGGTAGTTTGCATACCCCAATCAACATTATGCTGATTTCATCCATTGTCTACCTGGCCACCAACACAGATCAATACCAGCCTTCATGGTTAAGACTAGCTATTCAATCTACATGGTGATAAAATGTTTGACAATGTGCCATGAAAAGTAACCCTACCTTCCTCAAACCCCATAAACTACAGTTTTACTGATTTATAAGGTCTGTTCAAAAAGAGATAAGGTCAATAGTTCACGGCACGCTAATGCTTTAAAATCATTTGCAATAAAAGTATATAATAACAAAATATAATTTCCTCATTAATTATCAAAGAACACCTCATTATAGTTTTCTTGGAGTGTCGAACGAGTATCTGATTTAAATATGATTTTTTGAGCACCCAATGTGATAATAATAATTTTACTCAAGGAAATTCACAAATATAACACTAAACATGAAACTTAACTTGAACTTAATTAATTAAACTTCAATTCAACTTAAACATAACTTAACTTAAACTCAATTAATTAAACTTAAACTTAACTTATATTGCACTTATCATGAAAAACTATGCATAAGTATATCAATCACATCACTGTCTCCTGAGTGGTTGAATTAATTATTCAGGTCGAGGGGACATATTGCGATAATTTTGTCTTGACTGTGATGAACCTCCCAATGGCAAAGCCTCCCTTCTGAACTTGGTGATGGGTCGCTTTCCCACAAATGTCTCTTGCTCTTCCTCTGCTCCAATTGGTTCATCATGATCATGTGCTTGTGAGAGTCACCAATTCCCTGGCTATTCTCAAAGAGCTGCCTCAATGCCGGCGAGTCTGACATTTCACTCAGGCAGATTGGCAGGTACTGCAAGCATCCATCCCTCTTCAGGACTGGTCTTCCTTATCGACTGCTCCTGATGCTAACTGAGCCTGGAAATTCTTCCGCAGAAACCTATTCTCTCTCCTGCACAGATTCATCCCATTTCGTCTTCAATTATCCTACCCCCTTTTCCCATCCATAGTACAGTGAATCCTATGGTGAGGCAGGTGCTTTGAAACAACTTTCCTTCTCTTCCTGGAAGGCGAGTCTGACCGAAGGCAATTTCAGTGCATTCCAATAAGTCTGCAACAAGTGTGTCCACTCTCAGGAGAGCCAGAAAACAAAATTTGCCAAAACTAAAGAATGAACTTTCAAACTTATCTCCCTCCTATAAAACCTGGTGGCACCTTGTCATGTCTATCTCAGGTCTATGCTCCCCTTCCATCATTTCCTTCTCTTCAAATGGCACCACAGCAGACACCGCCCGTGAGAAGGCTGAATGCCTCAATACTCTGTTTTCTTCCACTTCTTGTGTATCCAACCCCCCCTCTCTCTCTGTACACATTACTCCCGGTCACACCACAAACTACTCCTGAACTCTACCTTTTTCACCTGAGAAGGTGGAGGAGTTTTTAGCATCCCTCGCCTCTGATTCTGCAACTAGCCCAGATGGTATCAGCGCATCCTCTTTTTCCTCTGTTCACCCTATCATTGGCACTAGGTCATTTTCCATCGGCTTGGAAGTCAGTAACATAAATGCATTACATCAATGTATTACATTACATTACATGGTTAGCGTTGGTGCAAAAAAAAAGGGATGGTGCAAAAACCGATCCCCTCAATTACAAACCTACCCGCTTGATTCCAATCATCGGTATGGTCATGGAATCCATGATCACATTTGACATCAAATCCTTCCTTTTGTCTAAGGGTCTAATCACCAACTCAGATCCAGACCAGGACACTATACTTAGGATAGACTTCTTCTGCTCTCCCAACAATGGATAGAGGACCTCAATGTCAGACATGAGATCAGGGCCATCTCTCCAGACACATCTCAATTACTTGATACATTCTGGCACCCCCACCACCTCCTCCTCCCCACATCTCCCCCTCCTCCCACTTTACTCTACAAACTCTCTCCCTATGGCAACAAAGCCACCTACTGATTTCCTCTAATCTCATAGTCATTGTGTGGCTCACGACAGGATCCCCTCATCTCCTCTCCCATGTCAAGGGTGAAGTGAAGAATAATTTCATACCTCCTGTGCACAATCAAAAATAAGTGCAATAATTAAAGACTCCACAAAGAACGTGCAATTAAATTCAGTTATTTATTGCAGTCTGGTTAGTACTGAGATAAGGAAGAAAGGCTGAAAACATCACTAATAATATCACTGTTTTGAAACAAAAATTTAAACAAAAGGGGGAAGCAATTGGGATAAATGTAGTATCACATACCTGTGCTCTGTCAATCCGGAAGAATCGATCAGCAGATGTAGCTGAGAGATACAAACAAAATGTTTGAGAGCTTGCCCTTTTCTTCACTGATAAATGTTAATCAATAGTAAATAATATCCTTACTGCTTAGTAACTTAAACAACCACAAAACATTAATTTCCTTGCATGAATACTCAAACATTTATGACAATGGCATTCTAGTTATTCACAAATCATAATTACCAATGCAGTATTAGAACAAAGATCAAGCTCAGCTTGGAAAACGTGACCGTGAAAGAAGTTTTAAAAACCATAAAGCAAAAAATATATATACAGTACATTTTTAATGAGATACCTTCCACCACAAAGCCTTTAATGCCACTCAAAGTGGGGGCTACACGAAGGAAAGTATAGATATTAGAGAGAAAGGAGGAATCTATTGACATTCCTCTTGAACTGATGGAGTACAGTCGTGGCCGAAAATATTGGCACCCTTGCACTTTTTTCAAATAATGCACCATTTCTTCCAGAAAATTGTTGAAATAAAAAAATCTTTTGGTATCCACATATGTATTTCTTTGGTTTGCAGTGGAACAACACAAAAAAATAGCTGAAAAAATTACTCAATCTTAGCTTATTCCACACAGAAATCCTAAAATGGCCTGGACAATATTATTGGTACCTTTTAGAAATTGTGAGAAATCATTTGATTTGCAGCAGGTGAATCTCCTTTACTTTGGAATTGAACTCACCTATGGTGAGTTGCAGGTGCCTGCAATATAAAAATAACTCATTCAAACCAGTTTGAATAGAGAAAAGGAGTTATTCTGCTGTTTTGTGTCACTGTGTGTACCGCAATGAGCATGGAGAAAAGAAAGAAAACCAGAGAATTGCCTGAGGGAGGTCAGACACAAGATTGTAGCCAAGCATGGACAATCTCAAGGATACAAGTCCATCTCCATAGACCTTGATGTTCCTGTATCCACCATACACAATGGTATCAGGAAGTTTAAGGCCCATGGCACTGTAGCCAACCTCCCAGGAGATGGCTGCAAAAGAAAACTTGATCGAAGATTGCAGCGAAGGATTGTTCGAATGGTGAAGAAAGCACCTCGATCAACTGCCAAACAGATTCAAGCTGACCTTCAGACACAAGGTACGACAGTTTCAAATCGCACCATCCGTCGCCAACTCAATGAAAGGGAGTTCTAGGGTAGGAGACCCAGGAGGACCCCACTGCTGAGAGAGACATAAGAAAGCCTGACTGGAGTTTGCCAAAACACACATGAACAAGCTAAAATCATTCTGGAAGAATGTCCTGTGGAAAGATGAGACCAATTTCGAGATTTTTGGTAAAGCACATCATCTCTATGTTCACAGAAAACAAAATTAAGCCTTCAAATAAAAGAACATCTTCCCTACAGTCAAACATGGAGGAGGTTCTGTGATGTTTTGAGGTTGCTGTGCTGCCTCTGGCACTGGGTGCCTTGAATGTGTGCATGGCATCATGAAATCAGGAGATTACCAAGGCATTTTGGAGGGCAATGTTCAGCCCAGTGTCAGAAATCTGGGTCTCCATCAAAGGTCATGGGTTGTGCAGCAGGACAATGACCCCCAAACACACTTCAAAAAGCACCCAGGAATGGTTCAAGACAAAACGCTGGACTGTTCTGAAGTGGCCAGCAATGAGTCCAGATCTAAATCCCATTGAACACCTGTGGGGAGATCTGAAAACAGCAGTTGGGAAAAGGCACCCATCAAATCTTGGAGAACTGGGGCAGTTTGCACATGAAGAGTGGGCCAAACTGCCAGTAGAGACGTGTAGGAAGCTCATTCATGGCTATAGGAAGCGCTTGACTGTAGTTATATTGTCTAAACTCTAAAGGCTGCGTGTGCTACCAAATATTAAATCTATTAAATCTCATTTTGAATTACCAAATATTAAATCTCAGGTGTCAATAATTTTGTCAATGCCATTTCTTCTTATTTTCTGATTTAAAAGGATATAGTAAGTTCTGAATCAAAAACAAAGGTTCTGTAATATTAACAGTGAAATCAAGAATTGTGGAGACCAAATACTTTTGTCAATTTCCATTTATTTGTAGAGAAAATTGTGAGTGATTTGAAAAAGTGCAAGGCTGCCAATATTTTTTGCCACGACTGTACATATATATATATATAATCCGTTGAACTTGGGGACGACTAAAAAGAAGACCTTTGTTGGTCGAAAGCTTGTCGAAAATTAAAGATCGACGACCTGAAACAACGTCCGCGTCTGATTTAATCTCCCGATTATTTATTCAATGCAAATGAGACGCCCTGCTCGTACTGTGGAGTTTCTACTATTTCTCACAGTTATATATATATATATATATATATATATATATATATATATATATATATATATATATATATATATATATATATACATTATACATATATATATAATTATATATATATATATATATATATATATATATATATATATATATATATATATATATACAGACTTGGCATTTAATATGGAATTTGTTTTTTTTCTTGACTTGGGTTTACTTTCTTAACTCAATATATCAATCTGGTGAGTTTCTTTTACACTTTGGTGATTTATTTGTTAAAAGAACCATGTCACTGATTGTCTGTCGCAGCAAGAAGTCAACAACAGGATTATATCACAGGTGGCGTGGCAAAATGTACGGACAGGTGCATTTGATGATTGGCTTCACAGTCGGGTATACAAGATTGTTGCATTCTGTATTCGTGGAAAACAACTGCTGCACATCTCCAAAAGTTATTGCCGCTTCCTCTGGAGATGGTCCGTCAACTCGACAATGCTGTTTGTCATGGAGTGGTGGCTTTACGAAATTACGGCATGAAACAGCGTGCTATTGCTCGGCAGTATGGCATCACTCAAGGTCAGGTGTCAAAGATCCTGAAATGAAATGCTCAGAGGGGTGTCCCTACTCCAATACCGAGGCCAGGACGTCCCCACAGAACCACAAGGAGGGATGATCGCCAGCTGCACCGGTTAGTCCGCAATGGCCGTACCAAGTCAGCTAATCGGCTTAAGGCTGAGTGGCAGCAACTGACAAATGTGCCTGTATCCAGAAGGCTAGTCAACCAATGACTAGTTCAAGCAGGCTATCGTGCCAGGTTTCCCCTGAGAAAGCCACGCCTGACCAGACAACACCGCCAGCGCCGATTGCAGTGGGCCAGAGAGCACCGTCAATGGCAGCCAGGACACTGGAATCACGTGATCTTCAGTGACGAGTCTAGATTTCTGGTCTATCGTCAAGATGGCCGCGTCCGAGTGCGCAGACAAGTGCATGAAGCCTACAACAAAGATTGTATAGTGCCAAGAGTCCAAGCTGGAGGTGATGGGGTGACCGTTTGGGCTGCTTTTCATGCAGGGGGCAAAACTGACCTGGTTGTTCTGAATGGAAACCTGAACCAGTTCAAGTACAGGGCCATTCTGGAAGAAACATTGCTTCCATTTGCTCGGCAAGCCTTTCGAGGAAACTTTGTCTTCCAAGATGACAATGCACGGCCTCATCGTGCTCGCATGATCCAATACTTTCTTGCTGACCGTGGTGAAGAGCATATGGAGTGGCCTGCCATGTCCCCGGATATGAATCCGATAGAGAACTTGTGGGCAGAATTAATGCGTCAAATCGACCACTTGGACCAGCAGCCGACCTCTGTGCGTGAATTGCAGCAGGCTATTGTCACTGCATGGCAAGCGATTCCTGTCCAAACCTTGGCAAATCTCGTGAACAGCATGCCTCAACGTGTACGTGCTCCCCTGAATGCTCGTGGGGGTTACCTAAAGTACTGAACTGTAATTTTACTGTCCGTAATCCCAGTCGTAATTTAACTTTTGTTTTTGTTAAAAAAAATTTTTGGCTAATGTGCAAAATAAAGAGATACTTCTGGAAAACGTACATACAGTACTTTAAAGAAGTTTAACACAGTACTGTCCACGAATTGAGTTCGATATCAGTTTACATCACTTTCAAGGATCAATTTATTTGTTTTGAAATGCCAAATGTGGTTTTTGTTTCTTTTAAAGGTCACATTAACAAAATCTAGAATAATTTCAACATAATTCCAATGAACTTTTGGTTCTAAGTCATCTTGAAAAGTAAGTTCACCCCCACAAAAAAAATATTCCATATTAAATGCCAAGTCTGTATATGTATATATATTTATGTGTGTGTGTGTGTGTACATATTGCCTCAAAAAAAAAAATCACCTCTGTTGTTGGTCTTCTAGGCATAAAACAAACTGGTCGTCTATATCTACAATTTTCCTTCATCTTCTTGAAATACTTTCAATGGCTGATCAGTTAGGTTAACTTTCCTCTCTAATATGAACATAATGAAGGACCTCCTTTCATCTTGAAAAAATGCACAATAGTGCTATTTGCATAATCTTCAGAGATCAATCCTACCTCCCAGACCTTTCTACAAGACTGTTATTCCGCTGATTTTACTTTCTTTAAACTTCTACGAGCTGATTCAACTTATTCCTCTTCACATTTCTCTTCTGTGCCTTCAACTTAAATTATGTATCAAGCCTTCTTCGATTCGTGTTCTTCATTCAAAACCTTCTTAAAGTAAGCTTTCCATTCCTTATGAATATTTTCTTTTTCACTATGAAATGTCCCGTTTTTTTTTCTTTTTCAAACAAATACCTAACTTATACATCTCTTCTATCCTCTACAATCTGCCTGCCTATTTTCAAAACTGTACACTCGCCCTCTGATCCAGTTAAGCTTCCCCCCCCTCCCCTCCATTCCTCATACACTTTGTTCTTTGTTATGTCGTTTGTTCCTTATTTCTTCGCTTCCTTTTTCAAATGTTTGTAATCTTCTTTATCTTGGGAAGTCTTTACTCTTTTGCCACTTTTTAAAGCTTCTTTCTTCTCTTTGTGTGATTTGTGGACTCTTAATATTCCACCACCGTGTTTTTCATTCCTTCAGAAACCTGCCAGTGCATATTCCACAAATATTGATGGCTGTTTTCATCCAAGCCACATTTGAGGCCACGTCCCATCTACATCTTCAGAAGTTATAAACCTTATCTCATTTTGAAGACGCTTTTGAAACTATTCCTTTTTTATCTTCAAGCTTCAAACCTTTATGTGCAAATTCACTTGAGGACCTTGCTTTTCTTTTCATTTGCACTATAATAATGCCAAACTTCCAATCAATGCTGTCAAACACTTTTCACCAGATAATACTTTCCCTTTGCTTATCCATCTTCTCAAAGTCCTTTGTATGAATGGATATAATCAATCTGGCTTTTTTGCAATCCAATTGTAAAAGTTATGAGCGTCCTTTTCTTTTCTTGAAGGGCACACATACCTGTCGCTTCTGTCATTTCTAATGTTGCTCCTCTTGCCTCGTTACTTTCACCATATCTGAATCCACCATGGTCACCTTTATATCCATTTTGGATTTTTACTGGCCTATCCATTCAAATTTCCACCTGTAATCACTTCTTCTTTGTAGCTTATTACTTGAACCAGATCCTATAGTTCATCTGAAAATAATATTTGTTATTCTTCATCCTCACTTGCTTGGTGTGCATATGCACTGACAATATTAAAAAATATTTTCTCCCATAATGATTTTCAGTCATTATTATATGACTCAATTGCTTTGCCTCTACCATTTTTGGATATCTCTTTGTGTGATGAGAACAACAATGCCACCAGTGCCCTTTTGATCTACACACCAGAAAAAAAACATCAAATTGTTATTTGTTGCAGTCAATCAGCTTTGTACTTTGCCCTTTTCATCCCATTTCTTGAAGACAGCAAATATCAATTCTCCTCTTCAGCATCTCAACAAATTCTCTATTCCTTCCCGTCATCGTAACGACATTGGTTATTGCTTTCGATAATCGTTATTTTTTTTACTCGTTTTTAACTCTTATGTAACTCGGATTTATGAACAATTTCAGGCTGTTCACCATCACAAGTACAATCATTTTGCCAGTACAGCTCATTTCCTCTGGGTTGTCCAGCGTTCTTTTTGTCGTAGTCAGATGGATTTGTCCACGTCGTACTTCAAATACATACATACATACATACATACATACATACATACATACATACATACATACATATTCAATTGAATATCATCAATATAGTTTTCATTTTCTTATTGTTAGAAGTGAATTTTACTCTCATACCATTCTGATAATTGACACTACTGATGATATAATTTCTGGCTCTCGGTCTCACGGACAGTCTATTAATTATTTCTGATTTGCTGTCAGAAACATAACTATCATTAAGCAATACAGTAAGGCCTCACTTAACATCCTACTGGTTACCATTGTTTCGTTATTAAGTTGCTGATCTTTTAGAGAACATACTTTTTAGTCATTCAGCGCTCTATTATAAAGTTGTTTTCCCTCTAATTTAGTACAATACTAATGGTTTTCCTTGTATAAATAAAGCTACAGTATAAGTCATACTATAAATACCTGTGTATAAGCCATAGCCTAAATACTGGTGTATAAACCCACCCAGAGTACATACAGCATAGGCCGTGTATACACTGCACTGTGCATCAATAACATCGGTGGATCCAGGAGTGAAGTTACTCAGGTGTGCATAAATGGTGTGTGGAGGAAGTTATGTCCTGAATGTGTCAATGACTTGAAAGGATTTAAAGATGTCCCCACGATGAAAAAAGTTATCCTTGGCTTGGTCATTAAAGCGTGCTTTCATGAGGTGGAAGAAGCCGACGTTACACATCTTCTGCAATCATACGAAGAAGACCTAACCAATGAAGATCTGAAGCAACTAGAAATGATTTTAAAAAACAAAAGATGATGATATTTTCATTGTTTGTTTCAAATTATTTAAAACTTATACTATATATGTACATAATGGCTTTTGTCTGATAATAAAAAAATTCCCTGGAACCTAACCTTGCCCTACTTACATTAATTCTTATGGGGAAATTGGATTCGTTTGAAAAGTCGTTTCAGTTAAAGTCGCACTTTTCAAGAAAGTAACTACAACATTAAGTGTATTGACTTAAGATTAAGGACTGGCTGCACTGTGCATTTTTAAACTCAAATAAAACTAAAAATAATTAGTACATGGGGTGTGAAACCTAAATCTCCAAGAGAATATCTTCCCAAGGGTTAGAAATTTGCAGATAACTCTTTACATGTTTTGTATTACAAAGGAGCTTTGGAAGATCATCAATTTATTTGGACATTTAGTGTCCAGCTACTCTTCCTCTGTCACAGATACTTGTCAATTTATCAAATAAAGATGGTACATCCACTGAAAGCACTCACTTTCAAATGACCATTTTCTTTGCGAGATTTCAAGAACAAACTAATTGCATCAAATTACACAAACTAGGACCTTGCATATATTTATGCATACATGAAGAAGTATATATTTTCTTGTAATTGCAACAAAACAATTCAAGGGAGATGTCAATTTAAATCCCCAGGTGCCTAGCTTTAAAAGAGCGATTTGGCTTGTGCATAGCCTGATTGCTTTTTAATAGCCTTGGAGCTCAGGAATTGGTTCACAAAGCAAGCATTCTTCTTCTTCTGACTTTTGCAGCACATGGCTGTGGGCAGCATAATTTGCTGTGGGTGCAGTTGTGCCACTGATTCAGTGCCATTTGTAGGTTAGGTCAGGAATTTGGTGCCAGAAATAGTTCACCTACTCGTTGTGAAGGAAACCGTGGGATATTTAATGACCTCCATATAATGCTGGCAGACGGTGGCCAGATTAATGTCCATCCGAGGGACGGCACACACAATGATGGGAATCACCAAGGCAAGCATTAGCTTGTGTACATAACTGATCATAAACATCCATTTTTATGCTCATTATTACAGTGAAGCAGTCCTATATCGGACATCAATAATGGCTTTCAACACATTTCATTCATCATGAAGTCTAAATGGTAACAAGCAGCTAGCAGATGTTTAAATTGTCATAAATAAACAGCTGAGAAAAGCAACATTACTGAAAAGTATCACCTGTCAATAAAGTATAAGATTTGAATTTTAAGGTGTATTGACTTAAATGCCTGACAAAAAGAGGAGACAAACCATCACACCTTCATATATATATATATATATATATATATATATATATATATATATATATATATATATATATATACTATACATGGGTGAAGGCTCGTAATAGAGCTCACACACACACACACACGCACACACATACTGGCGAGACAAACAAACACTTAACACAGCAACTGAGCTTGGGGGAAGTGCCGTCACTTCCCTGGATACTCTGGGTACCAGCGATGTCATAACAATGGTGGCGCTTTTCTCACCGTAGTAAGCGGAGCATTTCCTCAAGAGGAATTTCCTCCTCCCCAAGGATGCCATCTGATGTGGATTTGTCCACGCTTCAGATGTGGATCTTCTGATGTGGATTTGTCCACGATTCAGGCATGTAACATTTTAAAAGTCTTTGGTATGACTTGAACCGGTGCAAACCAGATGGGTGTTTTTTAGGAGACACCATCTCCTTACTGGATGACTGTTAGCTCCCAACGGGAGCTCATCCGCCATTTGCCAGGTGTTGTTTTTCCTCCTGGCAGAGTGGCACAGTCACCCTCCCCACGAGCAAAGCCAGTGAGGGGTGTCGGTTTAGTCGCCAACAAACCGACCATGCGGCAGGTAGCACTGGGTTTCATGTTATCAGTGGCAGTCCCAAAAAGCTGACCTGACCTGAATGTTACGCATGATATTGTGTTAAGATTGTCCTTGTAGTAATACATTCAACAACTCACCACAAGGTTCTAGAAAATAATGTGCTGCAAGGTTTCCCCATTTCTCAAAACAAAATGATTTCCAGATTCTGGGGTGAATCAACTGCTTCAGTCCATTGAAGGATGATGGTGAAACAGTCTGATATGACGTAGTATCATATCACAGTGAGTTGGCTGTCCTTTTGGTGGAATGAGAGCACTTATTGGACCACCACTATAAGATGATCATCATTACAGGCAGATAGCTGGTTAGGGAAGGAATTTGCAATTCGGCCAGTGTGCTGGCATATTAATGCCCTGGTCTTGTGAAAGTCATTGTGGGATCCTTAAAGTCCACCAGAAATGTTTGCTATGCACGACCCCAAATTAACATTCCACCTGACCGATAGCACACTCATTTACACACACAACACGATCCATGCGAAATACCAAGGTGACCATTTTTTATTTTAAACAGGGTGATGGTGATTCAACACAACCCAGGCTACACCAGCACAGGAGCGAGCATATTGTCTCTGAGACAGCCTTTCAGCCCAATAATGATTGTCAGGTATATTGTTGTCTGGCAATCAAGATGGCCAAGGAATATTTGGGACGTTGACTTTTTTTATTTTCAAAGCAATGACAAACTATGAAAAATAACATGGTGCTGTCTCAGACATATCTTCTGCCATCAGGGTTATAGTGAAGAGTAAGACTGCATTGGGCCTGAAAAAATACTCGAAAAACCCCTGTGTATTGTCTTGGTACTTGAAGGATTGGAAGAGACTTACCATGAAACAACATTTGAAGGATCATTTCTCTCTTTCTAGCAGCTTGCATACAGTGAAAACATTGCATGAACTACACAAACTCATGGGAAATTATCACCTTTCCTTTCTTTCTTTTGTGGGATAAAAATATTTCACTTTGAGCAAATGCCTTTGTGTTTTGTCACATACTTTACACATTTATAATTGTCCAAAGTCTTGTTGCTCTTGCGTTGTGCAACTTTCTGTTTCTAGCAGAGACAAATGTCATGCGGATGGTCGAGACCTAACGTTATGCAGAGTGCTGAGTAATGCAAAGTTACAACATGGTTTGAAATAACCAATGATGTATGCACATGAAGCATTGTGAGTGCATGAAGGAAAAAAAACACGCAATCCAAAAAAAGGAGAGTAGTTGACAGTTATCGGGAACATCAACCGCAGGAATGGGATGGTCATAAATCCCATGGAGCTCACATATGCCACATAATTCATAGTGAATCATTGGGATTTAAGTGTTGGTATTTCAAGCCTGAGAGTAACTTCGTATCATTCGGTGTCCTTTCCAATCAGACATGATTCCTATAATGGCAATGCGCAATTATCCCATGATGGGAAAGTTCAAACTGTTAAACATTGATTACTGGCACATCCTACTCACTTACACAAAATTCCATTGCTTAAACTCAAATGTAAATAAACCCCCAAGTGTAACAATGAAGACCCTTGTCACATTACTTCAGAGACAGTTTCTCCATTTCTGGAAATAAGCTACGTGAAAATGTATCGGGTATTTTGGACAAGCTATCCATCTTAAACTATTTGCAGCCACTATTGTTAGACCAAGTTTTCTTTGCCAAGAATGCCATATGAGCAAAAATCTTGGATCTATGATTTCCTAACATATTGTTAAAGCTGGAATGAAAGACAATGATCTGATTGTCATAATTATTTTAAATCGTCCACTGCAAAACTTTGTTGAGTCACATAATCAATGACAAGCATACATTATTTCCCCTTTCTTTTTTTAGCCAATTTTCAAAATACCTAATGAACCAAAGCAGGATCAATCAGCATCTGTTAGCCCCTGAGCGGGGGCTCATATTTTGGGTCCTGCTCTTCCGTCCATCCATCTGTGCATCTGCTTGGAGCTTCAACTCGAAAATGGCTTGATGACTTTATTTAAAATTAAGCACATGCATGTAACTAGAACGGCACTTGCTAGAGCGCATACCTCCGCCCGGTTGAACAGTTTATGTTTTGTATCTTACTGATAGGCCTCATCTGCATCCGGAACCCAAAGTCGAATCGGCTTGTTCTTGTCATCTATCCAAATCATCGGCCTATTACCTGGCCCAATCAGCCTGGCCCATTTGGCCTGTCACCGGATTTGGTCACAGGTTGTGACCACAGTGCGGCCAATTTTGTTAAGCTGTGGTTGGTGGCTTTGTCCTCAATGAGGACTTTTATTCTTGATTCTTAACATGAAGTGTATTTCTTATTTGGTCCGTACAGTCAGGCAGACATGTTTGATAATATGTTACAACCATTGAAACTTACAGTCTAGAAAACACCACTTGGGTGAAAGTCTTTGTGAAGATAAAATTCTTGGCCTGCCACTTTCTTCTTCCTGCTGACAACAATATATAAATTTGATTGTAGGTTATACACAACTATGACATATTGCGAAATGAAATATTATTCTATTGAAACTTTCCAGGTGTCTAAATGGATTCAATGAAGTTAACATTTTGAAAGAAATGTTATGCACCTGCATAAAATTTGTACTACACATCCTTGTCCTTATGTATCTTCACATAATGCAGAAAAAGTATGTGCTTTGAATCCACAGACACAGAGCACCTGCTGAGGGAATAATCAGAAATTACCATTTCAAAACAGACTTGACAAGGCAAATAATATAGCATGCCTTAAGCAAAAAGGCAAATTGTGCAATAATACCAACCATAGGTGTGACAACCAAAAGGAAACACAACTGCAATTTATGGTCTGACAATACAGAAAAGAGATAAAGACTGGAGAAAGGTGGAATAAAATTAGGTGGAGACATTTGCAACATAAATGATTGAGATGAGGTGCAAGTATGAGCTATATCCTGGTCTCAGGTAATTATGGAGGTATATCCTGGTCTTTCTCCTGCTTTCTCACCTCCAACCAGAAACCCTTTCCATTGTACTCCCCGCAAGACTAAGCTCAATATTCACCTCAATGATTTCATACCCCTCTTTTTGTCAGCTATTCCTCAGTCCAATATGGTGAGCCTTTCTTCAGAAAGTTTCAAGTCTACTGCCCAACAACACCATGGTCTCCAACATTTCCACGACTGAGCTTGACGACACCCACTGAAACCACATTCTCACCCTTCTACAATTTTGTCTCCTTGTTCTGTAGTGCATCTGTTTGTTGTAATTCCAAATTGTTTTTCCTTGTCCCATTTTGCCTGTGGATCCATTGCGCCCATGTGCTTCTGCTCTTCCATGAGCCTCAATATCGCTATAAAAAGGTGAAATGTTGTGTTGTTAGAGCAGGAAAAGAGAAAACAGAAAACAGTAAGTAGATGTGTTTCGATAAAAAAAAAAAGATGTTGCACAAAACAAAAACAAGATTGGACAGTAAAAGTTTGTGAAAGGTTGTGGTAACACACACCTGCAACCTTTTCTGGAAGCTGGGAGGAATTAGAGGGAAATCCTGGCAGACACAAGGAAATGTTTTGATACAATTAAAAAAGCGCTTCATAGAATTAACAATGGAAATTTGTGGCCTTTTTGAATATCAGAGATGTAATTTCTTATTAACAATCAAATGCTAAAAGAAGTAGGTTGCACACAATCATACAGGAACACTCATTAACATTGCCAATGTCAAGTTGATCTCGCACATTTCCTCTTGTTGAAGGATTGGAAGAGACTTACCATGAAATAACATTTGAAGGATCATTTCTCTCTTTCTAGCAGCTTGCATACAGTGAAAACATTGCATGAACTACACAAGCTCATGGGAAATTATCACCTTTCCTTTCTTTCTTTTGTGGGAAAAAAATATTTCACTTTGAGCAATTGACTTTGTGTTTTGTCACATACTTTACACATTTATAATTGTCCAAAGTCTTGTTGCTCTTGCGTTGTGCAACTTTCTGTTTCTAGCAGAGATAAATGTCATGCAGATGGTCGATGGCAATCAGGCTATGCTTTATTGACAGGTGCCCAGAGCCTCTCCTCAGTGAAAGACACATGAAAGCCCGCTTGGAGTTTGCAAAAAAGCACCTAAAGGACTCTCAGACTGTGAGAAACAAGATTCTGTGGTCTGATGAAACCAAGATTGAACTGTTTGGCTTCCGTCTGGCCACTCTGCCATAAAGCCCAGATCGGTGGGTGTTGCAGTGATGGTTGTCCTTCTGGAAGTTTCTCCCATCTCCACACAGGATCTCTGGAGCTCAGCCAGAGTGACCATCGGGTTCTTAGTCACCTCTCTTACCAAGGCCCTTCTCCCCCGATTGCTCAGGTTGGCCGGGCGGCCAGCTCTAGGAAGAGTCCTGGTTGTTCCAAGCTTCTTCATTTAAGAATTATGGAGGCCACTGTGCTTGGAACCTTCAATGCAGCAGAAATTTTTTTGTAGGCTTCCCAGATCTGTGCCTCGACACAATCCTGTCTCTGAGCTCTGCAGGCAGTTCCTTCGACCTCATGCTTTGTTTTTGCTCTGATATGCATTGTCAGCTGTGAGACCTTATATAGACAGGTGTGTGCCTTTCAAATCATGTCCAATCAATTGAATTTACCACAGGTGGACTCAATCAAGGTGTAGAAACATCTCAAAGATGATCAAGAGAAATGGGAGGCACCTGAGCTAAATTTCAAGGTGTCGTAGCAAAGGGTATTGAATAGTTATGTCAATGTGATATTCAGTTTTTTCTTTTTAATAAATTTGCAAACTTTCTAGAATCCTGTTTTCTCTTTGTCATTATGCGGTATGAGTGTAGATTGATGAGGGAAAAAATGAATTTAAATGATTTCAGCATAAGGCTGCAATATAACAAAATGTGAAAAAAGTGAAGGGGTCTGAATACTTTCTGAATGCACTTTATATTATATATATATATATATATATATATATATACATACAGTGTATATATATATATATAATATATATATATATTATATATATATATATATACATACATAATATATATATATATATATATATATATATATATATACAGTATATATATATATATATAGTATATATATATATATATATATATATATAATATATATATATATATATATATAACTATATATATATATATATACATACAGTATATATATATATATATATTATATCATGATCAGACCTCAATAATGTCGTGTGGACCCAGCAATGAAATGCCACCACCAATTATTTCTGCATGCATCCTGAACAACAGGAAATGTCTGCTACACATTTATCTATCTGTCATTCACAAAACAGTTCTGGGAGGGAGCAGTGAAGAACAATTTAAATTAAACAAGTAGAGCAACATTCAAAGTACCCCGCCCCCATGTCAAATAAATAAATAACATATCCTCCAGCACGCAACATTACCGGGCAGTGCTGCCATGCACCACATGGAGACAGAATTGGTAGAAAGCTGTCTACAATAATTGATTGATTAATTTCGTAATTGAAATAAATAAATAATAATCATAACTTAATTAATTTCTCAATCAATTGGCACCTAAACCACCATCATTTCATCCAAATCTATAACTTTTTGAAATTAATTAATTGATTAAGTAATTCAAAAAATAAATAATTAATCGATTAATTGATCAATCAATAAATCAAAAATACTCTTAAAACCATTTTCAAAAATACCCATTCAAAAAAAAAATCATCAATAAATCAAAAATACCCTTCATAACCAAATCACTTGGCCATTGTCATGTCCAAATATCAACTTCCTATCTCAAAAGGTGTCTGAGATATTGCCCAGATGAGAAAGAAAATAAATAAGTAATTAATAAATCAATAATAAGTAAGTAATCAATCAATTAATTGATTAATCAAAAAATAAAAAATAACGTTTTTGCCAAAGCACTTGTTCACTGTTGTGGCCAAATTTCAGCTTCCTGGCTCAAAGGATCTCTGAGATATTGCCCGGACAAACAAGAAAGAAAACAATAAAGCAAGAAAACAAACGGAGTGAAAATTGTATATGCCCTTTTGCATGCATCATCGCCGTGCTCCGAATGCCTTCGGCCGTGGCGATGATGTCGTGCATCACCTGGAGATAGAACAGGGAGGGGTGGAGTACAAAAAGGCTCTGCTTGCAAAAACAGTAAGTCGGCTATTCCTCTTCGGCATGAGCTTACTGTAGAGCAACAGCCGTCCATATTTCCGTAAGATTATACTGCAGCGAATACCGGGAAGATAATAAAATTCTCACTTTTATAGACTAGTCCACCCTGAAGAACTAACATTCATTGACAGGTGTTTTTGGTTTGTTGGCCCTCATCAGTGTGGAGCAGAAGCTCCTCCTCCCATTATTGACAGCATTACAGTCCTATGGAAAGCTGTACCTCAACTAAGCTCATGTCTATTAGGCGAAGCTTATGCAACTGTTTAGGCAGCAGAGCCTTTTTTAATGTATGTATATCCTTCTTATCCATCCAATAATGTGTCCAATCTTTCGAAATAAAGCATTGCATTGTGTTTTGGTGATGTCATAAGAAGGTAGGAGCATTGTTTGTTGGGCGTCCAATGGCCATTTTGATGCACGGGGATACTGATGGCATCATTGCCCACAGATAAAACACTTGAGGGCCTCGTTATTTCAGCAGTGGAAGAATTGCACTAACCGCAGTCAAAACAGAGCATGGGAATTGCCTAAAAAATGTAATAGCAAAATTGAAGTAGTCTTTTCACACAGACATCTTCAGCAAACGTGTCCCGAGCTCTTTCTCCTGAAAAGAATGGCCACCTCTAATGATGATTTTACCAGCATCATAACGTCTGGTATTGAGAAACAAAATGGGTCATTTGCTATGACGTTTTGTCTGCTGCATCGATGAATCAAATAAACTGCAGTCTCATCTTAAATATAGACACCCTAAGAATACAAAGAAAAACCTGGATTTCTTTTCAAATGGCGAATAAGCATCGAACAAAGGCAGGTTTGACTAGGATGGAAATTTTCGACAGCGAATGTCCACAGCTGTGGAGGTTTTTTACGTGCAACTATGAACCCCTCATGCTGAGAAGCCACATAATGTAGGCGAAGAGCTTATCCTGCAATCATGCAAATATATCGTGTCACTTGTGCTTGTCAATGCAATGTCAAAAAATATCGTGAAGCAGGATATGTGATATATGTGAAGATATCAAAGAATCAATTATGCAATTTGAAAATACTCAGAAAAATGCATTTGTCAATTTATGTTTTAAAACAATGGATAAGTTATTGCGTTTTTGAAATCACAATGCAGTTGCAAAAAAAAATAGAAAAAAGCAATTTTTTACGGTAACAAAAAACATAGGCTAAAAATCTGGAAATTGCTACCTTTGGGAAGAAACAATAGTCTGTAATAAACAGAACCAGACAGTTTCGAGTCAAGCTTCCTACCAGCAAATTATCCTGCTGGGGATATACTGCACAGTACCATCCAGAAAACTCTTAAAATAACTCACCATTCCCCAAATTGAATAATCTTACAGGAAGATACTTTTACTCTGCTACACCATGCACCGTAATGCAAAATAACGCAGCTGTTTCTAAAGCACCTACCTCCTGCAGCCGCTCAATGTGAGCTCGGCACAGCTCCAGGTCACAATCTCCTGGAACCATAATCACTCCTAAGGGAACAGCTACAAATAAAAATAAGGAATATGTCAGTGGGGAGAAGTAAGCACCACCGATACTCTGCTTGTCATGATGGCTGGCCAAAAGCTACTGTCATTACAACTCAAGCATTCTACAAATAATATTTGAGCAATGCGTTCATTTCAATAGAAGTTGTTTTCTTGAGCAGATATCAATCAAAAATAAGTCATAAAGGCGATCTTGGAATTGACTATTATGTGATTGTTGGATAAACATGATGTCGAATCCAAAAATTCGTTTAATGTCATCTTGTTTGGCACAATCATAACATATGTGGGATGACCTAATATCAGTGCCAAACTGCTTCTAATGTCAATAAAACCTGCTGCAGATTTTTCTTAAAATTAAAAAAGAACCGGATATTGGCTGGGCACAACCTACTGTTTAGCTCTAGTTTAGCTTATGCTCGGGGTGGGGCGAGTTAGACGTACATTATTTGAGATTACAGTAGGTTATCGCTTAACATTGTCCTGCTTAACGTTTTTTTTTTGTTTTTTTTTTGGTATACTTTGTTGAGGCTCGTATAAGAGCTAACACATATAACATATAATAAAGGGAGTGGGAGACAAGAGGGTGAGAGAGAGGGAAGCACAACAACAGTAGGGAACAGTGACATCGGGAGATCTGTCCATATCTACACGGGATAAACAATATGCACATTTCAAAAAATGACCCCCAATAAGAAACACAACAACAACAACAATATCCATGTGGAGCTCTTGTCGACCTGTGACTGCAATTTTACGTAGAGCTGCACTTACACCAAACCAATAATACGTGTATTTGGTATAGCAAACGTAACATTATGGAATTGTATGTGAAATTATCCCAAGGTTCAAAAAGGACATAATGGACAATAAAGAAAATTAGTCCAAATTTACCAAATTCGTTTTTCTCTTGTATTAGAGTTTGAGCTCTATACTGGAGATGGTAAAGTTGACAGTGTTGCCAAAGTTGGTACAGAAATTGAAGGCAGTGGAATCCCATCGTATTAAAGCACTGCTTTAGTTTATACAAATTAACTTTTAAAGCCAAATAAACGAAATAAAAAGATGATAAAAGTAAATAAAGCCAAATGAACCTGTGCTTAACACGAAAGAAGCAGTTTTTACAGCAACACATTAGATTAAAACAGAAAGATGACAAATTGTCTTCATCAATACTAGGAGAAATAAACCAAAACATTATTTTGATGAATGGATGATGGGTGTAGAGAACAAGCTAGCAGATCAATAACTTTTGTGTCTCGCAGGATGATAAACTATGAGAGTTTGCTATAAGAGTGTACTGTACATCCTAAGGTAAGCAAGATCACACACCAAATTATTTGATGGGCAATGGGAGATACACGACAATGATCGACAAGCATGACTTTTGTCTTTTTGAAACTCGTGTTCCAGCAAGATTACTAAAAAATTTACAATTAGTGGATCAAATACTTTAGTTGCTGTCTTGTTAGAGGTTGGTACTGTCAATGCAAATGTAGTGTCCATGTTGTTGGCTGTTAGGGTTGTTGGCTTCCATTATGTGACATCTATCCTCTAGTTCCTATGTTTTAAAAGGATATCAAAACCAAAAGTTTGGAGATGCTGCTCACAAAAAAACTTTTTACATCTTTCCCACACCATTGAAAATGAATGGAACATCTCACAAAACTGATGAGGATTAATTCAAATAATTAATTGTTTGTAGTTTGTATTTCCAGTAAATCCTTCTCGAAATGTTGATTCGGGGGCTCACACACATACGATGCTGGACCTTATATGCAGGTTTGACAATAATGTCAATTAGTTGTTATGTCAATTAGTTGTAGTGGTTTGATAGGGTCATTAACCAGTGTGGCAGCTACATTCAAGTGTAAGGTGTGCACAGAGGGAGCTGTAGATGGAGGTAATGTTGAGTTGGATCTTGGAGACGGCGTGAAGCTGGAAGGTGTGAAAACATTTTGTTACCTAGGAGACATGCTGAATGGAGAAGGTGGATCAGACTCGGCAACGGTTGCTAGAGTGAGATGTGCATGGAAGAAGTTTCGGGAACTGAGTGGCGTGCTGATGAGTAGGGGAGTGTCGTTGAAGCTGAAGGGAAAGGTGTATGCTGCATGTGTGAGAAGTGTTATGATTTATGGGAGCGAGACATGGGTAATGAACGTAGAGCAGCAACGAAGGCTGGAAAGGGTGGAAATGCGAATGGTTCGGTGGATGTGTGGAGTATCGTTGAGAGAGAGGAAGACAAATGATGAATTGCGAAAGATGATGGGAATAGAGCCTGTGATGGATGCTGTGAAGAGAAACAGGTTGAGATGGTTTGGTCTTGTGTTGAGGAAGGATGAAAGTGACTGGTTGAGAAGTGTGATGGAAATGAATGTAGAAGGAAGTAGAGGACGGGGAAGACCGAGAAAGACTTGGCTGAGGATGGTCGAAGAAGAAATGCGGGCAAGAGGGTTAACAAGGGGCGAATCAGAAAATATGGCAAAATGGAGAAGATTGTCATGGGGACCGCAAGGCTAACCCCCGCTCTTGCAGGGAAAATGGCCTTAAAATGCCTGTTGTTGTTGTAGTTGCTATGACACCTACAGCTGATTTTTGTTTTTTACTGAGTGTTTTTTACTGGTCATTCTAAATAAATCTGAATAAGCACAAATAACATAATGTATATGACATAATGACCTTGAAGTATATATAAATATAAATATATATATATATATATATATATATATATATATATATATATATATATACAGTCACGTGAAAAACCCCCGCTCTAGCAGGGGAAATGGCCTTAAAATGCATGTTGTTGTTTTTTTGTATATGACATGTGCATGGAATTAGCGGTCATCCAGTATAATTCCAAGTAAGCTTATAAAGCATTATCATTGAGCATGAGACATCCAGCTGGTTAATTATCCTAAGCGAGAAGGTAAGTAACGTCATTCAATAGTCGTATCTTTGTTTTGTGGACAGAAAATGCACTCCACTTCATGTTTTAGATCCAATGCATTTAGACTGGCTTCACAGAGTATATTGTTCTTTATTCTTGATAAAGGAGTTGTGAAAGTCTTGAAAGTGATTAAGCCTCACTATCAATGAAGCTTTGTTGGACAGGCGAGGCCTTGAATCTTGTAAATAAGGGAGTTAAGTATTGTTCATTCAGAGAGACAAATGTATTCACAGTTATATTTTCATTAAAGTTATTTGGTAATTGTAACGATTGCTTCTCATACAGCAAACAATTGTGTGTGTGGTATTTACTTTGACATTTCATTGATCAGTAACTTCAGTTGGTTCCACTTACATAAGAGTTCATTAAGTCGGACAAACCGTCACTGTTATATATTTATGAGGGAACCCATAATGGGAAAACAATTACGACTATCATGTAAATACAACAATTATGCTTATCATCATTACCCTTGTCAAAGGAGAAGGGATTGCATTTGGGTCCATTGGTCTGTCTGTCTGCCTCTTCGCAAAAACTTTTTTTTTTTGGCAAGTCTTTTGATCACTCCGCTTTGTGTGTCTGTGTTTGTCTGTCTGCTCACTTATACTTCCCTACAGGTCGGAATTTTAAACCGATCCTCACGAAACTTCACCAAATGGTATAGTTCGTAGTCTGACAAAATCCGATATATTTTTTAGGTCAAAAGGTCAAAACAGGCCAAAGGTCAACCACTTTTTTTCAAATTGCTAAAATCCTCAATTTTCATCCAATTAACTTGAAATTTGAATAGGATTTACAGATCGGCTAACTGAATTCAGCCACCAACTATTGTTGAGATCAGCATAGGCCAAAAGGTCAACATAGGCCAAAGGTCAACCACTTTTTTCGAATTTCTAAAATCCTCAATTTTCATCCGATTGACTTGAAATTTGAATAGGATTTTCATATCAGCTAAATGAATTCAAGCACCAACTATTTTTGAGATCAGCATAGGCCAAAAGGTCAACATAGGCCAAAGGTCAACAACCATTTTGAATTTATAAAATCCTCAATTTTCATCCGATTGACTTGAAAATTGAATGGAATTTACATATCAGTTAACCGAATTCAACCAACAACTATTTTTGAGACCAACATAGGTCACAAGGTCAACATAGGCCAAAGGTCAACGACTTTTTTCAAATTTCTAAAATCCTCAATTTTCATCTGATTGACATGAAATCTGAATAGGATTTTCATATCAGCGAACTGAATTCAACCACCAACTATTTTTTTGATCAACACAGGTCACAAGGTCAACATAGGCCAAAGGTCAACCACTTTTTTCAAATTTCTAAAATCCTCAATTTTCATCTGATTGACTTGAAATCTGAATAGGATTTGCATATCAGCTTACTGAAACCAACCACCAACTATTTTGAGGTCAAAATAGGCCAAAAGGTCAACGTAGGCCAGATTTCTAAAATTGTCAATTTTCATCCGATTAACTTAAACTTTGAAGACGATTTGCATATCAGGTCACTGAATTCAACCACTAATTATTTTTGAGGTCAAAAGGCTGCTCTACTGAGTGCCATTCTACTTTGTTCTGCTTTGCCAAGTGTCACTCTATGAGTGATTTTTCATTTGTTTGTCTTTGTTTCTTTGTCTGTTTGTCTACACAGAATGCGCTAAGGCTTAGGCCACAAATGCCACATAGTTAGTCCCCTACCCAGAGGGGACTATAGGTTTGCTCTACGTCTGTCTGTCCTTCTGTCTGTCCATCCCACCTATGGTTTTCTGCACTTTTTTCATACCTTTTAACATATTCAACCGAAACTTGGGAAACAGCTTTATTATGATAAGATACAGACCAAGTTTGAGTTTGTACATCGGGTTATTTTAATTACTGTCACAGCACCGAACCTGACATTATACGCCGCCCAAATAAAGGGACGTGTTTACTGATGCAAAAAAAAATTCAGACATTTTCCCCTTACCCTTTAACATATTGAACTGAAACGTGGTCGGGGACATATATTGCAAATCAATTCTCCTTCTTGTTATTATTTTGTTGATCCTGCCAAATCATTTAGAAATTTAATAAAAGCTTATTATTTTAGCAATTTTTCATTCAACACAAACAATTTCTTGTCACAAAGTATTGTTCATTTTCATCCATACTAATTTATTATTTTAAAGAATTAGTAACACCTTATTTGTCGCTCTATTTTTCAAAATATGCTTATTGAACCAACAGCACAATTGTTTCTTTTGAACCGAATAATGGGGCAATGAATTATAATTC